>NW_027250853.1:1500000-1800000 GCF_044704955.1 Pristiophorus japonicus | reverse complement strand
CCCACTCCCATATCCCCAAACCCACCCCCCATATCCACAAACCGACCCCCGATATCCACAAACCCATCCCCCATATCCCCAAACCCACCTCGATATCCCCACCCCCATTTCCCCAAACCCACATCCCCATATCCCGAAACCCACCTTCATATCCCCAAACCCACTCCCCATATCCCCAGACCCGCTCCCCATAGCACCAAAGCCACTCCCCATATCCCCAAACCCACTCCCATATGCCCAAACCCACCCCTCAAATCCCCAAACCCACCCCCCATATCCACAAAACCCACCCCCCATATCCCCATATCCCCAAACCCACCCCCCATATCCCCAAACCCACCCCCCATATCCCCAAACCCATCCCCCATATCCCCAAACCCACCACCCCATATCCCCAAACCCACCCCCCATTTCCCAATCCCACCCCCCATATCGCCAAACCCACCCCCATACCCCCAAACCTACCCCCATACCACCAAACCCACCCCCATATATGCAAACCCACCCCCCATATCCACAAACCCATTCCCCATATCCCCAAACCCACCCCGATATCCCCACCCCCATATCCCCAAACCCTCAACCCCATATCCCGAAACCCACCTTCATATCCCCAAGCCCTGCCCCATAGCCCCAAACCCATTCCCCATATCCCCAAACCCTCTAGCCATCTCCTCAAACCCACTACCCCATATCCTAAACCCCCCCCCATATCCTCACCCCCCATATCCTCAAGCGCCATGTCCCCAAACCAACCCCCCACAGCCCCAAACCCACCCCCCATATCCCCAAACCCAACCCCCATAGATCCAAACCCGCCCCCCATATCCCCAAACCCACCCCCCATTTTCCCAATCCCACCCCCACCCCCCATATCGCCAAACCCACCCCCATATCGCCAAACCCACCCCCAAACCCACCCCATATCCCCAAACCCACCCCATGTTCCCAAACTCACTCCATATCCCCAAAACCACCCCATATCCCCAGACCCACCCCTCAATTTCCCAATCCCACCCCCATATCCCCAAACCCACACCCCATATCCCTAAACCCACCCCCATATCCCCAAACCACCCGATATCCCCAAGCCCACTCCCCATAACCCCAAACCCACCCCCATTTCCTCAAACCCACTCCCTATATCCTCAAACCCACCACCCATATCCTCAGTCCCCATATCCTCACCCCCCATATCCTCACCACCCATAACCCCAAGCCCACGCCCATAACCCCAAATCCACCACCCATATCTCCAAACCCAATCCCATATCCCCAAACCCACCCCACATAAACCCAAACCGACACCTACTCCCCCATATCCCCAAACCCACCCACCATATCCCCAAACTGACAACTACTCCCCCATATCCCCAAACACACCCCCATATCCCCATCCCCCATAACCCCAAACCCACCCCCCATATCCCCGAACCCACCCCCCATATCCCCGAACCCACCCCCCCATATCCCCGAACCCACTCCCCATATCCCGAACCCACCCCCATATCCCCAAACCCACCCCCATATCCCCAAACCCAGCCCCATATCCCCAAACCCACCCCCCATATCCCCAAACCCACTCCCCATATCTCCAAACCCACCCCCATATCCCCACCCCCCATATCCCCAAACCCTCTCCCCATATCCCGAACCCCACATCCCTAAACCCAACCCCTATTCCCAAACAAACCCCCATATTCCCAAACCCACCCCCATATCCCCACCATCCCATATCCCCAAACCCACCCATATATCCTCAAACCCACTCCCTATAACCTCAAACCCACCCCCCATATCCCCAAACCCTCTCGCTATTTCCTCAAATCCACTACCCCATATCCTAAAACCCACCCAGCATATACTCGCCCCCCATAACCTCACCCCCCATATCCTCACCGCCCATAACCCCAGGCCCACGCCCATAACCCAAAATTCACCACCCATATCTCCAAACCCAATCCCATATCCCCAAACCCACCCCACATAAACCCAAACCGACACCTACTCCCCCATATCCCCAAACCCACTCACCATATCCCCAAACTGACAACTACTCCCCCATATCCCCAAACTCACCCTCCATATCCCCATCCCCCATAACCCCAAACCCACCCCCCATATCCCCAAACCCACCCCCCATATTCTCAAACCCACTCCCCATATCCCCGAACCCACCCCCCATATCCCCGAACCCACCCCCCATATCCCCGAACCCACCCCCCATATCCCCAAACCCACCCCCCATATCTCCAAACCCACCCCCATATCCCCAAACACACCCGCCATATCCCCATCCCCCATAACCCCAAGCCCACGCCCATATCCCCAAACCCACCCCCCATATCCCCAAACCCATCCCCCATATCCCCAAACCCACCCCCATATCCCCAAACCCACATCCCCATATCCCAAAACCCACCTTCCTATCCCCAAGCCCACCCCTATCCCCAAACCCATTCCCCATATCCCCAAACCCTCAAGCCATCTCCTCAAACCCACTACCCCATATCCTAAAACACACCCCCCATATCCTCACCCCCCATATCCTCAACAACCATGTCCCCAAACCAACCCCCATAGCCCCAAATCCACCCCCATATCGCCAAACCCACCCCCATATCGCCAAACCCACCCCCATATCGCCAAACCCACCCCCATATAGCCAAACCCACCCCCATATCGCCAAACCCACCCCCATATCGCCAAACCCACCCCCATGCCCCCAAATCCAGCCTCATATCCCCAAACCCAGCCCCCATATCCTCAAACCCACCCCACTTATCCGCAAACCGATCCCCCATTACCCAAACCCCTCCCCATATACCCAAACTCACCCCCCAGATACCGAAATCCACCCGCCATATCCCCAAACCCACCCCCCATATCGCCACTCCCCTCCCCATATCCTCAGACACCCCGTATCCCCAAACCCACCCCAAATTCCCAAACCCACCCCATATCCCCAAACCCACCCCATATCCCCAAACCCACCCCATATCCCCAAACCCACCCCATATCCCGAAACCCACCCCAAATGCCCAAACCCACCCCATATCCCCAAAACTTCCCCATATCCACAACACCCCCATAACCCCAAACTCACCCCATATCCCCAAACCCACCCCATATCCCCAAACGCACCACCATATCCCCACCCCCCATATCCTCAAACCCAGTCCCCATATCCCGAACCCCATATCTCGAAACCCACCCCCCCCCGTATTCCCAAACAAACCCCCATATTCCCAAACCCACCCCCATATCCCCACCATCCCATATCCCCAAACGCACCCCCCATATCCCCAAACTCACCCCCCATATCCCTAAACACAGCCCCATATCCCCAAACCACCCGATATCCCCAAGCCCACTCCCCATAACCTCAAATCCACCCCCATAACCCCAAACCTACCACCATATCCTCAAACCCACTCCCTATATCCTCAAACCCACTCCCCATATCCTCACTCCCCATATCCTCAACCCCCATATCCTCACCGCCCATAACCCCAAGCCCACGCCCATAACCCCAAATCCACCACCCATATCTCCAAACCCAATCCCATATCCCCAAACCCACCCCACATAAACCCAAACTGACACCTACTCCCCCATATCCCCAAACTCACCCCCCATATCCCCATCCCCCATAACCCCAAACCCACCCCCCATATCCCCAAACCCACCCCCCATATCCACAAACCCACCCCCCATATCCCCAAACCCACCCCCCATATCCCCGAACCCACCCCCCATATCCCCGAACCCACCCCCCATATCCCCAAACCCACCCCCATATCCCCAAACACACCCCCATATCCCCAAACACACCCGCCATATCCCCATCCCCCATAACCCCAAGCTCACGCCCATATCCCCAAACCCACCCCCATATCCCCAAACCCACTCCCCATATCCTCAAACTCACCCCCATATCACCAAACCTATCCCACATATCCCCAAATCCACCCACCATATCCCCAAGCCCATCCGCCATATCCCCAAACCCACTCCCCGTAAACCCAAACCCACTGCCCATATTCTCAAACCCACCCCATATCCCCAAACTGAGTCCCCATATCCCCACCCCCATATCCCTAAACCCACCCCCATATCCCCAAACCAAATCCCCATATCCCCAAACCCACCCCCATATCCCCATCATCCCATATCCCCAAACGCACCCCCCTTATCCCCAAACCCACCCCGAATCTCCCTAAACCCACCCCATATCGCCAAACCCACCCCATATCCCCAAACCCTCTCGCAATATCCTCAAACCCACTCACCCATATCCTAAAACCCAACCACCATATCCTCACCCCCCATATCCTAACGCCCTATATCCCCACCCCCATATCCCGAAACCCACCTTCATATCTCCAAACCCACCCCCATATCCACAAACCCACCCCCCATATCCACAAACCCACCCCCCATATCCACAAACCCACCCCCCATATCCCCAAACCCACCCCCCATATCTCCAAACCCACCCCCAATCCCCACCCCCCATATCCCCAAACCCTCTCCCCATATCCCGAACCCCACATCCCTAAACCCAACCTCTATTCCCAAACAAACCCCCATATTCCCAAACCTACCCCCATATCCCCACCATCCCATATCCCCAAACCCACTCCCTATAACCTCAAACCCACCGCCCATATCCCAAAACCCTCTCGCTATTTCCTCAAACCCACTACCCCATATCCTAAAACCCACCCAGCATATCCTCACCCCAAATATCCTCACCCCCCATATCCTCACCCCCATAACCCCAAGCCCACGCCCATAATCCCAAATCCACCACCCATATCTCCAAACCCACTCCCATATCCCCAGACCCACCCCCCATATCCACAAACCGACCCCCGATATCCACAAACCCACCCCCATATCCCCAAACCCACCTCGATATCCCCACCCCCATTTCCCCAAACCCACATCCCCATATCCCGAAACCCACCTTCATATCCCCAAACCCACTCCCCATATCCCCAGACCCGCTCCCCATATCCCCAAAGCCACTCCCCATATCCCCAAACCCACTCCCATATGCCCAAACCCACCCCTCAAATCTCCAAACCCACGATCCCATATCCCCAAACCCACCCCCCATATCCCCAAACCCACCACCCCATATCCCCAAACCCACCCCCCATTTCCCAATCCCACCCCCCATATCGCCAAACCCACCCCCATACACCCAAACCCACCCCCATACCCCCAAACCCACCCCCATACCCCCAAACCCACCCCCATACCCCCAAACCCACCCCCATATATGCAAACCCACCCCCCATATCCACAAACCCATTCCCCATATCCCCAAACCCACCCCGATATCCCCACCCCCATATCCCCAAACCCACAACCCCATATCCCGAAACCCACCTTCATATCCCCAAGCCCTGCCCCATAGCCCCAAACCCATTCCCCATATCCCCAAACCCTCTAGCCATCTCCTCAAACCCACGACCCCATATCCTAAACCCCCCCCCCATATCCTCACCCCCCATATCCTCAACCGCCATGTCCCCAAACCAACCCCCCATAGATTCAAACCCATCCCCCATATCCCCAAACCCAACCCCCATAGATCCAAACCCGCCCCCCATATCCCCAAACCCACCCCCCATTTTCCCAATCCCACCCCCACCCCCCATATCGCCAAACCCACCCCCATATCGCCAAACCCACCCCCAAACCCACCCCATATCCCCGAACCCACCCCATGTTCCCAAACTCACTCCACATCCCCAAAACCACCCCATATCCCCAGACCCACCCCTCAATTTCCCAATCCCACCCCCATATCCCCAAACCCACACCCCATATCCCTAAACCCACCCCCATATCCCCAAACCACCCGATATCCCCAAGCCCACTCCCCATAACCCCAAACCCACCCCCATATCCTCAAACCCACTCCCTATATCCTCAAACCCACCACACATATCCTCAGTCCCCATATCCTCACCCCCCATATCCTCACCGCCCATAACCCCAAGCCCACGCCCATAACCCCAAATCCACCACCCATATCTCCAAACCCAATCCCATATCCCCAAACCCACCCCACATAAACCCAAACCGACACCTACTCCCCCATATCCCCAAACCCACCCACCATATCCCCAAACTGACAACTACTCCCCCATATCCCCAAACACACCCCCATATCCCCATCCCCATAACCCCAAACCCACCCCCCATATCCCCGAACCCACCCCTCATATCCCCGAACCCACCCCCCATATCCCCGAACACACCCCCCCATATCCCCGAACCCACCCCCCATATCCCGAACCCACCCCCATATCCCCAAACCCAGCCCCATATCCCCAAACCCACCCCCCATATCCCCAAACCCACTCCCCATATCTCCAAACCCACCCCCATATCCCCACCCCCCATATCCCCAAACCCTCTCCCCATAACCCGAACCCCACATCCCTAAACCCAACCCCTATTCCCAAACAAACCCCCATATTCCCAAACCTACCCCCATATCCCCACCATCCCATATCCCCAAACCCACTCCCTATAACCTCAAACCCACCGCCCATATCCCAAAACCCTCTCGCTATTTCCTCAAACCCACTACCCCATATCCTAAAACCCACCCAGCATATCCTCACCCCAAATATCCTCACCCCCCATATCCTCACCCCCATAACCCCAAGCCCACGCCCATAATCCCAAATCCACCACCCATATCTCCAAACCCACTCCCATATCCCCAGACCCACCCCCCATATCCACAAACCGACCCCCGATATCCACAAACCCACCCCCATATCCCCAAACCCACCTCGATATCCCCACCCCCATTTCCCCAAACCCACATCCCCATATCCCGAAACCCACCTTCATATCCCCAAACCCACTCCCCATATCCCCAGACCCGCTCCCCATATCCCCAAAGCCACTCCCCATATCCCCAAACCCACTCCCATATGCCCAAACCCACCCCTCAAATCTCCAAACCCACGATCCCATATCCCCAAACCCACCCCCCATATCCCCAAACCCACCACCCCATATCCCCAAACCCACCCCCCATTTCCCAATCCCACCCCCCATATCGCCAAACCCACCCCCATACACCCAAACCCACCCCCATACCCCCAAACCCACCCCCATACCCCCAAACCCACCCCCATACCCCCAAACCCACCCCCATATATGCAAACCCACCCCCCATATCCACAAACCCATTCCCCATATCCCCAAACCCACCCCGATATCCCCACCCCCATATCCCCAAACCCACAACCCCATATCCCGAAACCCACCTTCATATCCCCAAGCCCTGCCCCATAGCCCCAAACCCATTCCCCATATCCCCAAACCCTCTAGCCATCTCCTCAAACCCACGACCCCATATCCTAAACCCCCCCCCCATATCCTCACCCCCCATATCCTCAACCGCCATGTCCCCAAACCAACCCCCCATAGATTCAAACCCATCCCCCATATCCCCAAACCCAACCCCCATAGATCCAAACCCGCCCCCCATATCCCCAAACCCACCCCCCATTTTCCCAATCCCACCCCCACCCCCCATATCGCCAAACCCACCCCCATATCGCCAAACCCACCCCCAAACCCACCCCATATCCCCGAACCCACCCCATGTTCCCAAACTCACTCCACATCCCCAAAACCACCCCATATCCCCAGACCCACCCCTCAATTTCCCAATCCCACCCCCATATCCCCAAACCCACACCCCATATCCCTAAACCCACCCCCATATCCCCAAACCACCCGATATCCCCAAGCCCACTCCCCATAACCCCAAACCCACCCCCATATCCTCAAACCCACTCCCTATATCCTCAAACCCACCACACATATCCTCAGTCCCCATATCCTCACCCCCCATATCCTCACCGCCCATAACCCCAAGCCCACGCCCATAACCCCAAATCCACCACCCATATCTCCAAACCCAATCCCATATCCCCAAACCCACCCCACATAAACCCAAACCGACACCTACTCCCCCATATCCCCAAACCCACCCACCATATCCCCAAACTGACAACTACTCCCCCATATCCCCAAACACACCCCCATATCCCCATCCCCATAACCCCAAACCCACCCCCCATATCCCCGAACCCACCCCTCATATCCCCGAACCCACCCCCCATATCCCCGAACACACCCCCCCATATCCCCGAACCCACCCCCCATATCCCGAACCCACCCCCATATCCCCAAACCCAGCCCCATATCCCCAAACCCACCCCCCATATCCCCAAACCCACTCCCCATATCTCCAAACCCACCCCCATATCCCCACCCCCCATATCCCCAAACCCTCTCCCCATAACCCGAACCCCACATCCCTAAACCCAACCCCTATTCCCAAACAAACCCCCATATTCCCAAAACCACCCCCATGTCCCCACCATCCCATATCCCCAAACCCACCCATATATCCCCAAACCCACTCCCTATAACCTCAAACCCACCCCCCATATCCCCAAACCCTCTCGTTATTTCCTCAAACCCACTACCCCATATCCTAAAACCCACCCAGCATATACTCGCCCCCCATAACATCACCCCCCATATCCTCACCGCCCATAACCCCAGGCCCACGCCCATAACCCAAAATTCACCACCCATATCTCCAAACCCAATCCCATATCCCCAAACCCACCCCACATAAACCCAAACCGACACCTACTCCCCCATATCCCCAAACCCACTCACCATATCCCCAAACTGACAACTACTCCCCCATATCCCCAAACTCACCCTCCATATCCCCATCCCCCATAACCCCAAACCCACCCCCCATATCCCCAACCCCACCCCCCATATTCTCAAACCCACTCCCCATATCCCCGAACCCACCCCCCATATCCCCGAACCCACCCCCCATATACCCGAACCCACCCCCCATATCCCCAAATCCACCCCCCATATCCCCAAACCCACCCCCATATCCCCAAACACACCCGCCATATCCCCATCCCCCATAACCCCAAGCCCACGCCCATATCCCCAAACCCACTCCCCATATCCCCAAACCCACTCCCCATATCCCCAAACCCACCCCCCATATCCCCAAACCCACCCCCATATCCCCAAATCCACCCACCATATCCCCAAGCCCATCCGCCATATCCCCAAACCCACTCCCCATATACCCAAACCCACTGCCCATATCCTCAAACCCACCCCATATCCCCAAACTGAGCCCCCATATCCCCACCCCCATATCCCTAAACCCACCCCCATATCCCCAAACCAACTGCCCATATCCGCAAACCCATCCCCATATCCCCATCATCCCATATCCCCAAACGCACCCCCTTATCCCCAAACCCACCCCGCATATCCCTAAACCCACCCCATATCCCCAAACCCTCTCGCAATATCCTCAAACCCACTCCCCCATATCCAAACCCACCCACCATATCCTCACCCCCCATATCCTCACGCCCGATATTCCCACCCCCATATCCCGAAACCCACCTTCATATCCCCAAACCCACCCCCATATCCCCAAACCCACCCCCATATCCCCAAACCCACCCCCCATATCCCCAAAACCACTCCCCATATCTCCAAACCCACCCCCATATCCCCACCCCCCATATCCCCAAACCCTCTCTCCATATCCCGAACCCCACATCCCTTAACCCAACCCCTATTCCCAAACAAACCCTCATATTCCCAAACCCACCCCCATATCCCCACCATCCCATATCCCCAAACCCACCCATATATCCCTAAATCCACTCCCTATAACCTCAAACCCACCCCCCATATCCCCAAACCCTCTCGCTATTTCCTCAAACCCACTACCCCATATCCTAAAACCCACCCAGCATATACTCACCCCCCATAACCTCACCCCCCATATCCTCACCCCCACAACCCCAAGCCCACGCCCATAATCCCAAATCCACCACCCATATCTCCAAACCCACTCCCATATCCCCAAACCGACCCCCCATATCCACAAACCGAACCCCATATCCACAAACTCATTCCCCATATCCACAAATCGACCCCGATATCCCCACCCCAATATCCCCACCCCCATATCCCCAAACCCACAACCCCATCTCCCGAAACCCACCTTCATATCCCCAAACCCACCCCCATATCCCCAAACCCATTCCCCATATCCCCAAACCCTCTAGCCATCTCCTCAAACCCACTACCCCATAATCCGAAAACCCACTCCCCATATCCTCACCCCCCATATCCTCAACCGCCATGTCCCCAAACCAACCCCCCATAGCCCCAAACCCACCCCCCCATATCCCCAAACCCACCCCCATATCGCCAAACCCACCCCCATACCCTCAAACCCACCCCCATACCGCCAAACCCACCCCCATATATGCAAACCCACCCCCCATATCCCCAAACCCACGCCCCATATCCCCAAACCCACCCCATATCCCCAAACCCACCCCATGTTCCCAAACTCACCCCATATCCCCAAAACCACCCCATATCCCCAAAATCACCCCATATCCCCAAACCCACCCCCCGTTTTTCCAATCCCACCCCCATATCGCCAAACCCACCCCCATGCCCCCAAATCCACCCCCATATACCCAAACCCACGCCCCATATCCCCAAACCCACCCCATATCCCCAAACCCACCCCATATCCTCAAACCCACCCCATGTACCCAAACTCAGCCCATATCCCCAAACTCACCCCTTATCCCCAAACCAACCCCCATTTTCCCAATCCCACCCCCATAACGCCAAACCCACCCCCATGCCCCCAAATCCACCCCCATATCCCCAAACCCACTCCCCATATCCCCAAACACACCCCCCTTATCCGCAAACCGATCCCCCATTACCCAAACTCCTCCCCATATACCCAAACTCACCCCCCAGATACCGAAACCCACCCGCCATATCCCCAAACCCACCCCCCATATCACCACACCCCTCCCCATATCCTCAGACCCACCCCATATCCCCAAACCCACCCCAAATTACCAAACCCACCCCATATCCCGAAACCCACCCCATATCCCGAAACCCACCCCATATCCCGAAACCCATCCCATATCCCAAAACCCACCCCATATCCCCAAACCACCCCATAACACCAAACCCACCCCATATCCCCACCCCCCATATCCCCAAACCCAGTCCCCATATCCCGAACCCCATATCTCCAAACCCACCCCCCGTATTCCCAAACAAACCCCCATATTCCCAAACCCACCCCCATATCCCCACCATCCCATATCCCCAAACGCACCCTCATTATCCCCAAACCCACCCCCATATCCCTAAACCCACCACCATATCCTGAAACCCACCCCCATATCCCCAAACCACCCGATATCCCCAAGCCCACTTCCCCATTATACCAAACCCACCCCCATATCCTCATACCCACTCCCTATATCCTCAAACCCACCCCCCATATCCTCACTTCCCATATCCTCACCCCCCATATCCTCACCGCCCATAACCGCAAGCCCACGGCAATAACCCCAAATCCACCACCCATATCTCCAAACCCACTCCCATATCCCCAAACCCACCCCACATAAACCCAAACCGACACCTACTCCCCCATATCCCCAAACCCACCCCACATAAACCGAAACTGACACCTACTCCCCCATATCCCCAAACTCACCCCCCATATCCCCATCCCCCATAACCCCAATCCCACCCCCCATATCCCCAAACCCACCCCCCATATACCTAAAAACCAACCCCATATCCCCAAACCCACTCCCCATATCCCCAAACCCACCCCCATATCCCCGAACCCACCCCCCATATCCCCAAACCCCCCCATATCCGCAAACCCACCCCCCATATCCCCAAACCCACCCCCATATCCCCAAACCCACCCCCATATCCCCAAACCTACCCCACATATCCCCAAATCCACCCACCATATCCCCAAGCCCATCCGCCATATCCCCAAACCCACTCCCCATATACCCAAACCCACTGCCCATATCCTCAAACCCACCCCATATCCCCAAACTGAGCCCCCATATCCCCACCCACATATTCCTAAACCCACCCCCCATATCCCCAAACCCACCCCGCATATCCCTAAACCCACCCCCATATCCCCAAACCCTCTCGCAATATCCTCAAACCCACTCCCCCATATCCTAAAACCCACCCACCATATCCTCACACCCCATATCCTCACGCCCTATATCCCCACCCCCTATCCGAAACCCACCCCCATATCCCCAATCCCACCCCCATATCCCCAAATCCACTCCCCATATCCCCAAACCCACTCCCCATATCCCCAAACCCACTCCCCATATCTCCAAACCCACTCCCCATATCTCCAAACCCACCCCCACATCCCCACCCCCCATATCCCCAAACCCACCCCACATATCCCCAAATACACCCCCCATATCCCCAAACCCACCCCCATATCCCCAAACCCACCCCCCATATCCCCAAACCCACCCCCCATATCCCCAAACCCACCCCCCATATCCCCAAACCCACCCCCCATATCTCCAAACCCACTCCAATATCCCCACCCCCCATATCCCCAAACCCTCTCCCCATATCCCGAAACCCACATCCCTAAACCCAACCCCTATTCCCAAACAAACCCCCATATTCCCAAACCCACCCCCATATCCCCACCATCCCATATCCCCAAACCCACCCATATATCCCCAAACCCACTCCCGATATCCTCAAACCCACCCCCCATATCCCCAAACCCTCTCGCTGTATCCTCAAACCCACGACCCCATATCCTAAAACCCACCCAGCATATCCTCACCCCCCATATCCTCACCCCCATAACCCCAAGCCCACGCCCATAATCCCAAATCCACCACCCATATATCCAAACCCACTCCCATATCCCCAAACCTACCTCCCATATCCACAAACCGACTCCCCATATCCACAAACCCATGCCCCATATCCCCAAACCCAACCCCCATATTCCCAAACCCAAACCCCAATATCCGCAAACCCACCCCCCATATCCCCACACTCAACCCCCATATCCCCACCCCCGATATTCCGAAACCCACCACCAATATCCACAAACACATCCCCAATAGCCTTAAACCCATTCCCCATGTCCCCAAACCCACTCCCCATATCCCCAAACCCACTCCCCATATCCACAAACCCATTCCCCATATCCCCAAACCCACTCCCCATATCCCCAAACCCATTCCCCATATCCCCAAACCCACTCCCCATATCCCCAAACCCACTCCCCATATCCCCAAACCCACTCCCCATATCCACAAACCCACTCCCCATGTCCCCAAACCCACTCCCCATATCCCCAAACCCACTCCCCATATCCCCAAACCCACTCCCCATATCCCCAAACCCACTCCCCATATCCCCAAACCCACTTCCCATATCCACAAACCCATCCCCCATATCCCAAAACGCACCCCCCATATCCCCAAACCCACCCCCATATCCCCAAACCCACCCCCATATCCCCAAACCCACTGCCCATATCCTCAAAACCACCCCATATCCCCAAACTGAGCCCCATATCCCCACCCCCATTTCCCGAAACCCATCCCCTATATCCCCAAGCCCACTCCCCATATCCCCAAACCCACCACCATACCCCCACCCCCCATATCCCCAAACTCACCCCGCATATCCTCACCCCCATATCCTCACCGCCCATAACCCCAAGACCACGCCCATAACCCCAAATCCACCACCCGTATCTCCAGACCCACTCCCATATCCCCAAACCCACCCCACATAAACCCAAACCGGCACCTATTCACCCATATCCCCAAACCCACTGCCCATATCCCCAAACTCACCCCCCATATCCCCATCTCCCATAACCCCAAGCCCACGCCCATATCCCCAAACCCACCCCCATATCCACAAACCCGCTCCCCATATCCCCAAACCCACGCCCCATATCCCCGAACCCACGCCCCATATCCCCAAACCCACCCCCCATTTCCCCAAACCCACCCCCATATCCCCAAACCTACCCCACATATCACCAAATCCACCGACCATATCCCCAAGCCCACCTGCTATATCCCCAAACACACTCACCATATACCCAAACCCACTGCCCATATCCTCAAACCCACCCCATATCCCCAAACTGAGTCTCCATATCCACACCCCCATATCCCCAAACCCATTCCCCATATCCCCAAACCCACTCCCCATATCTCAAAACCCACCCCCATATCCCCACCACCCATACCCCCAAACACATTCCCCACATCCAGAACCCCATATCACCAAACCCACCCCCCTATTCCCAAACAAACCCCCATATTCCCAAACACACCACCATATCCCCACCATCCCATATCACCAAACCAACCCCCCATATCACCAAACCCACCCCGCATATCTCCAAACCCACTCCCTATATCCTCAAACCCACCCCCCATATCCACAAACCCTCTCGGTATATCCTCAAACCCACTACCCCATATCCTAAAACCCACTACCCATATCCTCACCCCCCCATATCCTCATCCCCCATAACCCCAAGCCCACGCCCATAAACCCCAAATCCACCACCCATATCTCCAAAACCACTCCCATACCCCCAAACCCACCCCACATAAACCCAAACCGACACCTACGCCCCCATATCCCCAAACCCACTGCCCACATCCCCAAACTCACACCTCATATCCCCATCCCCCAGAACCCCAAACCCACCCCATATCCCCAAACCCACCCCCCATATCCCCAAACCCACCCCCATATCCACAAACCGAACCCCATATCTACAAACTCACCCCCCATATCCCCACCCCCATATCCCCAAACCCACAACCCCAGATCCTAAAACCCACCCCCATATCCTCACCCCCATATCCTCACCCCCCATAACCCCAAGCCAACGCCCATATACCCAAACCCACCCCCTAGAACCCTAAACCCACTCCCCATATCCCCACCCCCAATATCCCCACTCCCATATCCCCAAACCCACCCCCATATCGCCAAACCCTCTCGCAATATCCTCAAACCCACTCTCCCATATTCTAAAACCCACCCACCATATCCTCACCCCCCATAACCTCACGCTCTATATCCCCACCCCCATATCCCCAAACCAACCCCCCCTATCCCCAAACCCACCCCCCATATCCCCAAACCCACCGCCCATATCCCCAAACCCACTACCCATATCTCCAAACCCACCCCCATATCCCCACCCCCATATCCCCAAACCCTCTCCCCATATCCCGAACCCCACATCCCTAAACCCAAGCCCTACTCCCAAACAAACCCCCATATTCCCAAACCCACCCCCATATCCCCACCATCCCATATCCCCAAACCCACCCATATATCCCCAAACCCACTCCCTATATCCTCAAACCCACCCCCCATATCCCCAAACCCTCTCGCTGTATCCTCAAACCCAGTACCCCATATCCTAAAACCCACCTAGCATATCCTCACCCCCCATATCCTCACCCCCCATATCCTCACCCCCATAACCCCAAGCCCACATCCATAATACCAAATCCACCACCCATATCCCCAAACCCACAACCCCATATACCAAAACCCACCTTCATATCCCCAAACCCACCCCCACATCCCCAAACCCATTCCCCATATCCCCAAACCCTCTAGCCATCTCCTCAAACCCACTACCCCATATCCAAAAACCCACTCCCCATATCCTCACCCCCCATATCCTCAACCGCCATGTCCCCAAACCAACCCCCCATAGCCCCAATCCCACCCCCCATATCCCCAAACCCACTCCCGAAATCCCCACCCCCCATATCCCCAAAGCCAGCCCCCGTATCCCCAAATCTACTCCCCATATCCCCAAATCCACTCCCCTTATCCCCAAACACATTCCCCATATCCCCAAACCCACTCCCCATATCTCCAAACCCACCCCCATATCCCCACCATCCCATATCCCCAAACCCACCCATATATCCCCAAACCCACTCCCTATATCCTCAAACCCACCCCCCATATCCACAAACCCTCTCGCTGTATCCTCAAACCCAGTACCCCATATCCTAAAACCCACCCAGCATATCCTCACCCCCCATATCCTCACCCCCCATATCCTCATCCCCATAACCCCAAGCCCACGCCCATAATCCCAAATCCACCACCCATATCCCCAAACCCACAACCCCATATCCCAAAACCCACCTTCATATCCCCAAACCCACCCCCACATCCCCAAACCCATTCCCCATATCCCCAAACCCTCTAGCCATCTCCTCAAACCCACTACCCCATATCCAAAAACCCACTCCCCATATCCTCACCCCCCATATCCTCAACCGCCATGTCCCCAAACCAACCCCCCATAGCCCCAAACCCACCCCCCATATCCCCAAACCCACACCCCATTTCCCAATCCCACCCTCCATATCGCCAAACCCAACCCCATATCGCCAAACCCACCCCCATACCCCCAAACCCACCCCCATATATGCAAACCCACCCCCCATATCCGCAAACCCATCCCCCATAACCCAAACCACTCCCCATATACCGAAACCCACCCCCCATATCCCCAAACCCACGCCCCATATCCCCAAACCCACCCCCCATTTTTCCAATCCCGCACCCATATCGCCAAATCCACCCCCATATCCCCAAATCCACCCCCATGTCCCCAAAACCACCTCCCATATCCCCAAAACCACCTCCCATATCCCCAAACCCACCCCCCTTATCCGCAAACCGATCCCCCATTACCCAAACTCCTCCCCATATACCCAAACTCACCCCCCAGATATTAAAACCCACCCCCCATATCCCCAAACCCAACCCTCATATCACCACATCCCTCCCCATATCCTCAGACCCATCCCGTATCCCCAAACCCACCCCAAATTCCCAAACCCACCCCATATCCCCAAACCCACCCCATATCCCCAAACCCACCCCATATCCCCAAACCCACCCCATATCCCGAAACCCACCCCATATCCCCAAACCCACCCCAGATCCCCAAACCCACCCCAGATCCCCAAACCCACCCCATATCCCCAAACCCACCCCATATCCCCAAACCCAGCCCATATCCCCAAAACCACCCCATATCCCCATAACCCCAAACCCACCCCATATCCCCATAACCCCAAACCCACCCCATATCCCCAAACCCAACCCACATCCCCAAACACATCCCATATCCCCAATCCGACCCCCCATATCCCCAAATCCACCTCCATATCCCCAAACCCACGCCCCATAGTATCAAACCCAGCCCCCATATTAACATACCCACCCCCATATCCCCAAACCCACCCCCATATCCCCAAACCCACACACCTTAACCCCAAACCCACCCCCCATATCCCCACCCCCAATATCCCCACTCCCATATCCCAAACCCACCCCCCGTATTCCCAAACAAACCCCCATATTCCCAAACCCACCCCCATATCCCCACCATCCCATATCCCAAAATGCACCCTCATTATCCCCAAACCCACCCCCCATATCCCTAAACCCACCCCCATAACCCCAAACCACCCGATATCCCCAAGCCCACTCCCCATTATACCAATCCACCTCCATATCCTCATACCCACTCCCTATATCCTCAAACCCACCCCCCATACCTTCACTCCCCATATCCTCACCCCCCCATAACCTCACCGCCCATAACCCCAAGCCCACGCCCATAACCCCAAATCCACCACTGATATCCCCAAACTGACCCCCCATATCCCCATCCCCCATAACCCCAAACCCACCACCCATATCCCCAAACCCACCCCCCATATCCCCAAACCAACCCCCCATATCCCCAAACCCACTCCCCATATCTCCAAACCCACTCCCCATATCCCCAAACCCACTCCCCATATCCCCAAACCCACCCCATATCCCCGAACCCACACCCCATATCCCCAAACACCCCCATATCCACAAACCCAGCCCCCATATTCCCGAACCCACCCCCCATATCCCCAAACCCACCCCCATGTCCCCAAACACACCCGCCATATCCCCATCCCCCATAACCCCAAGCCCACGCCCACATCCGCAAACCCACACCCATATCCCCAAACCCACTCCCCATATCCCCAAACCCACTCCCCATATCCCCAAACCCACTCCCCATATCCCCAAACCCACCCCCCATATCCCCAAACCTACCCCACATATCCCCAAATCCACCCGCCATATCCCCAAGCCCATCCGCCATATCCTCAAACCCTCCCCATATACCCAAACTGAGCCCCCATATCCCCACCCCCATATCCCTAAACACACCCCCATATCCCCAAACCAACTCCCCATATCCCCAAACCCACCTCCATATCCCCATCATCCCATATCCCCAAACGCACCCCCCTTATCCCCAAACCCACCCCGCATATCCCTAAACCCAGCCCCATATCCCCAAATCCACCCCCATATCGCCAAACCCTCTCGCAATATCCTCAAACCCACTCTCCCATATTCTAAAACCCAACCACCATATCCTCACCCCCCATAACCTCACGCTCTATATCCCCACCCCCATATCCCCAAACCAACCCCCCCTATCCCCAAACCAACCCCCCCTATCCCCAAACCCACCCCCCATATCCCCAAACCCACCGCCCATATCCCCAAACCCACTACCCATATCTCCAAACCCACCCCCATATCCCCACCCCCATATCCCCAAACCCTCTCCCCATATCCCGAACCCCACATCCCTAAACCCAAGCCCTACTCCCAAACAAAACCCCATATTCCCAAACCCACCCCCATATCCCCACCATCCCATATCCCCAAACCCACCCATATATCCCCAAACCCACTCCCTATATCCTCAAACCCACCCCCCATATCCCCAAACCCTCTCGCTGTATCCTCAAACCCAGTACCCCATATCCTAAAACCCACCCAGCATATCCTCACCCCCCATATCCTCACCCCCCATATCCTCACCCCCATAACTCCAAGCCCACGTCCATAATACCAAATCCACCACCCATATCCCCAAACCCACAACCCCATATACCAAAACCCACCTTCATATCCCCAAACCCACCCCCACATCCCCAAACCCATTCCCCATATCCCCAAACCCTCTAGCCATCTCCTCAAACCCACTACCCCATATCCAAAAACCCACTCCCCATATCCTCACCCCCCATATCCTCAACCGCCATGTCCCCAAACCAACCCCCCATAGCCCCAATCCCACCCCCCATATCCCCAAACCCACTCCCGAAATCCCCACCCCCCATATCCCCAAAGCCAGCCCCCGTATCCCCAAATCTACTCCCCATATCCCCAAATCCACTCCCCTTATCCCCAAACACATTCCCCATATCCCCAAACCCACTCCCCATATCTCCAAACCCACCCCCATATCCCCACCATCCCATATCCCCAAACCCACCCATATATCCCCAAAACCCACTCCCTATATCCTCAAACCCACCCCCCATATCCCCAAACCCTCTCGCTGTATCCTCAAACCCAGTACCCCATATCCTAAAACCCAACCAGCATATCCTCACCCCCCATATCCTCACCCCCCATATCCTCATCCCCATAACCCCAA
The DNA here is from genome assembly GCF_044704955.1 of Pristiophorus japonicus. Taxonomy (NCBI): domain Eukaryota; kingdom Metazoa; phylum Chordata; class Chondrichthyes; family Pristiophoridae; genus Pristiophorus; species Pristiophorus japonicus. The sequence goes on along the minus strand of NW_027250853.1, from coordinate 1,780,457 downwards.
GCCCACGCCCATAATCCCAAATCCACCACCCATATCCCCAAACCCACAACCCCATATCCCAAAACCCACCTTCATATCCCCAAACCCACCCCCACATCCCCAAACCCATTCCCCATATCCCCAAACCCTCTAGCCATCTCCTCAAACCCACTACCCCATATCCAAAAACCCACTCCCCATATCCTCACCCCCCATATCCTCAACCGCCATGTCCCCAAACCAACCCCCCATAGCCCCAAACCCACCCCCCATATCCCCAAACCCACACCCCATTTCCCAATCCCACCCTCCATATCGCCAAACCCAACCCCATATCGCCAAAACCACCCCCATACCCCCAAACCCACCCCCATATATGCAAACCCACCCCCTATATCCGCAAACCCATCCCCCATAACCCAAACCACTCCCCATATACCGAAACCCACCCCCCATATCCCCAAACCCACGCCCCATATCCCCAAACCCACCCCCCATTTTTCCAATCCCGCACCCATATCGCCAAATCCACCCCCATATCCCCAAATCCACCCCCATGTCCCCAAAACCACCTCCCATATCCCCAAAACCACCTCCCATATCCCCAAACCCACCCCCCTTATCCGCAAACCGATCCCCCATTACCCAAACTCCTCCCCATATACCCAAACTCACCCCCCAGATATTAAAACCCACCCCCCATATCCCCAAACCCAACCCTCATATCACCACATCCCTCCCCATATCCTCAGACCCATCCCGTATCCCCAAACCCACCCCAAATTCCCAAACCCACCCCATATCCCCAAACCCACCCCATATCCCCAAACCCACCCCATATCCCCAAACCCACCCCATATCCCGAAACCCACCCCATATCCCCAAACCCACCCCATATCCCCAAACCCACCCCATATCCCCAAACCCACCCCATATCCCCAAACCCACCCCATATCCCCAAAACCACCCCATATCCCCATAACCCCAAACCCACCCCATATCCCCATAACCCCAAACCCACCCCATATCCCCAAACCCAACCCACATCCCCAAACACATCCCATATCCCCAATCCGACCCCCCATATCCCCAAATCCACCTCCATATCCCCAAACCCACGCCCCATAGTATCAAACCCAGCCCCCATATTAACATACCCACCCCCATATCCCCAAACCCACCCCCATATCCCCAAACCCACACACCTTAACCCCAAACCCACCCCCCATATCCCCAAACCCACCCCCCATATTCCCAAACCCCAATATCCCCAAACCCACCCCCCATATCCCCAAACCCACCCCCCATATCCCCACACTCAACCCCCATATCCCCACCCCCGATATTCCGAAACCCACCCCCAATATCCACAAACACACCCCCAATAGCCTTAAACCCATTCCCCATGTCCCCAAACCCACTCCCCATGTCCCCAAACCCACTCCCCATATCCACAAACCCACTCCCCATGTCCCCAATCGCACCCCCTTATCCCCAAACCCACCCCGCATATCCCTAAACCCAGCCCCATATCCCCAAACCCACCCCCATATCCCCAAACCCTCTCGCAATATCCAAAACCCACTCCCCCATATCCTAAAACCCACCCACCATATCCTCACCCCCATAACCTCACGCTCTATATCCCCACCCTCATATCCCCGAACCCACCCCCCATATCCCCAAACCCACCCCCCATATCCCCAAACCCACGCCCCATATCCACAAACCCACCCCCCATTTTTCCAATCCCGCACCCATATCGCCAAACCCAGCCCATACCCCCAAATCCACCCCCATATCCCCAAAACCACCTCCCATATCCCCAAAACCACCTCCCATATCCCCAAACCCACCCCCCTTATCCGCAAACCGATCCCCCATTACCCAAACTCCTCCCCATATACCCAAACTCACCCCCCAGATATTAAAACACACCCCTCATATCCCCAAACCCAACCCTCATATCACCACATCCCTCCCCATATCCTCAGACCCACCCCGTATCCCCAAACCCACCCCAAATTCCCAAACCCACCACATATCCCCAAACCCACCCCATATTCCCAAACCCACCCCATATTCCCAAACCCACCCCATATCCCCAAACACACACCCCATATCCCCAAACCCACCCCATATCCCCAAACCCAGCCCATATCCCCAAAACCACCCCATATCCCCATAACCCCAAACCCACCCTATATCCCCATAACCCCAAATCCACCCCATATCCCCAAACCCAACCCACATCCCCAAACACATCCCATATCCCCAATCCGACCCCCCATATCCCCAAATCCACCTCCATATCCCCAAACCCACGCCCCATAGTATCAAACCCACCCCCCATATTAACATACCCACCCCCATATCCCCAAACCCACCCCCATATCCCCAAACCCACACACCTTAACTCCAAACCCACCCCCCATATCCCCAAACCCACCCCCCATATTCCCAAACCCCAATATCCCCAAACCCACCCCCCATATCCCCACACTCAACCCCCATATCCCCACCCCCGATATTCCGAAACCCACCCCCAATATCCACAAACACACCCCCAATAGCCTTAAACCCATTCCCCATGTCCCCAAACCCACTCCCCATATCCACAAACCCACTCCCCATGTCCCCAAACCCATTCCAGATATCCCCAAACCCACTCCCCATATCCTCAAACTCACTCCCCATATCCCCAATCCCACCCCCCTTATCCCCAAACCCACCCCGCATATCCCTAAACCCAGCCCCATATCCCCAAACCCACCCCCATATCCCCAAACCCTCTCGCAATATCCAAAACACACTCCCCCATATCCTAAAACCCACCCACCATATCCTCACCCCCCATAACCTCACGCTCTATATCCCCACCCCCATATCCCCAAACCAACCCCCCCCTATCCCCAAACCCACCCCCCATATCCCCAAACCCACCGCCCATATCCCCAAACCCACTACCCATATCTCCAAACCTACCCCCATATCCCCACCCCCATATCCCCAAACCCTCTCCCCATATCCCGAACCCCACATCCCTAAACCCAACCCCTATTCCCAAACAAACCCCCATATTCCCAAACCCACCCCCATATCCCCACCATCCCATCTCCTCAAACCCACAACCCCATATCCAAAAACCCACTCCCCATATCCTCAGCCCCCATATCCTCAACCACCATGTCCCCAAACCAACCTCCCCATAACCCCAATCCCACCCCCCATATCCCCAAAACCACTCCCGAAATCCCCACCGCCCATATCCCCAAAGCCAGCCCCCGTATCCCCAAATCTACTCCCCATATCCCCAAATCCACTCCCCTTATCCCCAGACCCGCTCCCCATATCCCCAAAGCCACTCCCCATATCCCCAAACCCACTCCCATATGCCCAAACCCACCCCTCAAATCCCAACCCCACCCCCCATATCCCCAAACCCACACCCCATTTCCCAATCCCACCCTCCATATCGCCAAACCCAACCCCATATCGCCAAACCCACCCCCATACCCCCAAACCCACTCCCATATATGCAAACCCACCCCCCATATCCGCAAACCCATCCCCCATAAACCAAACCCCTCCACATATACCGAAACCCACCCCCCATATCCCCAAACCCACGGCCCATATCCCCAAACCCACCCCCCATTTTTCCAATCCCGCACCCATATCGCCAAACCCAGCCCATACCCCCAAATCCACCCTCATATCCCCAAAACCACCTCCCATATCCCCAAAGCCACCTCCCATATCCCCAAACCCACCCCCCTTATCCGCAAACCGATCCCCCATTACCCAAACTCCTCCCCATATACCCAAACTCACCCCCCAGATATTAAAACCCACCCCCCATATCCCCAAACCCAACCCTCATATCACCACATCCCTCCCCATATCCTCAGACCCACCCCGTATCCCCAAACCCACCCCAAATTCCCAATCCCACCCCATATCCCCAAACCCACCCCATATTCCCAAACCCACCCCATATTCCCAAACCCACCCCATATCCCGAAACCCACCCCATATCCCCAAACCCACCCCATATCCCTAAACCCACCCCATATCCCCAAACCCACCCCATATCCCCAAACCCACCCCATATCCCCAAAACCACCACATATCCCCATAACCCCAAACCCACCCCATATCCCCAAACCCAACCCACATCCCCAAACACATCCCATATCCCCAATCCGAACCCCATATCCCCAAATCCACCTCCATATCCTAAAACCCACCCAGCATATCCTCACCCCCCATATCCTCACCCCGCATATCCTCACCCCCATAACCCCAAGCCCACGTCCATAATCCCAAACCCACAACCCCATATCCCAAAACCCACCTTCATATCCCCAAACCCACCCCCACATCCCCAAACCCATTCCACATATCCCCAAACCCTCTAGCCATCTCCACAAACCCACTACCCCATATCCAAAAACCCATTCCCCATATCCTCACCCCCCATATCCTCAACCGCCATATCCCCAAACCCACTCCCCATATCCCCAAACCCATTCCCCATATCCCCAAACACACACCCCATATCCCCAAACCCACCCCCCATATCACCAAACCCACCCCTCATATCACCAAACCCACCCCGCATATCTCCAAACCCACTCCCTATATCCTCAAACCCACCCCCCACATCCACAAACCCTCTCGGTATATCCTCAAACCCACTACCCCATATCCTAAAACCCACTACCCATATCCTCACCCCCCATATCCTCACCCCCCATAACCCCAAGCCCACGCCCATAAACCCCAAATCCACCACCCATATCTCCAAAACCACTCCCATACCCCCAAACCCACCCCACATAAACCCAAACCGACACCTACGCCCCCATATCCCCAAACCCACTGCCCACATCCCCAAACTTACACCTCATATCCCCATCCCCCAGAACCCCAAACCCACCCCATATCCCCAAACCCAGCCCCCATATCCCCAAACCCACCCCCATATCCACAAACCGAACCCCATATCCACAAACTCACCCCCCATATCCCCATCCCCATATCCCCAAACCCACAACCCCAGATCCTAAAACCCACCCCCATATCCTCACCCCCCATAACCCCAAGCCAACGCCCATATACCCAAACCCACCCCCTAGAACCCTAAACCCACTCCCCATATCCCCACCCCCAATATCCCCACTCCCATATCCCCAAGCCCACTCCCCGTATTCCCAAACAAACCCCCATATTCCCAAACCCACCCCCATTTCCCCACCATCCCATATCCCAAAACGCACCCTCATTATCCCCAAACCCACCCCCCATATCCCTAAACCCACCCCCATAACCCCAAACCACCCGATAACCCAAGCCCACTCCCCATTATACCAACCCACCTCCATATCCTCATACCCACTCCCTATATCCTCAAACCCACCCCCCATATCTTCACTCCCCATATCCTCACCCCCCATATCCTCACCGCCCATAACCCCAAGCCCACGCCCATAACCCCAAATCCACCACCCATATCCCCAAACTGACCCCCCATATCCCCATCCCCCATAACCCCAAACCCACCCCCCATATCCCCAAACCCACCCCCCATATCCCCAAACCAACCCCCCATATCCCCAAACCCACTCCCCATATCCCAAAATCCACTTCCCATATCCCCAAACCCACCCCCATATCCCCAAACCCACCCCCATATCCCCGAACCCACACCCCATATCCCCAAACACCCCCATATCCACAAACCCAGCCCCCATATCCCCGAACCCACCCCCCATATCCCCAAACCCACCCCCATATCCCCAAACACACCCGCCATATCCCCATCCCCCATAACCCCAAGCCCACGCCCACATCCGCAAACCCACCCCCATATCCCCAAACCCACTCCCCATATCCCCAAACCCACTCCCCATATCCCCAAACCCACCCCCCATATCCCCAAACCTACCCCACATATCCCCAAATCCACCCGCCATATCCCCAAGCCCATCCGCCATATCCTCAAACCCTCCCCATATACCCAAACTGAGCCCCCATATCCCCACCCCCATATCCCTAAACACACCCCCATATCCCCAAACCAACTCCCCATATCCCCAAACCCACCTCCATATCCCCATCATCCCATATCCCCAAACGCACCCCCCTTATCCCCAAACCCACCCCGCATATCCCTAAACCCAGCCCCATATCCCCAAACCCACCCCCATATCCCCAAACCCTCTCGCAATATCCTCAAACCCACTCCCCCATATTCTAAAACCCACCCACCATATCCTCACCCCCCATAACCTCACACTCTATATCCCCACCCCCATATCCCCAAACCAACCCCCCTATCCCCAAACCCACCCCCCATATCCCCAAACCCACCGCCCATATCCCCAAACCCACTCCCCATATCTCCAAACCCACCCCCATATCCCCACCATCCCATATCCCCAAACCCACCCATATATCCCCAAACCCACTCCCCATATCCACAAACCCACTCCCCATGTCCCCAAACCCATTCTCCATATCCCCAAACCCACTCCCCATATCCCCACACCCACTCCCCATATCCCCAAACACACACCCCATATCCGCAAGCCCACCCCCCATATTCCCAAACCCACCCCCATATTCCCAAACCCACTCCCATATCCCCAAAGCCAACCCCATATCCCCAAACCCGCCCCCCATATCCCCAAACCCACTCCCCATATCCCCAAACCCACTCCCCATATCCCCAAACACACACCCCATATCCCCAAACCCACCCCCCATATCACCAAACCCACCCCCCATATCACCAAACCCACCCCGCATATCTCCAAACCCACTCCCTATATCCTCAAACCCACCCCCCATATCCACAAACCCTTTCGGTATATCCTCAAACCCACTACCCCATATCCTAAAACCCACTACCCATATCCTCTACCCCCCCATATCCTCACCCCCCATAACCCCAAGCCCACGCCCATAAACCCCAATTCCACCACCCATATCTCCAAAACCACTCCCACACCCCCAAACCCACCCCACATAAACCCAAACCGACACCTACGCCCCCATATCCCCAAACCCACTGCCCACATCCCCAAACTCACACCTCATATCCCCATCCCCCAGAACCCCAAACCCACCCCATATCCCCAAACCCACCCCCATATCCACAAACCGAACCCCATATCCACAAACTCACCCCCCATATCCCCACCCCCATATCCCCAAACCCACAACCCCAGATCCTAAAACCCACCCCCATATCCTCATCCCCATATCCTCACCCCCATATCCTCACCCCCCATAACCCCAAGCCAACGCCCATATCCCCAAACCCACCCCCTATAACCCTAAACCCACTCCCCATATCCCCACCCCCAATATCCCCACTCCCATATCCCAAACCCACCCCCCGTATTCCCAAACAAACCCCCATATTCCCAAACCCACGCCCATATCCCCACCATCCCATATCCCAAAACGCACCCTCATTATCCCCAAACCCACAACCCCAGATCCTAAAACCCACCCCCATATCCTCACCCCCATATCCTCACCCCCCATAACCCCAAGCCAACGCTCATATCCCCAAACCCACCCCCTATAACCCTAAACCCACTCCCCATATCTCCACCCCCAATATCCCCACTCCCATATCCCCAAACCCACCCCCCGTATTCCCAAACAAACCCCCATATTCCCAAACCCACCCCCATATCCCCACCATCCCATATCCCAAAACGCACCCTCATTATCCCCAAACCCACCGCCCATATCCCTAAACCCACCCCGATAACCCCAAACCACCCGATATCCCCAAGCCCACTTCCCATTATACCAACCCACCTCCATATCCTCATACCCACTCCCTATATCCTCAAACCCACCCTCAATATCTTCACTCCCCATATCCTCACCCCCCATATCCTCACCGCCCATAACCCCAAGCCCACGCCCATAACCCCAAATCCACCACCCATATCCCCAAACTGACCCCCCATATCCCCATCCCCTATAACCCCAAACCCACCACCCATATCCCCAAACCCACCCCCCATATCCCCAAACCAACCCCCCATATCCCCAAACCCACTCCCCATATCCCCAAACCCACTCCCGATATCCCCGAACCCACACCCCATATCCCCAAACATCCCCATATCCACAAACCCAGCCCCCATATCCCCGAACCCACCCCCCATATCCCCAAACCCACCCCCATATCCCCAAACACACCCGCCATATCCCCATCCCCCATAACCCCAAGCCCACGCCCACATCCGCAAACCCACCCCCATATCCCCAAACCTACTCCCCATATCCCCAAACCCGCTCCCCATATCCCCAAACCCACCGCCCATATCCCCAAACCTACCCCACATATCCCCAAATCCACCCGCCATATCCCCAAGCCCATCCGCCATATCCTCAAACCCTCCCCATATACCCAAACTGAGCCCCCATATCCCAACCTCCATATCCCGAAACACACACCCATATCCCCAAACCAACTCCCCATGTCCCCAAACCCACCTCCATATCCCCATCATCCCATATCCCCAAACGCACCCCCCTTATCCCCAAACCCACCCCCATATCCCCAAACCCTCTCGCAATATCCTCAAACCCACTCCCCCATATTCTAAAACCCACCCACCATATCCTCACCCCCCATAACCTCACGCTCTATATCCCCACCCCCATATCCCCAAACCAACCACCCCTATCCCCAAACCCACCCCCCATATCCCCAAACCCACCGCCCATATCCCCAAACCCACTCCCCATATCTCCAAACCCACCCCCATATCCCCACCCCCATATCCCCACCCCCATATCCCCAAACCCTCTCCCCATATCCCGAACCCCACATCCCTAAACCCAAGCCCTACTCCCAAACAAACCCCCATATTCCCAAACCCACCCCCATATCCCCACCATCCCATATCCCCAAACCCATCCATATATCCCCAAACCCACTCCCTATATCCTCAAACCCACCCCCCATATCCCCAAACCCTCTCGCTGTATCCTCAAACTCAGTACCCCATATCCTAAAACCCACCCAGCATATCCTCACCCCCCATATCCTCACCCCGCATATCCTCACCCCCATAACCCCAAGCCCACGCCCATAATCCCAAATCCACCACCCATATCCCCAAACCCACAACCCCATATCCCAAAACCCACCTTCATATCCCCAAACCCACCCCCACATCTCCAAACCCATTCCCCATATCCCCAAACCCTCTAGCCATCTCCTCAAACCCACTACCCCATATCCAAAAACCCACTCCCCATATCCTCACCCCCCATATCCTCAGCCGCCGTCCCCAAACCAACCCCCCCATAGCCCCAATCCCACCCCCCATATCCCCAAACCCACTCCCGAAATCCCCACCCCCCATATCCCCAAAGCCAGCCCCCATATCCCCAAATCTACTCACCATATCCTCAAATCCACTCCCCTTATCTCCAGACCCGCATCCCATATCCCCAAATCCACTCCCCATATCCCCAAACCCACTCCCATATGCCCAAACCCACCCCTCAAATCCCAAACCCACCCCCCATATCCCCAAACCCACCCCCCATATCCCCAAACCCATCCCCCATATCCCCAAACCCACCCCCATATCCCCAAACCCACCCCCCATATCCCCAAACCCACACCCCATTTCCCAATCCCACCCTCAATATCGCCAAACCCAACCCCATATCGCCAAACCCACCCCCATACCCCCAAACCCACACCCATATATGCAAACCCACCCCCCATATCCGCAAACCAATCCCCCATAACCCAAACCCCTCCTCATATACTGAAACCCACCCCCCATATCCCCAAACCCACGCCCCATATCCACAAACCCACCCCCCATTTTTCCAATCCCGCACCCATATCGCCAAACCCAGCCCATACCCCCAAATCCACCCCCATATCCCCAAAACCACCTCCCATATCCCCAAAACCACCTCCCATATCCCCAAACCCAGCCCCCTTATCCGCAAACCGATCCCCCATTACCCAAACTCCTCCCCATATACCCAAACTCACCCCCCAGATATTAAAACACACCCCCCATATCCCCAAACCCAACCCTCATATCACCACATCCCTCCCCATATCCTCAGACCCACCCCGTATCCCCAAACCCACCCCAAATTCCCAAACCCACCCCATATTCCCAAACCCACCCCATATTCCCAAACCCACCCCATATCCCCAAACCCACCCCATATCCCCAAACCCACCCCATATCCCCAAACCCACCCCATATCCCCAAACCCACCCCATATCCCCAAACCCACCCCATATCCCCAAAACCACCCCATATCCCCAAAACCACCCCATATCCCCATAACCCGAAACCCACCCCATATCCCCATAACCCCAAACCCACCCCATATCCCCAAACCCAACCCACATCCCCAAACACATCCCATATCCCCAATCCGACCCCCCATATCCCCAAATCCACCTCCATATCCCCAAACCCACGCCCCATAGTATCAAACCCACCCCCGATATTAACATACCCACCCCCATATCCCCAAACCCACCCCCATATCCCCAAACCCACACACCTTAACCCCAAACCCACCCCCCATATCCCCAAACCCACCCCCCATATTCCCAAATCCCCATATCCCCAAACCCACCCCCCATATCCCCAAACCCACCCCCCATATCCCCACACTCAACCCCCATATCCCCACCCCGATATTCCAAAACCCACCCCCAATATCCACAAACACACCCCCAATAGCCTTAAACCCATTCCCCATGTCCCCAAAACCACTCCCCATGTCCCCAAACCCACTCCCCATATCCACAAACCCACTCCCCATATCCACAAACCTACTCCCCATGTCCCCAAACCCATTCCCCATATCCCCAAACCCACTCCCCATATCCTCAAACTCACTCCCCATATCCCCAATCCCACTCCCCATATCCCCAAACCCACTCCCCATATCCCCACACCCACTCCCCATATCCCCAAACACACACCCCATATCCGCAAGCCCACCCCCATATCCCCAAACCCTCCCCCCATATCCCCAAACCCACCCCCATATCCCCAAACCCACTCCCATATCCCCAAAGCCAACCCCATATCCCCAAACCCGCCCCCCATATCCCCAAACCCACTCCCATATCCCCAAACCCACTCCCCATATCCCCAAACGCACTCCCCATATCCCCAAACACACACCCCATATCCCCAAACCCACCCCCCATATCCCCAAACCCACCCCCCATATCCCCAAACCCACCCCCATATTCCCAAAGCCAACCCCATATCCACAAACCCACTCCCCATATCCACAAACCCACTCCCCATATCCCCAGACCCACTCCCCATATCCCCAGACCCACTCACCATATTCCCAAACCCACTCCCCATATCCCCAAACCCATCCCCCATATCCCCAAACGCACCCCCCATATCCCCAATCCCCCCCCATAACCCCAAACCCACCCCCAAATCCCCAAACCAACTCCCCATATCCCCAAACCCACTCCCCATATCCCCAATCCCACCCCCCATATCCCCAAACCCACTCCCGCAATCCCCACCCCCCATATCCCCAAAGCCAGCCCCCGTATCCCCAAATCTACTCCCCATATCCCCAAATCCACTCCCCTTATCCCCAGACCCGCTCCCCATATCCCCAAAGCCACTCCCCATATCCCCAAACCCACTCCCATATGCCCAAACCCACCCCTCAAATCCCAAACCCACCCCCCAAATCCCCAAACCCACCCCCCATATCCCCAAAACCACACCCCATATCCCCAAACCCACCCCCCCTATCCCCAAACCCACCCCCCATATCCCCAAACCCACCGCCCATATCCCCAAACCCACTCCCCATATGTCCAAACCCACCCCCATATCCCCACCCCCATATCCCCAAACCCTCTCCCCATATCCCGAACCCCACATCCCTAAACCCAAGCCCTACTCCCAAACAAACCCCCATATTCCCAAACCCACCACCATATCCCCACCATCCCATATCCCCAAACCCACCCATATATCCCCAAACCCACTCCCTATATCCTCAAACCCACCCCCCCATATTCCCAAACCCTCTCGCTGTATCCTCAAACCCAGTACCCCATATCCTAAAATCAACCCAGCATATCCTCACCCCCCATATCCTCACCCCCCATAACCCCAAGCCCACGCCCATAATCCCAAATCCACCACCCATATCCCCAAACCAACAACCCCATATCCCAAAACCCACCCCATATCCCCAAACCCACCCCATATTCCCAAACCCACCCCATATCCCCAAACCCACCCCATATCCCCAAACCCACCCCATATCCCCAAACCCACCCCATATCCCCAAACCCACCCCATATCCCCAAACCCACCCCATATCCCCAAACCCACCCCATATCCCCAAAACCACCCCATATCCCCAAAACCACCCCATATCCCCATAACCCGAAACCCACCCCATATCCCCATAACCCCAAACCCACCCCATATCCCCAAACCCAACCCACATCCCCAAACACATCCCATATCCCCAATCCGACCCCCCATATCCCCAAATCCACCTCCATATCCCCAAACCCACGCCCCATAGTATCAAACCCACCCCCGATATTAACATACCCACCCCCATATCCCCAAACCCACCCCCATATCCCCAAACCCACACACCTTAACCCCAAACCCACCCCCCATATCCCCAAACCCACCCCCCATATTCCCAAATCCCCATATCCCCAAACCCACCCCCCATATCCCCAAACCCACCCCCCATATCCCCACACTCAACCCCCATATCCCCACCCCGATATTCCAAAACCCACCCCCAATATCCACAAACACACCCCCAATAGCCTTAAACCCATTCCCCATGTCCCCAAACCCACTCCCCATGTCCCCAAACCCACTCCCCATATCCACAAACCCACTCCCCATATCCACAAACCTACTCCCCATGTCCCCAAACCCATTCCCCATATCCCCAAACCCACTCCCCATATCCTCAAACTCACTCCCCATATCCCCAATCCCACTCCCCATATCCCCAAACCCACTCCCCATATCCCCACACCCACTCCCCATATCCCCAAACACACACCCCATATCCGCAAGCCCACCCCCCATATCCCCAAACCCACCCCCCATATCCCCAAACCCACCCCCATATCCCCAAACCCACTCCCATATCCCCAAAGCCAACCCCATATCCCCAAACCCGCCCCCCATATCCCCAAACCCACTCCCATATCCCCAAACCCACTCCCCATATCCCCAAACGCACTCCCCATATCCCCAAACACACACCCCATATCCCCAAACCCACCCCCCATATCCCCAAACCCACCCCCCATATCCCCAAACCCACCCCCATATTCCCAAAGCCAACCCCATATCCACAAACCCACTCCCCATATCCACAAACCCACTCCCCATATCCCCAGACCCACTCCCCATATCCCCAGACCCACTCCCCATATCCCCAAACCCATCCCCCATATCCCCAAACGCACCCCCCATATCCCCAATCCCCCCCCATAACCCCAAACCCACCCCCAAATCCCCAAACCAACTCCCCATATCCCCAAACCCACTCCCCATATCCCCAATCCCACCCCCCATATCCCCAAACCCACTCCCGCAATCCCCACCCCCCATATCCCCAAAGCCAGCCCCCGTATCCCCAAATCTACTCCCCATATCCCCAAATCCACTCCCCTTATCCCCAGACCCGCTCCCCATATCCCCAAAGCCACTCCCCATATCCCCAAACCCACTCCCATATCCCTGAACCCACCCCTCAAATCCCAAACCCACCCCCCAAATCCCCAAACCCACCCCCCATATCCCCAAACCCACACCCCATATCCCCAAACCCACCCCCCCTATCCCCAAACCCACCCCCCATATCCCCAAACCCACCGCCCATATCCCCAAACCCACTCCCCATATGTCCAAACCCACCCCCATATCCCCACCCCCATATCCCCAAACCCTCTCCCCATATCCCGAACCCCACATCCCTAAACCCAAGCCCTACTCCCAAACAAACCCCCATATTCCCAAACCCACCACCATATCCCCACCATCCCATATCCCCAAACCCACCCATATATCCCCAAACCCACTCCCTATATCCTCAAACCCACCCCCCATATTCCCAAACCCTCTCGCTGTATCCTCAAACCCAGTACCCCATATCCTAAAATCAACCCAGCATATCCTCACCCCCCATATCCTCACCCCCCATAACCCCAAGCCCACGCCCATAATCCCAAATCCACCACCCATATCCCCAAACCAACAACCCCATATCCCAAAACCCACCTTCATATCCCCAAACCCACCCCCACATCCCCAAACCCTATTCCCCATATCCCCAAACACTCTAGCCATCTCCTCAAACCCACTACCCCATATCCAAAAACCCACTCCCCATATCCTCACCCCCCATATCCTCAACCGCCATGTCCCCAAACCAACCCCCCCATAGCCCCAATCCCACCCATCATATCCCCAAACCCACTCCCGAAATCCCCACCCCCCATATCCCCAAAGCCAGCCCCCGTATCCCCAAATCTACTCCACATATCCCCAAATTCACTCCCCTTATCCCCAGACCCGCTCCCCATATACCCAAAGCCACTCCCCATATCCCCAAACCCACTCCCATATGCCCAAACCCACCCCTCAAATCCCAAACCCACCCCCCATATCCCCAAACCCACCCCCCATATCCCCAAACCCACCCCCATATCCCCAAACCCACCCCCATATCCCCAAACCTACACACCTTAACCCCAAACCCATCCCCCATATCCCCAAACCCACCCCCCATATTCCCAAACCCAAACCCCAATATCCCCAAACCCACCCTCCATATCCCCCAACCCACCCCCCATATCCCCACACTCAACCCCCATATCCCCACCCCCGATATTCTGAAACCCACCCCCAATATCCACAAACACACCCCCCATATCCCCAAACCCACCCCCCATATCCCCAAACCCACCCCCCATATCCCCAAACCCACCCCCCATATCCCCAAACCCACACCCCATTTCCCAATCCCACCCTCCATATCGCCAAACCCAACCCCATATCGCCAAACCCACCCCCATACCCCCAAACCCACACCCATATATGCAAACCCACCCCCCATATCCGCAAACCAATCCCCCATAACCCAAACCCCTCCCCATATACTGAAACCCACCCCCCATATCCCCAAACCTACGCCCCATATCCACAAACCCACCCCCCATTTTTCCAATCCCGCACCCATATCGCCAAACCCAGCCCATACCCCCAAATCCACCCCATATCCCCAAAACCACCTCCCATATCCCCACACCCACCTCCCATATCCCCAAACCCACCCCCCTTATCCGCAAGCCCACCCCCCATATCCCCAAACCCACCCCCATATCCCCAAACCCACCCCCATATCCCCAAAGCCAACTCCATATCCCCAAACCCGCCCCCCATATCCCCAAACCCACTCCCCATATCCCCAAACCCACTCCCCATATCCCCAAACCCACTCCCCATATCCCCAAACACACACCCCATATCCCCAAACCCACCCCCCATATCCCCAAACCCACCCCCCATATCCCCAAACCCACCCCCATATTCCCAAAGCCAACCCCATATCCACAAACCCACTCCCCATATCCACAAACCCTCTCGCTGTATCCTCAAACCCAGTACCCCATATCCTAAAATCAACCCAGCATATCCTCACCCCCCATATCCTCACCCCCCATAACCCCAAGCCCACGCCCATAATCCCAAATCCACCACCCATATCCCCAAACCCACAACCCCATATCCCAAAACCCACCTTCATATCCCCAAACCCACCCCCACATCCCCAAACCCATTCCCCATATCCCCAAACCCTCTAGCCATCTCCTCAAACCCACTACCCCATATCCAAAAACCCACTCCCCATATCCTCACCCCCCATATCCTCAACCGCCATGTCCCCAAACCAAACCCCCAATAGCCCCAATCCCACCCCCCATATCCCCAAACCCACTCCCGCAATCCCCACCCCCCATATCCCCAAAGCCAGCCCCCGTATCCCCAAATCTACTCCCCATATCCCCAAATCCACTCCCCTTATCCCCAGACCCGCTCCCCATATCCCCAAAGCCACTCCCCATATCCCCAAACCCACTCCCATATGCCCAAACCCACACCTCAAATCCCAAACCCACCCCCCATATCCCCAAACCCACCCCCCATATCCCCAAACCCACCCCCCATATCCCCAAACCAACCCCCCCTATCCCCAAACCCACCCCCCATATCCCCAAACCCACCGCCCATATCCCCAAACCCACTCCCCATATGTCCAAACCCACCCCCATATCCCCACCCCCATATCCCCAAACCCTCTCCCCATATCCCGAACCCCACATCCCTAAACCCAAGCCCTACTCCCAAACAAACCCCCATATTCCCAAACCCACCACCATATCCCCACCATCCCATATCCCCAAACCCAACCATATGTCCCCAAACCCACTCCCCATATTCCCAAACCCTCTCGCTGTATCCTCAAACCCAGTACCCCATATCCTAAAACCCACCCAGCATATCCTCACCCCCCATATCCTCACCCCCCATATCCTCACCCCCATAACCCCAAGCCCACGCCCATAATCCCAAATCCACCACCCATATCCCCAAACCCACAACCCCATATCCCAAAACCCACCTTCATATCCCCAAACCCACCCCCACATCCCCAAACCCATTCCCCATATCCCCAAACCCTCTAGCCATCTCCTTAAACCCACTACCCCATATCCAAAAACCCACTCCCCATATCCTCACCCCCCCATATCCTCAACCGCCATGTCCCCAAACCAACCCCCCCATAGCCCCAATCCCAACCCCCATATCCCCAAACCCACTCCCGCAATCCCCACCCCCCATATCCCCAAAGCCAGCCCCCGTATCCCCAAATCTACTCCCCATATCCCCAAATCCACTCCCCTTATCCCCAGACCCGCTCCCCATATCCCCAAAGCCACTCCCCATATCCCCAAACCCACTCCCATATGCCCAAACCCACCCCTCAAATCCCAAACCCACCCCCCATATCCCCAAACCCACCCCCCATATCCCCAAACCCACACCCCATTTCCCAATCCCACCCTCCATATCGCCAAACCCAACCCCATATCGCCAAACCCACCCCCATACCCCCAAACCCACCCCCATATATGCAAACCCACCCCCCATATCCGCAAACCCATCCCCCATAACCCAAACCCCTCCCCATATACCGAAACCCACCCCCCATATCCCCAAACCCACGCCCCATATCCCCAAACCCACCCCCCATTTTTCCAATCCCGCACCCATATCGCCAAACCCAGCCCATACCCCCAAATCCACCCCCATATCCCCAAAACCACCTCCCATATCCCCAAAACCACCTCCCATATCCCCAAACCCACCCCCCTTATCCGCAAACCGATCCCCCATTACCCAAACTCCTCCCCATATACCCAAACTCACCCCCCAGATATTAAAACACACCCCCCATATCCCCAAACCCAACCCTCATATCACCACATCCCTCCCCATATCCTCAGACCCACCCCGTATCCCCAAATTCCCAAACCCACCCCATATCCCCAAACCCACCCCATATTCCCAAACCCACCCCATATTCCCAAACCAACCCCATATCCCCAAACCCACCCCATATCCCGAAACCCACCCCATATCCCGAAACCCACCCCATATCCCCAAACCCACCCCATATCCCCAAACCCACCCCATAATCCCCAAAACCACCCCATATCCCCAAAACCACCTCATATCCCCATAACCCCAAACCCACCCCATATCCCCATAACCCCAAACCCACCCCATATCCCCAAACCCAACCCACATCCCCAAACACATCCCATATCCCCAATCCGACCTCCCATATCCCCAAATCCACCTCCATATCCCCAAACCCACCCCCCATATTAACATACCCACCCCCATATCCCCAAACCCACCCTCATATCCCCAAACCCACACACCTTTACCCCAAACCCAACCCCATATCCCCAAACCCACCCCCCATATCCCCACACTCAACCCCCATATCCCCACCCCCGATATTCTGAAACCCACCCCCAATATCCACAAACACACCCCCAATAGCCTTAAACCCATTCCCCATGTCCCCAAACCCACTCCCCATGTCCCCAAACCCACTCACCATATCCCCAAACCCACTCCCCATGTCCCCAAACCCATTCCCCATGTCCCGAAACCCACTCCCCATATCCTCAAACTCACTCCCCATATCCCCGATCCCACTCCCCATATCCCCAAACCCACTCCCCATGTCCCCAAACCCACTCCCCATATCCCCAAACCCATCCCCCATATCCCCAAACGCACCCCCCATATCCCCAATCCCCCCGCATAACCCCAAACCCAGCCCCAAATCCCCAAACCAACTCCCCATACACCCAAAAACCCACTCCCCATATCCCCAAACCCACCCCCATATCCCCGAACCCACCCCCCATATCCTCAAACCCACCCCCATATCCCCAAACACACCCGCCATATCCCCATCCCCCATAACCCCAAGCCCACGCCCATATCCCCAAACCCTCCCCCATATCCCCAAACCAACTCCCCATATCCCCAAACCCACTCCCCATATCCCCAAACCCACCCCCATATCCCCAAACCTACCCCACATATCCCCAAATCCACCCGCCATATCCCCAAGCCCATCCACCATATCCCCAAACCCACTCCCCATATACCCAAACCCACTGCCCATATCCTCAAACCCACCCCATATCCCCAAACTGAGCCGCCATATCCCCACCCCCATATCCCTAAACCCACCCCCCATATCCCCAAACCAACTCCCCATATCCCCAAACCCACCCCCATATCTCCATCATCCCATATCCCCAAACGCACCCCCCTTATCCCCAAACCCACCCCGCATATCCCTAAACCCACCCCCATATCCCCAAACCCACCCCCATATCCCCAAACCCACCCCCATATCCCCAAACCCTCTCGCAATATCCTCAAACCCACTCCCCCATATCCTCACCCCCCATATCCTCACGCCCTATATCCCCACCCCCATATCCCGAAACCCACCCCCATATACCCAAACACACCCCCATATCCTCAAACCCACCCCCCATATCCCCAAACCCACTCCCCATATCTCCAAACCCACCCCCCATATCCCCAAATCCTCTCCCCATATCCCGAACCCCACATCCCTCAACCCAACCCCTATTCCCAAACAAACCCCCATATTCCCAAACCCACCCCCATATCCCCACCATCCCATATCCCCAAACCCACCCATATATACCCAAACCCACTCCCTATATCCTCAAACCCACCCCCCATATCCCCAAACCCTCTCGCTGTATCCTAAAACCCACTACCCCATATCCTAAAACCCACCCAGCATATCCTCACCCCCCATATCCTCACCCCCATAACCCCAAGCCCACGCCCATAATCCCAAATCCATCACCCATATCTCCAAACCCACTCCCATATCCCCAAACCTACCACCCATATCCACAAACCGACTCCCCATCTCCACAAACCCATGCCACATATCCCCAAACCCACTCCGATATCCCCACCCCCATATCCCCAAACCCACAACCCCATATCCCGAAACCCACCTTCATATCCCCAAACCCACCCCCATATCCCCAAACCCATTCCCCATATCCCCAAACCCTCCGGCCATCTCCTCAAACCCACTACCCCATATCCAAAAACCCACTCCCCATATCCTCACCCCCCATATCCTCAACCGCCATGTCCCCAAACCAACCCCCCATAGCCTCAAACCCACCCCCCATATCCCCAAACCCACTCCCGAAATCCCCACCCCCCATATCCCCAAAGCCAGCCCCCGTATCCCCAAATCCACCCCCCTTATCCGCAAACCGATCCCCCATTACCCAAACTCCTCTCCATATACCCAAACTCACCCCCCAGATACTAAAACCCACCCCCCATTTCCCCAAACCCACCCCCCATATCGCCACATCCCTCCCCATATCCCCAAACCCACCCCGTATCCCCAAACCCACCCCATATTCCCAAACCCAGCCCATATACCCAAACACACCCCATATCCCCAAACCCATCCCATATCCCCAATCCCACCCCCCATATCCCCAAACCCACCTCCATATCCCCAAACCCACCCCCCATATCCACAAACCCATGCCCCATATTATCATACCCACCCCCCATATCCCCAAACCCACCCCCATATCCCTAAACCCACCCACCATAACCCCAAACCCACCCTCCATATCCCCAAACCCACCTCCCATATTGCCAAACCCAAACCCCAATATCCCCAAACACAACCCCCATATCCCCACACTCAACCCCCATATCCCCATACCGATATTCCGAAACCCACCCCCAATATCCACAAACACACCCCCAATAGCCTTAAACCCACTCCCCATATCCCCAAACCCACTCCCCATATCACCAAACCCACCCCCATATCCCAAGAACCTACCCCACATATCCCCAAATCCACCCCCCATATCCCCAAACCCACCCCCCATATCCCCAAACCCACCCCCATATCCCCAAAGCCAACCCCATATCCACAAACCCACTCCCCATATCCACAAACCCACTCCCCATATCCCCAGACCCACTCACCATATCCCCAAACCCCCTCCCCATTTCCCCAAACCCATCCCCCATATCCCCAAACGCACCCCCCAAATCCCCAATCCCCCCCCATATCCCCAAACCCACCCCCCATATCCCCAAACCAACTCCCCATATCCCCAAACCCACTCCCCATATCCCCAAACCCACCCCCATATCCCTGAACCCACCCCCCATATCCCCAAACCCACCCCATATCCCCAAACCCACCCGCCATATCCCCATCCCCCATAACCCCAAGCCCACGCCCATATCCCCAAACCCACCCCCATATCCCCAAACCCACTCCCCATATTCCCAAACCCACTCCCCATATCCCCAAACCCACCCCCATATCCCCAAACCCACCCCCATATCCCCACCCCCATATCCCCAAACCCTCTCCCCATATCCCGAACCCCACATCCCTAAACCCAAGCCCTACTCCCAAACAAACCCCCATATTCCCAAACCCACCACCATATCCCCACCATCCCATATCCCCAAACCCACCCATATATCCCCAAACCCACTCCCTATATCCTCAAACCCACCCCCCATATTCCCAAACCCTCTCGCTGTATCCTCAAACCCAGTACCCCATATCCTAAAATCAACCCAGCATATCCTCACCCCCCATATCCTCACCCCCCATAACCCCAAGCCCACGCCCATAATCCCAAATCCACCACCCATATCCCCAAACCAACAACCCCATATCCCAAAACCCACCTTCATATCCCCAAACCCACCCCCACATCCCCAAACCTATTCCCCATATCCCCAAACACTCTAGCCATCTCCTCAAACCCACTACCCCATATCCAAAAACCCACTCCCCATATCCTCACCCCCCATATCCTCAACCGCCATGTCCCCAAACCAACCCCCCCATAGCCCCAATCCCACCCATCATATCCCCAAACCCACTCCCGAAATCCCCACCCCCCATATCCCCAAAGCCAGCCCCCGTATCCCCAAATCTACTCCACATATCCCCAAATTCACTCCCCTTATCCCCAGACCCGCTCCCCATATACCCAAAGCCACTCCCCATATCCCCAAACCCACTCCCATATGCCCAAACCCACCCCTCAAATCCCAAACCCACCCCCCATATCCCCAAACCCACCCCCCATATCCCCAAACCCACCCCCATATCCCCAAACCCACCCCCATATCCCCAAACCTACACACCTTAACCCCAAACCCATCCCCCATATCCCCAAACCCACCCCCCATATTCCCAAACCCAAACCCCAATATCCCCAAACCCACCCTCCATATCCCCCAACCCACCCCCCATATCCCCACACTCAACCCCCATATCCCCACCCCCGATATTCTGAAACCCACCCCCAATATCCACAAACACACCCCCCATATCCCCAAACCCACCCCCCATATCCCCAAACCCACCCCCCATATCCCCAAACCCACCCCCCATATCCCCAAACCCACACCCCATTTCCCAATCCCACCCTCCATATCGCCAAACCCAACCCCATATCGCCAAACCCACCCCCATACCCCCAAACCCACACCCATATATGCAAACCCACCCCCCATATCCGCAAACCAATCCCCCATAACCCAAACCCCTCCCCATATACTGAAACCCACCCCCCATATCCCCAAACCTACGCCCCATATCCACAAACCCACCCCCCATTTTTCCAATCCCGCACCCATATCGCCAAACCCAGCCCATACCCCCAAATCCACCCCCATATCCCCAAAACCACCTCCCATATCCCCACACCCACCTCCCATATCCCCAAACCCACCCCCCTTATCCGCAAGCCCACCCCCCATATCCCCAAACCCACCCCCATATCCCCAAACCCACCCCCATATCCCCAAAGCCAACTCCATATCCCCAAACCCGCCCCCCATATCCCCAAACCCACTCCCCATATCCCCAAACCCACTCCCCATATCCCCAAACCCACTCCCCATATCCCCAAACACACACCCCATATCCCCAAACCCACCCCCCATATCCCCAAACCCACCCCCCATATCCCCAAACCCACCCCCATATTCCCAAAGCCAACCCCATATCCACAAACCCACTCCCCATATCCACAAACCCTCTCGCTGTATCCTCAAACCCAGTACCCCATATCCTAAAATCAACCCAGCATATCCTCACCCCCCATATCCTCACCCCCCATAACCCCAAGCCCACGCCCATAATCCCAAATCCACCACCCATATCCCCAAACCCACAACCCCATATCCCAAAACCCACCTTCATATCCCCAAACCCACCCCCACATCCCCAAACCCATTCCCCATATCCCCAAACCCTCTAGCCATCTCCTCAAACCCACTACCCCATATCCAAAAACCCACTCCCCATATCCTCACCCCCCATATCCTCAACCGCCATGTCCCCAAACCAAACCCCCAATAGCCCCAATCCCACCCCCCATATCCCCAAACCCACTCCCGCAATCCCCACCCCCCATATCCCCAAAGCCAGCCCCCGTATCCCCAAATCTACTCCCCATATCCCCAAATCCACTCCCCTTATCCCCAGACCCGCTCCCCATATCCCCAAAGCCACTCCCCATATCCCCAAACCCACTCCCATATGCCCAAACCCACACCTCAAATCCCAAACCCACCCCCCATATCCCCAAACCCACCCCCCATATCCCCAAACCCACCCCCCATATCCCCAAACCAACCCCCCCTATCCCCAAACCCACCCCCCATATCCCCAAACCCACCGCCCATATCCCCAAACCCACTCCCCATATGTCCAAACCCACCCCCATATCCCCACCCCCATATCCCCAAACCCTCTCCCCATATCCCGAACCCCACATCCCTAAACCCAAGCCCTACTCCCAAACAAACCCCCATATTCCCAAACCCACCACCATATCCCCACCATCCCATATCCCCAAACCCACCCATATATCCCCAAACCCACTCCCCATATTCCCAAACCCTCTCGCTGTATTCTCAAACCCAGTACCCCATATCCTAAAACCCACCCAGCATATCCTCACCCCCCATATCCTCACCCCCCATATCCTCACCCCCATAACCCCAAGCCCACGCCCATAATCCCAAATCCACCACCCATATCCCCAAACCCACAACCCCATATCCCAAAACCCACCTTCATATCCCCAAACCCACCCCCACATCCCCAAACCCATTCCCCATATCCCCAAACCCTCTAGCCATCTCCTTAAACCCACTACCCCATATCCAAAAACCCACTCCCCATATCCTCACCCCCCCATATCCTCAACCGCCATGTCCCCAAACCAACCCCCCCATAGCCCCAATCCCAACCCCCATATCCCCAAACCCACTCCCGCAATCCCCACCCCCCATATTCCCAAAGCCAGCCCCCGTATCCCCAAATCTACTCCCCATATCCCCAAATCCACTCCCCTTATCCCCAGACCCGCTCCCCATATCCCCAAAGCCACTCCCCATATCCCCAAACCCACTCCCATATGCCCAAACCCACCCCTCAAATCCCAAACCCACCCCCCATATCCCCAAACCCACCCCCCATATCCCCAAACCCACACCCCATTTCCCAATCCCACCCTCCATATCGCCAAACCCAACCCCATATCGCCAAACCCACCCCCATACCCCCAAACCCACCCCCATATATGCAAACCCACCCCCCCATATCCGCAAACCCATCCCCCATAACCCAAACCCCTCCCCATATACCGAAACCCACCCCCCATATCCCCAAACCCACGCCCCATATCCCCAAACCCACCCCCCATTTTTCCAATCCCGCACCCATATCGCCAAACCCAGCCCATACCCCCAAATCCACCCCCATATCCCCAAAACCACCTCCCATATCCCCAAAACCACCTCCCATATCCCCAAACCCACCCCCCTTATCCGCAAACCGATCCCCCATTACCCAAACTCCTCCCCATATACCCAAACTCACCCCCCAGATATTAAAACACACCCCCCATATCCCCAAACCCAACCCTCATATCACCACATCCCTCCCCATATCCTCAGACCCACCCCGTATCCCCAAACCCACCCCAAATTCCCAAACCCACCCCATATCCCCAAACCCACCCCATATTCCCAAACCCACCCCATATTCCCAAACCCACCCCATATCCCCAAACCCACCCCATATCCCGAAACCCACCCCATATCCCGAAACCCACCCCATATCCCCAAACCCACCCCATATCCCCAAACCCACCCCATAATCCCCAAAACCACCCCATATCCCCAAAACCACCCCATATCCCCATAACCCCAAACCCACCCCATATCCCCATAACCCCAAACCCACCCCATATCCCCAAACCCAACCCACATCCCCAAACACATCCCATATCCCCAATCCGACCTCCCATATCCCCAAATCCACTTCCATATCCCCAAACCCACCCCCCATATTAACATACCCACCCCCATATCCCCAAACCCACCCCCACATCCCCAAACCCATTCCCCATATCCCCAAACCCTCTAGCCATCTCCTCAAACCCACTACCCCATATCCAAAAACCCACTCCCCATATCCTCACCCCCCATATCCTCAACCGCCATGTCCCCAAACCAAACCCCCAATAGCCCCAATCCCACCCCCCATATCCCCAAACCCACTCCCGCAATCCCCACCCCCCATATCCCCAAAGCCAGCCCCCGTATCCCCAAATCTACTCCCCATATCCCCAAATCCACTCCCCTTATCCCCAGACCCGCTCCCCATATCCCCAAAGCCACTCCCCATATCCCCAAACCCACTCCCATATGCCCAAACCCACACCTCAAATCCCAAACCCACCCCCCATATCCCCAAACCCACCCCCCATATCCCCAAACCCACCCCCCATATCCCCAAACCAACCCCCCCTATCCCCAAACCCACCCCCCATATCCCCAAACCCACCGCCCATATCCCCAAACCCACTCCCCATATGTCCAAACCCACCCCCATATCCCCACCCCCATATCCCCAAACCCTCTCCCCATATCCCGAACCCCACATCCCTAAACCCAAGCCCTACTCCCAAACAAACCCCCATATTCCCAAACCCACCACCATATCCCCACCATCCCATATCCCCAAACCCAACCATATGTCCCCAAACCCACTCCCCATATTCCCAAACCCTCTCGCTGTATCCTCAAACCCAGTACCCCATATCCTAAAACCCACCCAGCATATCCTCACCCCCCATATCCTCACCCCCCATATCCTCACCCCCATAACCCCAAGCCCACGCCCATAATCCCAAATCCACCACCCATATCCCCAAACCCACAACCCCATATCCCAAAACCCACCTTCATATCCCCAAACCCACCCCCACATCCCCAAACCCATTCCCCATATCCCCAAACCCTCTAGCCATCTCCTTAAACCCACTACCCCATATCCAAAAACCCACTCCCCATATCCTCACCCCCCCATATCCTCAACCGCCATGTCCCCAAACCAACCCCCCCATAGCCCCAATCCCAACCCCCATATCCCCAAACCCACTCCCGCAATCCCCACCCCCCATATCCCCAAAGCCAGCCCCCGTATCCCCAAATCTACTCCCCATATCCCCAAATCCACTCCCCTTATCCCCAGACCCGCTCCCCATATCCCCAAAGCCACTCCCCATATCCCCAAACCCACTCCCATATGCCCAAACCCACCCCTCAAATCCCAAACCCACCCCCCATATCCCCAAACCCACCCCCCATATCCCCAAACCCACACCCCATTTCCCAATCCCACCCTCCATATCGCCAAACCCAACCCCATATCGCCAAACCCACCCCCATACCCCCAAACCCACCCCCATATATGCAAACCCACCCCCCATATCCGCAAACCCATCCCCCATAACCCAAACCCCTCCCCATATACCGAAACCCACCCCCCATATCCCCAAACCCACGCCCCATATCCCCAAACCCACCCCCCATTTTTCCAATCCCGCACCCATATCGCCAAACCCAGCCCATACCCCCAAATCCACCCCCATATCCCCAAAACCACCTCCCATATCCCCAAAACCACCTCCCATATCCCCAAACCCACCCCCCTTATCCGCAAACCGATCCCCCATTACCCAAACTCCTCCCCATATACCCAAACTCACCCCCCAGATATTAAAACACACCCCCCATATCCCCAAACCCAACCCTCATATCACCACAACCCTCCCCATATCCTCAGACCCACCCCGTATCCCCAAATTCCCAAACCCACCCCATATCCCCAAACCCACCCCATATTCCCAAACCCACCCCATATTCCCAAACCAACCCCATATCCCCAAACCCACCCCATATCCCGAAACCCACCCCATATCCCGAAACCCACCCCATATCCCCAAACCCACCCCATATCCCCAAACCCACCCCATAATCCCCAAAACCACCCCATATCCCCAAAACCACCTCATATCCCCATAACCCCAAACCCACCCCATATCCCCATAACCCCAAACCCACCCCATATCCCCAAACCCAACCCACATCCCCAAACACATCCCATATCCCCAATCCGACCTCCCATATCCCCAAATCCACCTCCATATCCCCAAACCCACCCCCCATATTAACATACCCACCCCCATATCCCCAAACCCACCCTCATATCCCCAAACCCACACACCTTTACCCCAAACCCAACCCCATATCCCCAAACCCACCCCCCATATCCCCACACTCAACCCCCATATCCCCACCCCCGATATTCTGAAACCCACCCCCAATATCCACAAACACACCCCCAATAGCCTTAAACCCATTCCCCATGTCCCCAAACCCACTCCCCATGTCCCCAAACCCACTCACCATATCCCCAAACCCACTCCCCATGTCCCCAAACCCATTCCCCATGTCCCGAAACCCACTCCCCATATCCTCAAACTCACTCCACATATCCCCGATCCCACTCCCCATATCCCCAAACCCACTCCCCATGTCCCCAAACCCACTCCCCATATCCCCAAACCCATCCCCCATATCCCCAAACGCACCCCCCATATCCCCAATCCCCCCGCATAACCCCAAACCCAGCCCCAAATCCCCAAACCAACTCCCCATACACCCAAAAACCCACTCCCCATATCCCCAAACCCACCCCCATATCCCCGAACCCACCCCCCATATCCTCAAACCCACCCCCATATCCCCAAACACACCCGCCATATCCCCATCCCCCATAACCCCAAGCCCACGCCCATATCCCCAAACCCTCCCCCATATCCCCAAACCAACTCCCCATATCCCCAAACCCACTCCCCATATCCCCAAACCCACCCCCATATCCCCAAACCTACCCCACATATCCCCAAATCCACCCGCCATATCCCCAAGCCCATCCACCATATCCCCAAACCCACTCCCCATATACCCAAACCCACTGCCCATATCCTCAAACCCACCCCATATCCCCAAACTGAGCCGCCATATCCCCACCCCCATATCCCTAAACCCACCCCCCATATCCCCAAACCAACTCCCCATATCCCCAAACCCACCCCCATATCTCCATCATCCCATATCCCCAAACGCACCCCCCTTATCCCCAAACCCACCCCGCATATCCCTAAACCCACCCCCATATCCCCAAACCCACCCCCATATCCCCAAACCCACCCCCATATCCCCAAACCCTCTCGCAATATCCTCAAACCCACTCCCCCATATCCTCACCCCCCATATCCTCACGCCCTATATCCCCACCCCCATATCCCGAAACCCACCCCCATATACCCAAACACACCCCCATATCCTCAAACCCACCCCCCATATCCCCAAACCCACTCCCCATATCTCCAAACCCACCCCCCATATCCCCAAATCCTCTCCCCATATCCCGAACCCCACATCCCTCAACCCAACCCCTATTCCCAAACAAACCCCCATATTCCCAAACCCACCCCCATATCCCCACCATCCCATATCCCCAAACCCACCCATATATACCCAAACCCACTCCCTATATCCTCAAACCCACCCCCCATATCCCCAAACCCTCTCGCTGTATCCTAAAACCCACTACCCCATATCCTAAAACCCACCCAGCATATCCTCACCCCCCATATCCTCACCCCCATAACCCCAAGCCCACGCCCATAATCCCAAATCCATCACCCATATCTCCAAACCCACTCCCATATCCCCAAACCTACCACCCATATCCACAAACCGACTCCCCATCTCCACAAACCCATGCCACATATCCCCAAACCCACTCCGATATCCCCACCCCCATATCCCCAAACCCACAACCCCATATCCCGAAACCCACCTTCATATCCCCAAACCCACCCCCATATCCCCAAACCCATTCCCCATATCCCCAAACCCTCCGGCCATCTCCTCAAACCCACTACCCCATATCCAAAAACCCACTCCCCATATCCTCACCCCCCATATCCTCAACCGCCATGTCCCCAAACCAACCCCCCATAGCCTCAAACCCACCCCCCATATCCCCAAACCCACTCCCGAAATCCCCACCCCCCATATCCCCAAAGCCAGCCCCCGTATCCCCAAATCCACCCCCCTTATCCGCAAACCGATCCCCCATTACCCAAACTCCTCTCCATATACCCAAACTCACCCCCCAGATACTAAAACCCACCCCCCATTTCCCCAAACCCACCCCCCATATCGCCACACCCCTCCCCATATCCCCAAACCCACCCCGTATCCCCAAACCCACCCCATATTCCCAAACCCAGCCCATATACCCAAACACACCCCATATCCCCAAACCCATCCCATATCCCCAATCCCACCCCCCATATCCCCAAACCCACCTCCATATCCCCAAACCCACCCCCCATATCCACAAACCCATGCCCCATATTATCATACCCACCCCCCATATCCCCAAACCCACCCCCATATCCCTAAACCCACCCACCATAACCCCAAACCCACCCTCCATATCCCCAAACCCACCTCCCATATTGCCAAACCCAAACCCCAATATCCCCAAACACAACCCCCATATCCCCACACTCAACCCCCATATCCCCATACCGATATTCCGAAACCCACCCCCAATATCCACAAACACACCCCCAATAGCCTTAAACCCACTCCCCATATCCCCAAACCCACTCCCCATATCACCAAACCCACCCCCATATCCCAAGAACCTACCCCACATATCCCCAAATCCACCCCCCATATCCCCAAACCCACCCCCCATATCCCCAAACCCACCCCCATATCCCCAAAGCCAACCCCATATCCACAAACCCACTCCCCATATCCACAAACCCACTCCCCATATCCCCAGACCCACTCACCATATCCCCAAACCCCCTCCCCATTTCCCCAAACCCATCCCCCATATCCCCAAACGCACCCCCCAAATCCCCAATCCCCCCCCATATCCCCAAACCCACCCCCCATATCCCCAAACCAACTCCCCATATCCCCAAACCCACTCCCCATATCCCCAAACCCACCCCCATATCCCTGAACCCACCCCCCATATCCCCAAACCCACCCCATATCCCCAAACCCACCCGCCATATCCCCATCCCCCATAACCCCAAGCCCACGCCCATATCCCCAAACCCACCCCCATATCCCCAAACCCACTCCCCATATTCCCAAACCCACTCCCCATATCCCCAAACCCACCCCCATATCCCCAAACCCACCCCCATATCCCCACCCCCATATCCCCAAACCCTCTCCCCATATCCCGAACCCCACATCCCTAAACCCAAGCCCTACTCACAAACAAACCCCCATATTCCCAAACCCACCACCATATCCCCACCATCCCATATCCCCAAACCCACCCATATATCCCCAAACCCACTCCCTATATCCTCAAACCCACCCCCCATATTCCCAAACCCTCTCGCTGTATCCTCAAACCCAGTACCCCATATCCTAAAATCAACCCAGCATATCCTCACCCCCCATATCCTCACCCCCCATAACCCCAAGCCCACGCCCATAATCCCAAATCCACCACCCATATCCCCAAACCAACAACCCCATATCCCAAAACCCACCTTCATATCCCCAAACCCACCCCCACATCCCCAAACCTATTCCCCATATCCCCAAACACTCTAGCCATCTCCTCAAACCCACTACCCCATATCCAAAAACCCACTCCCCATATCCTCACCCCCCATATCCTCAACCGCCATGTCCCCAAACCAACCCCCCCATAGCCCCAATCCCACCCATCATATCCCCAAACCCACTCCCGAAATCCCCACCCCCCATATCCCCAAAGCCAGCCCCCGTATCCCCAAATCTACTCCACATATCCCCAAATTCACTCCCCTTATCCCCAGACCCGCTCCCCATATACCCAAAGCCACTCCCCATATCCCCAAACCCACTCCCATATGCCCAAACCCACCCCTCAAATCCCAAACCCACCCCCCATATCCCCAAACCCACCCCCCATATCCCCAAACCCACCCCCATATCCCCAAACCCACCCCCATATCCCCAAACCTACACACCTTAACCCCAAACCCATCCCCCATATCCCCAAACCCACCCCCCATATTCCCAAACCCAAACCCCAATATCCCCAAACCCACCCTCCATATCCCCCAACCCACCCCCCATATCCCCACACTCAACCCCCATATCCCCACCCCCGATATTCTGAAACCCACCCCCAATATCCACAAACACACCCCCCATATCCCCAAACCCACCCCCCATATCCCCAAACCCACCCCCCATATCCCCAAACCCACCCCCCATATCCCCAAACCCACACCCCATTTCCCAATCCCACCCTCCATATCGCCAAACCCAACCCCATATCGCCAAACCCACCCCCATACCCCCAAACCCACACCCATATATGCAATCCCACCCCCCATATCCGCAAACCAATCCCCCATAACCCAAACCCCTCCCCATATACTGAAACCCACCCCCCATATCCCCAAACCTACGCCCCATATCCACAAACCCACCCCCCATTTTTCCAATCCCGCACCCATATCGCCAAACCCAGCCCATACCCCCAAATCCACCCCCATATCCCCAAAACCACCTCCCATATCCCCACACCCACCTCCCATATCCCCAAACCCACCCCCCTTATCCGCAAGCCCACCCCCCATATCCCCAAACCCACCCCCATATCCCCAAACCCACCCCCATATCCCCAAAGCCAACTCCATATCCCCAAACCCGCCCCCCATATCCCCAAACCCACTCCCCATATCCCCAAACCCACTCCCCATATCCCCAAACCCACTCCCCATATCCCCAAACACACACCCCATATCCCCAAACCCACCCCCCATATCCCCAAACCCACCCCCCATATCCCCAAACCCACCCCCATATTCCCAAAGCCAACCCCATATCCACAAACCCACTCCCCATATCCACAAACCCTCTCGCTGTATCCTCAAACCCAGTACCCCATATCCTAAAATCAACCCAGCATATCCTCACCCCCCATATCCTCACCCCCCATAACCCCAAGCCCACGCCCATAATCCCAAATCCACCACCCATATCCCCAAACCCACAACCCCATATCCCAAAACCCACCTTCATATCCCCAAACCCACCCCCACATCCCCAAACCCATTCCCCATATCCCCAAACCCTCTAGCCATCTCCTCACACCCACTACCCCATATCCAAAAACCCACTCCCCATATCCTCACCCCCCATATCCTCAACCGCCATGTCCCCAAACCAAACCCCCAATAGCCCCAATCCCACCCCCCATATCCCCAAACCCACTCCCGCAATCCCCACCCCCCATATCCCCAAAGCCAGCCCCCGTATCCCCAAATCTACTCCCCATATCCCCAAATCCACTCCCCTTATCCCCAGACCCGCTCCCCATATCCCCAAAGCCACTCCCCATATCCCCAAACCCACTCCCATATGCCCAAACCCACACCTCAAATCCCAAACCCACCCCCCATATCCCCAAACCCACCCCCCATATCCCCAAACCCACCCCCCATATCCCCAAACCCACCCCCCATATCCCCAAACCAACCCCCCCTATCCCCAAACCCACCCCCCATATCCCCAAACCCACCGCCCATATCCCCAAACCCACTCCCCATATGTCCAAACCCACCCCCATATCCCCACCCCCATATCCCCAAACCCTCTCCCCATATCCCGAACCCCACATCCCTAAACCCAAGCCCTACTCCCAAACAAACCCCCATATTCCCAAACCCACCACCATATCCCCACCATCCCATATCCCCAAACCCACCCATATATCCCCAAACCCACTCCCCATATTCCCAAACCCTCTCGCTGTATCCTCAAACCCAGTACCCCATATCCTAAAACCCACCCAGCATATCCTCACCCCCCATATCCTCACCCCCCATATCCTCACCCCCATAACCCCAAGCCCACGCCCATAATCCCAAATCCACCACCCATATCCCCAAACCCACAACCCCATATCCCAAAACCCACCTTCATATCCCCAAACCCACCCCCACATCCCCAAACCCATTCCCCATATCCCCAAACCCTCTAGCCATCTCCTTAAACCCACTACCCCATATCCAAAAACCCACTCCCCATATCCTCACCCCCCCATATCCTCAACCGCCATGTCCCCAAACCAACCCCCCCATAGCCCCAATCCCAACCCCCATATCCCCAAACCCACTCCCGCAATCCCCACCCCCCATATTCCCAAAGCCAGCCCCCGTATCCCCAAATCTACTCCCCATATCCCCAAATCCACTCCCCTTATCCCCAGACCCGCTCCCCATATCCCCAAAGCCACTCCACATATCCCCAAACCCACTCCCATATGCCCAAACCCACCCCTCAAATCCCAAACCCACCCCCCATATCCCCAAACCCACCCCCCATATCCCCAAACCCACACCCCATTTCCCAATCCCACCCTCCATATCGCCAAACCCAACCCCATATCGCCAAACCCACCCCCATACCCCCAAACCCACCCCCATATATGCAAACCCACCCCCCATATCCGCAAACCCATCCCCCATAACCCAAACCCCTCCCCATATACCGAAACCCACCCCCCATATCCCCAAACCCACGCCCCATATCCCCAAACCCACCCCCCATTTTTCCAATCCCGCACCCATATCGCCAAACCCAGCCCATACCCCCAAATCCACCCCCATATCCCCAAAACCACCTCCCATATCCCCAAAACCACCTCCCATATCCCCAAACCCACCCCCCTTATCCGCAAACCGATCCCCCATTACCCAAACTCCTCCCCATATACCCAAACTCACCCCCCAGATATTAAAACACACCCCCCATATCCCCAAACCCAACCCTCATATCACCACATCCCTCCCCATATCCTCAGACCCACCCCGTATCCCCAAACCCACCCCAAATTCCCAAACCCACCCCATATCCCCAAACCCACCCCATATTCCCAAACCCACCCCATATTCCCAAACCCACCCCATATCCCCAAACCCACCCCATATCCCGAAACCCACCCCATATCCCGAAACCCACCCCATATCCCCAAACCCACCCCATATCCCCAAACCCACCCCATAATCCCCAAAACCACCCCATATCCCCAAAACCACCCCATATCCCCATAACCCCAAACCCACCCCATATCCCCATAACCCCAAACCCACCCCATATCCCCAAACCCACCCCCATATCCCCAAACCCACACACCTTTACCCCAAACCCAACCCCATATCCGCAAACCCACCCCCCATATCCCCACACTCAACCCCCATATCCCCACCCCCGATATTCTGAAACCCACCCCCAATATCCACAAACACACCCCCAATAGCCTTAAACCCATTCCCCATGTCCCCAAACCCACTCCCCATGTCCCCAAACCCACTCACCATATCCCCAAACCCACTCCCCATGTCCCCAAACCCATTCCCCATGTCCCGAAACCCACTCCCCATATCCTCAAACTCACTCCCCATATCCCCGATCCCACTCCCCATATCCCCAAACCCACTCCCCATGTCCCCAAACCCACTCCCCATATCCTCAAACCCATCCCCCATATCCCCAAACGCACCCCCCATATCCCCAATGCCCCCGCATAACCCCAAACCCAGCCCCAAATCCCCAAACCAACTCCCCATACACCCAAAAACCCACTCCCCATATCCCCAAACCCACCCCCATATCCCCGAACCCACCCCCCATATCCTCAAACCCACCCCCATATCCCCAAACACACCCGCCATATCCCCATCCCCCATTACCCCAAGCCCACG
Source organism: Pristiophorus japonicus (assembly GCF_044704955.1). NCBI lineage: Eukaryota > Metazoa > Chordata > Chondrichthyes > Pristiophoridae > Pristiophorus > Pristiophorus japonicus. The sequence continues at coordinate 1,745,530 of NW_027250853.1, read as the reverse complement.
CCCATATCCCCAAACCCTCCCCCATATCCCCAAACCAACTCCCCATATCCTCAAACCCACTCCCCATATCCCCAAACCCACCCCCATATCCCCAAACCTACCCCACATATCCCCAAATCCACCCGCCATATCCCCAAGCCCATCCGCCATAGCCCCAAACCCACTCCCCATATACCCAAACCCACTGCCCATATCCTCAAACCCACCCCATATCCCCAAACTGAGCCGCCATATCCCCACCCCCATATCCCTAAACCCACCCCCCATATCCCCAAACCAACTCCCCATATCCCCAAACCCACCCCCATATCTCCATCATCCCATATCCCCAAACGCACCCCCCTTATCCCCAAACCCACCCCGCATATCCCTAAACCCACCCCCATATCCCCAAACCCACCCCCATATCCCCAAACCCACCCCCATATCCCCAAACCCTCTCGCAATATCCTCAAACCCACTCCCCCATATCCTCACCCCCCATATCCTCACGCCCTATATCCCCACCCCCATATCCCGAAACCCACCCCCATATACCCAAACACACCCCCATATCCTCAAACCCAGCCCCCATATCCCCAAACCCACTCCCCATATCTCCAAACCCACCCCCCATATCCCCAAATCCTCTCCCCATATCCCGAACCCCACATCCCTCAACCCAACCCCTATTCCCAAACAAACCCCCATATTCCCAAACCCACCCCCATATCCCCACCATCCCATATCCCCAAACCCACCCATATATACCCAAACCCACTCCCTATATCCTCAAACCCACCCCCCATATCCCCAAACCCTCTCGCTGTATCCTAAAACCCACTACCCCATATCCTAAAACCCACCCAGCATATCCTCACCCCCCATATCCTCACCCCCATAACCCCAAGCCCACGCCCATAATCCCAAATCCATCACCCATATCTCCAAACCCACTCCCATATCCCCAAACCTACCCCCCATATCCACAAACCGACTCCCCATCTCCACAAACCCATGCCACATATCCCCAAACCCACTCCGATATCCCCACCCCCATATCCCCAAACCCACAACCCCATATCCCGAAACCCACCTTCATATCCCCAAACCCACCCCCATATCCCCAAACCCATTCCCCATATCCCCAAACCCTCCGGCCATCTCCTCAAACCCACTACCCCATATCCAAAAACCCACTCCCCATATCCTCACCCCCCATATCCTCAACCGCCATGTCCCCAAACCAACCCCCCATAGCCTCAAACCCACCCCCCATATCCCCAAACCCACTCCCGAAATCCCCACCCCCCATATCCCCAAAGCCAGCCCCCGTATCCCCAAATCCACCCCCCTTATCCGCAAACCGATCCCCCATTACCCAAACTCCTCTCCATATACCCAAACTCACCCCCCAGATACTAAAACCCACCCCCCATTTCCCCAAACCCACCCCCCATATCGCCACACCCCTCCCCATATCCCCAAACCCACCCCGTATCCCCAAACCCACCCCATATTCCCAAACCCAGCCCATATACCCAAACACACCCCATATCCCCAAACCCATCCCATATCCCCAATCCCACCCCCCATATCCCCAAACCCACCTCCATATCCCCAAACCCACCCCCCATATCCACAAACCCATGCCCCATATTATCATACCCACCCCCCATATCCCCAAACCCACCCCCATATCCCTAAACCCACCCACCATAACCCCAAACCCACCCTCCATATCCCCAAACCCACCTCCCATATTGCCAAACCCAAACCCCAATATCCCCAAACACAACCCCCATATCCCCACACTCAACCCCCATATCCCCATACCGATATTCCGAAACCCACCCCCAATATCCACAAACACACCCCCAATAGCCTTAAACCCACTCCCCATATCCCCAAACCCACTCCCCATATCACCAAACCCACCCCCATATCCCAAAAACCTACCCCACATATCCCCAAATCCACCCCCCATATCCCCAAACCCACCCCCCATATCCCCAAACCCACCCCCATATCCCCAAAGCCAACCCCATATCCACAAACCCACTCCCCATATCCACAAACCCACTCCCCATATCCCCAGACCCACTCACCATATCCCCAAACCCCCTCCCCATTTCCCCAAACCCATCCCCCATATCCCCAAACGCACCCCCCAAATCCCCAATCCCCCCCAGATCCCCAAACCCACCCCCCATATCCCCAAACCAACTCCCCATATCCCCAAACCCACTCCCCATATCCCCAAACCCACCCCCATATCCCTGAACCCACCCCCCATATCCCCAAACCCACCCCCATATCCCCAAACCCACCCGCCATATCCCCATCCCCCATAACCCCAAGCCCACGCCCATATCCCCAAACCCACCCCCATATCCCCAAACCCACTCCCCATATTCCCAAACCCACTCCCCATATCCCCAAACCCACCCCCATATCCCCAAACCTACCCCACATATCCCCAAACCGACCCCACATATCCCCAAATCCACCCGCCATATCCCCAAGCCCATCCGCCATATCCCCAAACCCACTCCCCATATACCCAAACCCACTGCTCATATCCTCAAACCCACCCCATATCCCCAAACTGAGCCGCCATATCCCCACCCCCATATCCCTAAACCCACCCCCCATATCCCCAAACCAATTCCCCTTTTCCCCAAACCCACCCCCATATCCCCATCATCCCATATCCCCAAACGCACCCCCCTTATCCCCAAACCCACCCCGCATATCCCTAAACCCACCCCCATATCCCCAAACCCACCCCCATATCCCCAAACCCTCTCGCAATATCCTCAAACCCACTCCCCCATATCCTCACCCCCCATATCCTCACGCCCTATATCCCCACACCCATATCCCGAAACCCACCCCCATATACCCAAACACACCCCCAAATCCCCAAACCCACCCCCCATATCCCCAAACCCACACCCCATATCCCCAAACCCACTCCCCATATCCCCAAACCCACTCCCCATATCCCCAAACCTACCCCCATATCCCCAAATCCACCCGCCATATCCCCAAGCCCATCCGCCATATCCTCAAACCCTCCCCATATACCCAAACTGAGCGCCCATATCCCCACCCCCATATCCCTAAACACACCCCCATATCCCCAAACCAACTCCCCATATCCCCAAATCCACCTCCATATCCCCATCATCCCATATCCCCAAACGCACCCCCCTTATCCCCAAACCCACCCCGCATATCCCTAAACCCACCCCCATATCCCCAAACCCACCCCCATATCCCCAAACCCTCTCGCAATATCCTCAAACCCACTCCCCCATATCCTCACAGCCATATCCTCACCCCCCATATCCTCACGCCCTATATCCCCACCCCCATATCCCCAAACCCACCCCCCATATCCCCAAACCCACCCCCCATATCCCCAAACCCACTCCCCATATCTCCAAACCCACCCCCCATATCCCCAAACCCTCTCCCCATATCCCGAACCCCACATCCCTAAACCCAACCCCTATTCCCAAACAAACCCCCATATTCCCAAACCCACCCCTATATCCCCACCATCCCATATCCCCAAACCCACCCATATATCCCCAAACCCACTCCCTATATCCTCAAACCCACCCCCCATATCCCCAAACCCTCTCGCTGTATCCTCAAACCCACTACCCCATATCCTAAAACCCACCCAGCATATCCTCACCCCCCATATCCTCACCCCCATAACCCCAAGCCCACGCCCATAATCCCAAGTCCATCACCCATATCTCCAAACCCACTCCCATATCCACAAACCTACCCCCCATATCCACAAACCGACTCCCCATCTCCACAAACCCATGCCACATATCCCCAAACCCACTCCGATATCCCCACCCCCATATCCCCAAACCCACAACACCATATCCCGAAACCCACCTTCATATCCCCAAACCCACCCCCATATCCCCAAACCCATTCCCCATATCCCCAAACCCTCTGGCCATCTCCTCAAACCCACTTCCCCATATCCAAAAACCCACTCCCCATATCCTCACCCCCCATATCCTCAACCGCCATGTCCCCAAACCAACCCCCCATAGCCTCAAACCCACCCCACATATCCCCAAACCCACTCCCGAAATCCCCACCCCCCATATCCACAAAGCCAGCCCCCGTATCCCCAAATCTACTCCCCATATCCCCAAATCCACTCCCCATATCCCCAGACCCGCTCCCCATATCGCCAAAGCCACTCCCCATATCCCCAAACCCACTCCCCATTTCCCAATCCCACCCCCATACCCCCAAACCCACCCCCATATATGCAAACCCACCCCCCATATATGCAAACCCATCCCCCATTACCCAAACCCCTCCCCATATACCGAAACCCACCCCCCATATCCCCAAACCCACGCCCCATATCCCCAAACCCACCCCATATCCCCAAACCCACCCCATGTCCCCAAACCCACCCCATGTTCCCAAACTCACCCCATAGCCCCAAAACCACCCCATATCCTCAAACCCACCCCCCCATTTTTCCAATCCCACCCCCATATCGCCAAACCCACCCCCATGCCCCCAAATCCACCCCCATATCTCCAAAACCACCACCCATATCCCCAAACCCACCCCCCTTATCCGCAAACCGATCCCCCATTACCCAAACTCCTCCCCATATACACAAACTCACCCCCCAGATACTAAAACCCACCCCCCATATCCCCAAACCCACCCCCCATATCGCCACCCCCCTCCATATATCCTCAGACCCAGCCCGTATCCCCAAACCCACCCCAAATTCCCAAACCCACCCCATATCCCCAAACCCACCCCATATCCCCAAACCCACTTCCATATCCCCAAACCCACCCCCCATATCCACAAACCCATGCCCCATATTATCATACCCACCCCCCATATCCCCAAACCCACCCCCCATATCCCCAAACCCACCCCCCATATCCCCAAACCCACTCCCCATATCCCCAAACCCACTCCCCATATCCCCAAACCCACTCCCCATATCCCCAAACCCACTCCCCATATCCCCAAACCCACTCACCATATCCCCAAACCTACTCACCATATCCCCAAACCCACCCCATATCCCCAAACCCACTTCCATATCCCCAAACCCACCCCCCATATCCACAAACCCATGCCCCATATTATCATACCCACCCCCCATATCCCCAAACCCACCCCCCATATCCCCAAACCCACCCCCCATATCCCCAAACCCACCCCCCATATCCCCAAACCCACTCCCCATATCTCCAAACCCACCCCCCATATCCCCAAACCCTCTCCCCATATCCCGAACCCCACATCCCTAAACCCAACCCCTATTCCCAAACAAACCCCCATATTCCCAAACCCACCCCTATATCCCCACCATCCCATATCCCCAAACCCACCCATATATCCCCAAACCCACTCCCTATATCCTCAAACCCACCCCCCATATCCCCAAACCCTCTCGCTGTATCCTCAAACCCACTACCCCATATCCTAAAACCCACCCAGCATATCCTCACCCCCCATATCCTCACCCCCATAACCCCAAGCCCACGCCCATAATCCCAAGTCCATCACCCATATCTCCAAACCCACTCCCATATCCACAAACCTACCCCCCATATCCACAAACCGACTCCCCATCTCCACAAACCCATGCCACATATCCCCAAACCCATTCCGATATCCCCACCCCCATATCCCCAAACCCACAACACCATATCCCGAAACCCACCTTCATATCCCCAAACCCACCCCCATATCCCCAAACCCATTCCCCATATCCCCAAACCCTCTGGCCATCTCCTCAAACCCACTTCCCCATATCCAAAAACCCACTCCCCATATCCTCACCCCCCATATCCTCAACCGCCATGTCCCCAAACCAACCCCCCATAGCCTCAAACCCACCCCTCATATCCCCAAACCCACGCCCGAAATCCCCACCCCCCATATCCACAAAGCCAGCCCCCGTATCCCCAAATCCACTCCCCATATCCCCAAATCCACTCCCCATATCCCCAGACCCGCTCCCCATATCGCCAAAGCCACTCCCCATATCCCCAAACCCACTCCCCATTTCCCAATCCCACCCCCATACCCCCAAACCCACCCCCATATATGCAAACCCACCCCCCATATATGCAAACCCATCCCCCATTACCCAAACCCCTCCCCATATACCGAAACCCACCCCCCATATCCCCAAACCCACGCCCCATATCCCCAAACCCACCCCATATCCCCAAACCCACCCCATGTCCCCAAACCCACCCCATGTTCCCAAACTCACCCCATAGCCCCAAAACCACCCCATATCGTCAAACCCACCCCCCCATTTTTCCAATCCCACCCCCATATCGCCAAACCCACCCCCATGCCCCCAAATCCACCCCCATATGCCCAGAACCACCACCCATATCCCCAAACCCACCCCCCTTATCCGCAAACCGATCCCCCATTACCCAAACTCCTCCCCATATACACAAACTCACCCCCCAGATACTAAAACCCACCCCCCATATCCCCAAACCCACCCCCCATATCGCCACCCCCCTCCATATATCCTCAGACCCACCCCGTATCCCCAAACCCACCCCAAATTCCCAAACCCACCCCATATCCCCAAACCCACCCCATATCCCCAAACCCACTTCCATATCCCCAAACCCACCCCCCATATCCACAAACCCATGCCCCATATTATCATACCCACCCCCCATATCCCCAAACCCACCCCCCATATCCCCAAACCCACCCCCCATATCCCCAAACCCACTCCCCATATCCCCAAACCCACTCCCCATATCCCCAAACCCACTCCCCATATCCCCAAACCCACTCCCCATATCCCCAAACCCACTCACCATATCCCCAAACCTACTCACCATATCCCCAAACCCATCCCCCATATCCCTAAACGCACCCCCCATATCCCCAATCCCCCCCCATATCCCCAAGCCCACCCCCATATCCCAAAACCCACTGCCCATATCCTCAAAACCACCCCATATCCCCAAACTGAGCCCCATATCCCCACCCCCATTTCCCTAAACCAATCCCCTATATCCCCAAGCCCACTCCCCATATTCCCAAACCCACCACCATATCCCCACCCCCCATATCCCCAAACCCACCCCGCATATCCTCACCCCCATATCCACACCGCCCATAACCCCAAGACCACGCCCATAACCCCAAATCCATCAATACCCGTATCTCCAAACCTACTCCCATATCCCCAAACCCACCCCACATAAACCCAAACCGGCACCTATTCACCCATATCCCCAAATCAACTGCCCATATCCCCAAACTCACCCCCCATATTCCCATCTCCCATAACCCCAAGCCCACGCCCATATCCCCAAACCCACCCCCATATCCCCAAACCCGCTCCCCATATCCCCAGACCCACGCCCCATATACCCGAACCCACGCCCCATATCCCCAAACCCACCCCCCATTTCCCCAAACCCACCCCCATATCCCCAAAGCTACCCCACATATCCCCAAATCCACCGACCATATCCCCAAGCCCACCCGCTATATCCCCAAACCCACTCACCATATACCCAAACCCACTGCACATATCCTCAAACCCACCCCATATCCCCAAACTGAGCCCCCATATCCCCACCCCCATATCCCCAAACCCATTCCCCATATCCCCAAAAGCACTCCCCATATCTCCAAACCAACCCCATATCCCCACCACCCATACCCCCAAACACATTCCCCATATCCAGAACCCCATATCCCCAAACCCACCCCCCTATTCCCAAACAAACCCCCATATTCCCAAACCCACCCCCATATCCCCACCATCCCATATCACCAAACCCACCCCCCATATCACCAAACCCACCCCGCATATCCACAAACCCACCCCCATATCCCCAAATACACTCCCTATATTCTCAAACCCACCCCCCATATCCACAAACCCTCTCGCTATATCCTCAAACACACTACCCCATATCCTAAAACCCACTCCCCATATCCTCACCCCCCCATAACCCCAAGCCCACGCCCATAACCCCAAATCCACCACCCATATCTCCAAAACCACTCCCATACCCCCAAACCCACCCCACATAAACCCAAACCGACACCTTACGCCCCCATATCCCCAAACCCACTGCCCACATCCCCAAACTCACACCCCATATCCCCAAACACACCCGCCATATCCCCATCCCCCATATCCCCAAACCCACCCCCATATCCCCAAACCCACTCCCCATATCTCCAAACCCACTCCCCATATCCCCAAGCCCATCCGCCATATCCCCAAACCCACTCCCCATATACCCAAACCCACTGCCCATATCTTCAAACCCACCCCATATCCCCAAACTGAGCCGCCATATCCCCACCCCCATATCCCTAAACCCACCCCCCATATCCCCAAACCAACTCCCCATATCCCCAAACCCACCCCCATATCCCCATCATCCCATATCCCCAAACGCACCCCCCTTATCCCCAAACCCACCCCGCATATCCCTAAACCCACCCCCATATCCCCAAACCCACCCCCATATCCCCAAACCCTCTCGCAATATCCTCAAACCCACTCCCCCATATCCTCACCCCCCATATCCTCACGCCCTATATCCCCACCCCCATATCCCCAAACCCACCCCCCATATCCCCAAACCCACCCCCCATATCCCCAAACCCACCCCCCATATCTCCAAACCCACCCCCAATATCCCCAAACCCTCTCCCCATATCCCGAACCCCACATCCCTAAACCCAACCCCTATTCCCAAACAAACCCCCATATTCCCAAACCCACCCCCATATCCCCACCATCCCATATCCCCAAACCCACCCATATATCAACAAACCCACTCCCTATATCCTCAACCCCGCCCCCCATATCCCCAAACCCTCTCGCTGTATCCTCAAACCCACTACCCCATATCCTAAAACCCACCCAGCATATCCTCACCCCCCATATCCTCACCCCCAAAACCCCAAGCCCACGCCCATAATCCCAAATCCATCACCCATATCTCCAAACCCACTCCCATATCCCAAACCTACCCCCCATATCCACAAACCGACTCCCCATCTCCACAAACCCATGCCACATATCCCCAAACCCACTCCGATATCCCCACCCCCATATCCCCAAACCCACAACCCCATATCCCGAAACCCACCTTCATATCCCCAAACCCACCCCCATATCCCCAAACCCATTCCCCATATCCCCAAACCCTCTGGCCATCTCCTCAAACCCACTTCCCCATATCCAAAAACCCAGTCCCCATATCCTCACCCCCCATATCCTCAACCGCCATGTCCCCAAACCAACCCCCCATAGCCTCAAACCCACCCCCCATATCCCCAAACCCACTCCCAAAATCCCCAACCCCATATCCCCAAAGCCAGCCCCCGTATCCCCAAATCTACTCCCCATATCCCCAAATCCACTCCCCATATCCCCAGACCCGCTCCCCATATCGCCAAAGCCACTCCCCATATCCCCAAACCCACTCCCCATTTCCCAATCCCACCCCCCATATCGTCAAACCCACCCCCATATCGCCAAACCCACCCCCATACCCCCATACCCCCATACCCCCAAACCCACCCCCATATATGCAAACCCACCCCCCATATATGCAAACCCATCCCCCATTACCCAAACCCCTCCCCATATACCGAAACCCACCCCCCATATCCCCAAATCCACGCCCCATATCCCCAAACCCATCCCATATCCCCAAACCCACCCCATGTCCCCAAACCCACCCCATGTTCCCAAACTCACCCCATAGCCCCAAAACCACCCCATATTCCCAAACCCATCCCCCATTTTTCCAATCCCACCCCCATATCGCCAAACCCACCCCCATGCCCTCAAATCCACCCCCATATCCCCAAAACCACCACCCATATCCCCAAACCCACCCCCCTTATCCGCAAACCGATCCCCCATTACCCAAACTCCTCCCCATATACCCAAACTCACCCCCCAGATACTAAAACCCACCCCCCATATCCCCAAACCCACCCCCCATATCGCCACACCCCTCCACATATCCTCAGACTCACCCTGTATCCCCAAACCCACCCCAAATTCCCAAACCCACCCCATATCGCCAAACCCACCCCATATTTCCAAACCCAGCCCATATACCCAAACACACCCCATATCCCCAAACCCATCCCATATCCCCAATCCCACCCCCATATCCCCAAACCCACCTCCATATCCCCAAACCCACCCCCCATATCCACAAACCCATGCCCCATATTATCATACCCACCCCCCATATCCCCAAACCCACCCCCATATCCATAAACCCACCCACCATAACCCCAAACCCACCCCCCATATCCCCAAACCCAGCCCCCATATTCCCAAACCCAAACCCCAATATCCCCAAACACACCCCCCATATCCCCACACTCAACCCCCATATCCCCAAACCCGATATTCCGAAACCCACCCCCAATATCCACAAACACACCCCCAATAGCCTTAAACCCATTCCCCATGTCCCCAAACACACTCCCCATGTCCCCAAACCCACTCCCCATATCCACAAACCCACTTCCCATATAGCCAAAACCACCACCACATCCCCAAACCCACTCCCCATATCCACAAACCCACTCCTCATGTCCCCAAACCCACTCCCCATATCCCCAAACCCACTCCCCATATCCCCAAACCCATTCCCCATATCCCCAAACCCACTCCCCATATCCCCAAACCCACTCGCCGTATCCCCAAACCCACTCCCCTTATCCCCAAACCCACCCCCCATATCCCCAAACCCACCCCCCATATCCCCAAACCCACTCCCCATATCCCCAAACCCACTCCCCATATCCCCAAACCCACTCCCCATATCCCCAAACCCACCCCCCATATCCACAAACCCACTCCCCATATCCCCAAACCCACTCACCATATCCCCAAACCCACTCCCTATATCCTCAAACCCACTCCCCATATCCCCAAACCCAACCCCCATATCCCCAAACCCACCCCCCATATCGCCACACCCCTCCACATATCCTCAGACTCACCCTGTATCCCCAAACCCACCCCAAATTCCCAAACCCACCCCATATCGCCAAACCCACCCCATATTTCCAAACCCAGCCCATATACCCAAACACACCCCATATCCCCAAACCCATCCCATATCCCCAATCCCACCCCCCATATCCCCAAACCCACCCCCCATATCCACAAACCCATGCCCCATATTATCATACCCACCCCCCATATCCCCAAACCCACCCCCATATCTCTAAACCCACCCACCATAACCCCAAACCCACCCCCCATATCCCCAAACCCAGCCCCCATATTCCCAAACCCAAACCCCAATATCCCCAAACACACCCCCCATATCGCCACACTCAACCCCCATATCCCCAAACCCGATATTCCGAAACCCACCCCCAATATCCACAAACACACCCCCAATAGCCTTAAACCCATTCCCCATGTCCCCACACACACTCCCCATGTCCCCAAACCCACTCCCCATATCCACAAACCCACTTCCCATATAGCCAAAACCACCACCACATCCCCAAACCCACTCCCCATATCCACAAACCCACTCCTCATGTCCCCAAACCCACTCCCCATATCCCCAAACCCACTCCCCATATCCCCAAACCCATTCCCCATATCCCCAAACCCACTCCCCATATCCCCAAACCCACTCGCCGTATCCCCAAACCCACTCCCCTTATCCCCAAACCCAACCCCCATATCCCCAAACCCACCCCCCATATCCCCAAACCCACTCCCCATATCCCCAAACCCACTCCCCATATCCCCAAACCCACCCCCCATATCCACAAACCCACTTCCCATATCCCCAAACCCACTCAACATATCCCCAAACCCACTCCCCATATCCCCAAACCCACTCCCCATATCCCCAAATCCACTCCCCATATCCCCAAACCCACTCCCCATATCCCCAAACCCACTCCCCATATCCCCAAACCCACCCCATATCCCCAAACCCATCCCATCTCCCCATTCCCACTCCCCATATCCCCAAACACACTTCCCATATCCCCAAACCCACTCCCTATATCCTCAAACCCACCCCCCATATCCCCAAGCACTCTCGCTATATCCTCAAACCCACTACCCCATATCCTAAAACCCACCCCCCATATTCTCACCCCCCATATCCTCACCCCCCATAACCCCAAGCACACGTCCATAACCCCAAATCCACCACCCATATCTCCAAACCCACTCCCATATCCCCAAACCCACCCTTCATAAACCCAAACCGACACCCAGTGCCCACATCCCCAAACTCACACCCGATATCCCCATCCCCCATATCCCCAAACCCACCCCATATCCCCAAACCCACCCTCCATACCGTAAACCCATCCCCATATCCACAAACCGACCCCCCATATCCACAAACTCACTCCCCATATCCCCACCCCCATATCCCCAAACCCACTATCCCGTATCCTAAAACCCACCCCCCATATCCTCGCCCATGCCCATATCCCCAAACCCACCCCCCATATCCCCACCCTCAATATCCCCACCCCCAATATTCCCACCCCCATATCCCCAAACCCACTCCCCATATCACCAAACCCACCCCATATTTCCGAACCCACCCCCATATCACCAAACCCACCCCCCAATCACCAAACCCACCCCCCATATCCCCAAACCAACCACCCATATCCCCAAACCCACTCCCGAAATCCCCAACCCCCATATCCCCAAAGCCAGCCCCCATATCCACAAACCCACTCCCCATATCCCTAAACCCACCCCCATGTACCCAAACCCACTGCCCATATCCTCAAACCCACCCCATATCCCCAAACTGAGCCCCCATATCCCCACCCCCATATCCCTAAACCCACCCTCCATATCCCCATCCCCCATAACCCCAAGCCTACGCCCATATCCCCAAACCCACCCCCATATCCCCAAACCCACTCCCCATATCCCCAAACCCACCCCCCATATCCCCAAACCCAGCCCCATATCCCCAAACCTACCCCACATATCCCCAAATCCACCCACCATATCCCCAAGCCCATCCGCCATATCCCCAAACCCACTCCCCGTATACCCAAACCCACTCCCCATATACCCAAACCCACTGCCCATATCCTCAAACCCACCCCATATCCCCAAACTGAGCCCCCATATCCCTAAACCCACCCCCCATATCCCCAAACCCACCCCCCTTATCCCCAAACCCACCCTGCATATCCCTAAACCCACCCCCATATCCCCAAACCCACCCCCATATCCCCAAACCCACCCCCATATCCCCAAACCCTCTCGCAATATCCTCAAACCCACTCCCCCATATCCTAAAACCCACCCACCATATCCTCACCCCCCATATCCTCACGCCCTATATTCCCATCCCCATATCCCGAAACCCACCCATCATATCCCCAAACCCACCCCCCATATCCCCAAACCCACTCCCCATATCTCCAAACCCAACCCCGTATCCCCACCCCCCATACCCCAAACCCTCTCCCCATATCCCGAACCCCACATCCCTAAACCCAACCCCTATTCCCAAACACATCCCCATATTCCCAAACCCTCCCCCATACCCCCACCATCCCATATCCCCAAACCCACCCATATATCCCCAAGCCCACTCCCTATACCTCAAACCCACTACCCCATATCCTAACACCCACCCAGCATATCCTCACCCAGCATATCCTCACCCCCATAACCCCAAGCCCATGCCCATAATCCCAAATCCATCACCCATATCTCCAAACCCACTCCCATATCTCCAAACCCACTCCCCATATCCCCACCCCCAATATCCCCACCCCCAATATTCCCACCCCCATTTCCCCAAACCCACCCCCAATATCCACAAACACACCCCCAATAGCCTTAAACCCATTCCCCATGTCCCCAAACACACTCCCCATGTCCCCAAACCCACTCCCCATATCCACAAACCCACTTCCCATATAGCCAAAACCACCACCACATCCCCAAACCCACTCCCCATATCCACAAACCCACTCCTCATGTCCCCAAACCCACTCCCCATATCCCCAAACCCACCCCATATTCCCAAACCAACCCCCATATCACCAAACCCACCCCCCAATCACCAAACCCACCCCCCATATCCCCAAACCAACCACCCATATCCCCAAACACACTCCCGAAATCCCCAACCCCCATATCCCCAAAGCCAGCCCCCATATCCACAAATCCACTCCCCATATCCCTAAACCCACCCCCATGTACCCAAACCCACTGCCCATATCCTCAAACCCACCCCATATCCCCAAACTGAGCCCCCATATCCACACCCCCATATCCCTAAACCCACCCCCCATATCCCCATCCCCCATAACCCCAAGCCTACGCCCATATCCCCAAACCCACCCCCATATCCCCAAACCCACTCCCCATATCCCCAAGCCCATCCGCCATATTCCCAAACCCACTCCCCATATACCCAAACCCACTGCCCATATCCTCAAACCCACCCCATATCCCCAAACTGAGCCCCCATATCCCTAAACCCACCCCCCATATCCCCAAACCAACTCCCCATATCCCCAAACCCACCCCCATATCCCCATCATACCATATCCCCAAACGCACCCCCCTTATTCCCAAACCCACCCCCCTTATCCCCAAACCCACCCTGCATATCCCTAAACCCACCCCCATATCCCCAAACCCACCCCCATATCCCCAAACCCTCTCGCAATATCCTTAAACCCACTCCCCCATATCCTAAAACCCACCCACCATAACCTGACCCCCCATATCCTCACGCCCTATATTGCCATCCCCATATCCCGAAACCCACCCATCATATCCCCAAACCCACCCCCCATATCCCCAAACCCAACCCCCATATCCCCAAACCCACCCCCATATCCCCAAACCCACTCCCCATATCTCCAAACCCAGCCCCGTATCCCCACCCCCCATACCCCAAACCCTCTCCCCATATCCCGAAGCCCACATCCCTAAACCCAACCCCTATTCCCAAACACATCCCCATATTCCCAAACCCTCCCCCATATCCCCACCATCCCATATACCCAAACCCACCCATATATCCCCAAGCCCACTCCCTATACCTCAAACCCACTACCCAATATCCTAACACCCACCCAGCATATCCTCACCCAGCATATCCTCACCCCTCATATCCTCACCCCCATAACCCCAAGCCCATGCCCATAATCCCAAATCCATCACCCATATCTCCAAACCCACTCCCATATCCCCAAACCCACCCCCCATATCCACAAACCGACCCCCCATATCCACAAACCCATCCCCCAAATCCACAAACCCACCCTGATATCCCCAACCCCATATCCCCAAACCCACAACCCCATATCCCGAAATCCACCTTCATATCCCCAAACCCACCCCCATATCCCCAAACCCATTCCCCATATCCCCAAACCCTCTAGCCATCTCCTCAAACCCACTATCCCATATCCTAAAACCCACTCCCCATATCCTCACCCCCCATATCCTCAACCGCCATGTCCCCAAACCAACCCCCCTGAGCCCCAAACCCACCCCCCATATCCCCAAATCCACTCCCATATCCCCAGACCCAGTCCCCATATCCCCAAAGCCACTCCCCATATCCCCAAACCCACTCCCATATGCCCAAACCCACTCCCCATATCTCCAAACCCACCCCCTTATCCCCACCACCCATACCCCCAAACACATTCCCCATATCCAGAACCCCATATCCCCAAACCCACCCCCCTATTCCCAAACAAACCCCCATATTCCCAAACCCACCCCCATATCCCCACCATCCCATATCCCCAAACGAACCCCCCATATCACCAAACCCACCCCACATATCCCCAAACCCACCCCCATATCCCCAAACCCACTCCCTATATCCTCAAACCCACCCCCCATATCCCCAAACCCTCTCGCTATATCCTCAAACCCACTACCCCACATCCTAAAACCCAAACCCCATATCCTCACCCCCCATATCCTCACCCCCCAAAACCCCAAGCCCACGCCCATAACCCCAAATCCACCACCCATATCCCCCAACCCACTCCCAAAGCCCCAAACCCACCCCACATAAACCCAAACCGACACCTACGCCCCCATATCCCCAAACCCACTGCCCACATCCCCAAACTCACACCAGATATCCCCATCCCCCATATCCCCAAACCCACTCCCCATATCCCCAAACCCACCCCATATTCCCAAACACAACCCATATCACCAAACCCACCCCCCATATCCCCAAACCAACCACCCATATCCCCAAACCTACTCCCGAAATCCCCAAACCCCATTTCCCCAAAGCCAGCCCCCATATCCACAAATCCACACCCCATATCCCTAAACCCACCCCCATGTACCCAAACCCACCCCCCATATCCCCGAACCTACCCCCCATATCCCCAAACCTCCCCCATATCCCCAAACCCACCCCCCATATCCCCAAACCCACCCCCCATATCCCCGAACCCACCTCCCATATCCCCAAACCCACCCCCATATCCCCAAACACTCCCGCCATATCCCCATCCCCCATAACCCCAAGCCTATACCCATATCCCCAAACCCACCCCCATATCCCCAAACCCACCCCCCATATCCCCAAACCCTCTCGCTATATCCTCAAACCCACTACCCCACATCCTAAAACCCAAACCCCATATCCTCACCCCCCATATCCTCACCCCCCAAAACCCCAAGCCCACGCCCAGAACCCCAAATCAACCACCCATATCTCCCAACCCACTCCCATACCCCCAAACCCACCCCACATAAACCGAAACCGACACCTACGCCCCCATATCCCCAAACCCACTGCCCACATCCCCAAACTCACACCCCATATCCCTATCCCCCATATCCCCAAACCCACTCCGAAATCCACAAACCGATCCCCCATTACCCAAACTCCTCCCCATATACCGAAACCCTCCCCCCAGATACCGAAACCCTCCCCCCATATCCCCAAACCCACACACCATATCCCCAAACCCACCCCCATATCCCCTTGCCCACTCCCCATATCCCCAAACCCACTCCCCATATCCCCAAACCCACTCCCCATATCCCCAAACCCACTCCCCATATCCCCAAACCCACCCCCCATATCCCCAAACCCACTCCCCATTTCCCCAAATCACTCCCCATATCCTCAATCCCACCCCCCATATCCCCAAACCCACTCCCCATATCTCCAAACCCACTCCCCATATCCCCAAACACACACCCCATATCCCCAAACCCACCCCCATATCCCCAAACCCACTCCCCATATCCCCAAACCCACTCCCCATATCCCCAAACCCACTCCCCATATCCCCAAATCCACTCCCCATATGCCCAAACCCACCCCCCATATCCCCAAACCCACTCCCCATATCCCCAAATCACTCCCCATATCCTCAATCCCACCCCCCATATCTCCAAACCCACTCCCCACATCCCCAAACCCACTCCCCATATCCCCAAACACACACCCCATAACCCCAAACCCACCCCATATCCCCAAACCCATCCCATATCCCCATTCCCACTCCCCATATCCCCAAACACACTTCCCATATCCCCAAACCCACTCCCTATATCCTCAAACCCACCCCCCATATCCCCAAACCCTCTCGCTATATCCTGAAACCCAATACCCCATATCCTAAAACACACCCCCCATATTCTCAGCCCCCATATCCTCCCCCCCATAACCCCAAGCCCACGTCCATAACCCCAAATCCACCACCCATATCTCCAAACCCACTCCCATACCCCCAAACCCACCCCTCATGAACCCAAACCGACACCTATGCCCCCATATCCACAAACCCACTGCCCACATCCCCAAACTCACACCCGATATCCCCATCCCCCATATCCCCAAACCCACTCCCCATATCCCCAAACCCACCCCATATTCCCAAACACACCCCATATCACCAAACCCACCCCCCATATCCCCAAACCAACCACCCATATCCCCAAACCTACTCCCGAAATCCCCAAACCCCATTTCCCCAAAGCCAGCCCCCATATCCACAAATCCACACCCCATATCCCTAAACCCACCCCCATGTACCCAAACCCACCCCCCATATCCCCGAACCTACCCCCCATATCCCCAAAGCCCCCCCATATCCCAAAACCCACCCCCATATCCCCAAACACTCCCGCCATATCCCCATCCCCCATAACCCCAAGCCTATGCCCATATCCCTAAACCCACCCCCATTTCCCCAAACCCACCCCCCATATCCCCAAACCCTCTCGCTATATCCTCAAACCCACTACCCCACATCCGAAAACCCAAACCCCATATCCTCACCCCCCATATCCTCACCCCCCAAAACCCCAAGCCCACGCCCAGAACCCCAAATCAACCACCCATATCTCCCAACCCACTCCCATACCCCCAAACCCACCCCACATAAACCGAAACCGACACCTACGCCCCCATATCCCCAAACCCACTGCCCACATCCCCAAACTCACACCCCATATCCCTATCCCCCATATCCCCAAACCCACTCCGAAATCCACAAACCGATCCCCCATTACCCAAACTCCTCCCCATATACCGAAACCCTCCCCCCAGATACCGAAACCCTCCCCCCATATCCCCAAACCCACACACCATATCCCCAAACCCACCCCCATATCCCCAAACCCACTCCCCATATCCCCAAACCCACTCCCCATATCCCCAAACCCACTCCCCATATCCCCAAACCCACTCCCCATATCCCCAAACCCACTCCCCATATCCCCAAACCCACCCCCCATATCCCCAAACCCACTCCCCATTTCCCCAAATCACTCCCCATATCCTCAATCCCACCCCCCATATCCCCAAACCCACTCCCCATATCTCCAAACCCACTCCCCATATCCCCAAACACACACCCCATATCCCCAAACCCACCCCCATATCCCCAAACCCACTCCCCATATCCCCAAACCCACTCCCCATATCCCCAAACCCACTCCCCATATCCCCAAACCCACTCCCCATATGCCCAAACCCACCCCCCATATCCCCAAACCCACTCCCCATATCCCCAAATCACTCCCCATATCCTCAATCCCACCCCCCATATCTCCAAACCCACTCCCCACATCCCCAAACCCACTCCCCATATCCCCAAACACACACCCCATAACCCCAAACCCACCCCATATCCCCAAACCCATCCCATATCCCCATTCCCACTCCCCATATCCCCAAACACACTTCCCATATCCCCAAACCCACTCCCTATATCCTCAAACCCACCCCCCATATCCCCAAACCCTCTCGCTATATCCTGAAACCCAATACCCCATATCCTAAAACACCCCCCCCATATTCTCACCCCCCATATCCTCCCCCCCCATAACCCCAAGCCCACGTCCATAACCCCAAATCCACCACCCATATCTCCAAACCCACTCCCATACCCCCAAACCCACCCCTCATGAACCCAAACCGACACCTATGCCCCCATATCCACAAACCCACTGCCCACATCCCCAAACTCACACCCGATATCCCCATCCCCCATATCCCCAAACCCACTCCCCATATCCCCAAACCCACCCCATATTCCCAAACACACCCCATATCACCAAACCCACCCCCCATATCCCCAAACCAACCACCCATATCCCCAAACCTACTCCCGAAATCCCCAAACCCCATTTCCCCAAAGCCAGCCCCCATATCCACAAATCCACACCCCATATCCCTAAACCCACCCCCATGTACCCAAACCCACCCCCCATATCCCCGAACCTACCCCCCATATCCCCAAAGCCCCCCCATATCCCAAAACCCACCCCCCATATCCCCAAACCCACCCCCCATATCCCCGAACCCACCTCCCATATCCCCAAACCCACCCCCATATCCCCAAACACTCCCGCCATATCCCCATCCCCCATAACCCCAAGCCTATGCCCATATCCCTAAACCCACCCCCATTTCCCCAAACCCACCCCCCATATCCCCAAACCCTCTCGCTATATCCTCAAACCCACTACCCCACATCCTAAAACCCAAACCCCATATCCTCACCCCCCAAAACCCCAAGCCCACGCCCATAACCGCAAATCCACCACCCATATCTCCCAACCCACTCCCATACCCCCAAACCCACCCCACATAAACCGAAACCGACACCTACGCCCCCATATCCCCAAACCCACAGCCCACAACCCCAAACTCACACCCCATATCCCTATCCCCCAAATCCCCAAACCCACTCCGAAATCCACAAACCGATCCCCCATTACCCAAACTCCTCCCCATATACCGAAACCCTCCCCCCAGATACCGAAACCCTCCCCCCATATCCCCAAACCCACACACCATATCCCCAAACCCACCCCCATATCCCCAAACCCACTCCCCATATCCCCAAACCCACTCCCCATATCCCCAAACCCACTCCCCATATCCCCAAACCCACTCCCCATATCCCCAAACCCACTCCCCATATCCCCAAACCCACCCCCCATATCCCCAAACCCACTCCCCATTTCCCCAAATCACTCCCCATATCCTCAATCCCACCCCCCATATCCCCAAACCCACTCCCCATATCTCCAAACCCACTCCCCATATCCCCAAACCCACCCCATTTCCCCAAACCCATCCCATATCCCCATTCCCACTCCCCATATCCCCAAACACACTTCCCATATCCCCAAACCCACTCCCTATATCCTCAAACCCACCCCCCATATCCCCAAACCCTCTCGCTATATCCTGAAACCCACTACCCCATATCCTAAAACACACCCCCCATATTCTCACCCCCCATATCCTCACCCCCCATAACCCCAAGCCCACGTCTATAACCCCAAATCCACCACCCATATCTCCAAACCCACTCCCATACCCCCAAACCCACCCCTCATAAACCCAAACCGACACCTATGCCCCCATATCCACAAACCCACTGCCCACATCCCCAAACTCACACCCGATATCCCCATCCCCCATATCCCCAAACCCACTCCCCATATCCCCAAACCCACTCCCCATATCTCAAACCCACTCCCCATATCCCTAAACACACACCCCATATCCCCAAACCCACCCCCATATCCCCAAACCCACTCCCCATATCCCCAAACCCACTACCCATATCCCCAAACCCACTCCCCATATGCCCAAACCCACTCCCCATATGCCCAAACCCACCCCCCATATCCCCAAACCCACTCCCCATATCCCCAAATCACTCCCCATATCCTCAATCCCACCCCCCATATCTCCAAACCCACTCCCCACATCCCCAAACCCACTCCCCATATCCCCAAACACACACCCCATAACCCCAAACCCACCCCATATCCCCAAACCCATCCCATATCCCCATTCCCACTCCCCATATCCCCAAACACACTTCCCATATCCACAAACCCACACCCTATATCCTCAAACCCACCCCCCATATCCCCAAACCCTCTCGCTATATCCTGAAACCCAATACCCCATATCCTAAAACACACCCCCCATATTCTCACCCCCCATATCATCCCCCCCATAACCCCATGCCCACGTCCATAACCCCAAATCCACCACCCATATCTCCAAACCCACTCCCATACCCCCAAACCCACCCCTCATAAACCCAAACCGACACCTATGCCCCCATATCCACAAACCCACTGCCCACATCCCCAAACTCACACCCGATATCCCCATCCCCCATATCCCCAAACCCACTCCCCATATCCCCAAACCCACCCCATATTCCCAAACACACCCCATATCACCAAACCCACCCCCCATATCCCCAAACCAACCACCCATATCCCCAAACCCACTCCCGAAATCCCCAAACCCCATTTCCCCAAAGCCAGCCCCCATATCCACAAATCCACTCCCCATATCCCTAAACCCACCACCATGTACCCAAACCCACCCCCCATATCCCCGAAGCTACCCCCCATATCCCCAAACCCACCCCCCATATCCCCAAACCCACCCCCATATCTCCGAACCCACCTCCCATATCCCCAAACCCACCCCCATATCCCCAAACACTCCCGCCATATCCCCATCCCCCATAACCCCAAGCCTATGCCCATATCCCCAAACCCACCCCCATATCCCCAAACGCACTCCCCATATCCCCAAAAACACTCCCCATATCCCCAAACCCACCCCCCATATCCCCAAACCCAGCCCCATATCCCCAAACCTACCCCACATATCCCCAAATCGACCCACCATATCCCCAAGCCCATCCGCCATATCCCCAAACCCACTCCCCATATACCCAAACCCACTGCCCATATCCTCAAACCCACCCAATATCCTCAAACTGAGCCCCCATATCCCCACCCCCATATCCCTAAACCCACCCCCCATATCCCCAAACCAACTCCCCATATCCCCAAACCCACCCCTATATCCCCATCATACCATATCCCCAAACCCTCTCGCAATATCCTCAAACCCACTCCCCCATATCCTAAAACCCACCCACCATATCCTCACCCCCCATATCCTCACGCCCTATATTCCCAACCCATATCCCGAAACCCACCTTCATATCCCCAAACCCACCCTCATATCCCCAAACCCAACCCCCATATCCCAAAACCCACCCCCCATATCCCCAAACCCACCCCCATATCCCCAAACCCACTCCCCATATCTCCAAACCCACCCCCGTATCCCCACCCCCCATACCCCAAACCCTCTCCCCATATCCCGAACCCCACATCCCTAAACCCAACCCCTATTCCCAAACAAATCCCCATATTCCCAAACCCACCCCCATATCCCCACCATCCCATATCCCCAAACCCACCCATATATCCCCAAGCCCACTCCCTATACCTCAAACCCACTACCCCATATCCTAACACCCACCCAGCATATCCTCACCCCCCATATCCTCACTCCCCATATCCTCACCTCCATAACCCCAAGCCCACGCCCATAATCCCAAATCCATCGCCCATA
The DNA here is from genome assembly GCF_044704955.1 of Pristiophorus japonicus. Classification (NCBI taxonomy): domain Eukaryota; kingdom Metazoa; phylum Chordata; class Chondrichthyes; family Pristiophoridae; genus Pristiophorus; species Pristiophorus japonicus. The sequence continues at coordinate 1,722,548 of NW_027250853.1, read as the reverse complement.
TCTCCAAACCCACTCCCATATCCCCACCCCCATATCCCCACCCCCATATCCCCAAACCCATTCCCCATATCCCCAAACCCACTCCCCATATCGCCAAACCCACCCCCATATCCCCATCACCCATACCCCCAAACACATTCCCCATATCCAGAACCCCATATCCCCAAACCCACTCCCCTATTCCCAAACAAACCCCCATATTCCCAAACCCACCCCCATATCCCCAAACCCATCCCATATCCCCAAACGCACCCCCCATATCACCAAACCCACCCCGCATATCCCCAAACCCACCCCCATATCCCCAAACCCACTCCCTATATCCTCAAACCCACCCCCCATATCCCCAAACCCTCTCGCTATATCCTCAAACCCACTACCCCATATCCTAAAACCCACCCCCCATATTCTCATCCTCCATAACCCCAAGCCCACGTCCATAACCCCAAATCCACCACCCATATCTCCAAACCCACTCCCATACCCCCAAACGCACCCCTCATAAACCCAAACCGACACCTATGCCCCCATATCCACAAACCCACTGCCCACATCCCGAAACTCACACTCGATATCCCCATCCCCCATATCCCCAAACCTACCCCATATCCCCAAACCCACCCGCATATCCGTAAACCCATCCCCATATCCACAAACCGACCCTCCATATCCACAAACTCACCCCCCATATCCCCACCCCCATATCCCCAAACTCACTACCCCATATCCTAAAACCCACCCCCCATATCCTCGCCCATGCCCATATCCCCAAACCCACCCCCTATAACCCCAAACCCACTCCCCATATCCCCACCCCCAATATCCCCACCCCCAATATCCCCACCCCCATATCCCCAAACCCACTCCCCATATCCCCAAACCCACCCCATATTCCCAAACCCACCCCCATATCCCCAAACCAACCACCCATATCCCTAAACCCACTCCCGAAATCCCCAACCCCCATATCCCCAAAGCCAGCCCCCATATCCACAAATCCACTCCCCATATCCCTAAACCCACCCCCATGTACCCAAACCCACCCCACATATCCCCAAATCCACCCACCATATCCCCAAGCCCATCCGCCATATCCCCAAACCCACTCCCCATATACCCAAACCCACTGCCCATATCCTCAAACCCACCCCATATCCCCAAACTGAGCCCCCATATCCCCACCCCCATATCCCTAAACCCACCCCCCATATCCCCATCCCCCATAACCCCAAGCCTACGCCCATATCCCCAAACCCACCCCCATATCCCCAAATCCACTCCCCATATCCCCAAACCCACCCCCCATAACCCCAAACCCAGCCTCATATCACCAAACCTACCCCACATATCCCCAAATCCACCCACCATATCCCCAAGCCGATCCGCCATATCCCCAAACCCACTCCCCATATACCCAAACCCACTGCCCATATCCTCAAACCCACCCCATATCCCCAAACTGAGCCCCCATATCCCCACCCCCATATCCCTAAACCCACCCCCCATATCCCCAAACCAACCCCCCATATCCCCAAACCCACCCCCATATCCCCATCATACCATATCCCCAAACGCACCCCCCTTATCCCCAAACCCACCCCGCATATCCCCAAACCCACCCCCATATCCCCAAACCCTCTCGCAATATCCTCAAACCCACTACCCCATATCCTAAAACCCACCCACCATATCCTCACCCCCCATATCCTCACGCCCTATATTCCCATCCCCATATCCCGAAACCCACCTTCATATCCCCAAACCCACCCCCATATCCCCAAACCCACGAATCATATCCCCAAACCCACCCCCCATATCCCCAAACCCACCCCCCATATCCCCAAACCCACCCCCCATATCCCCGAACCCACCTCCCATATCCCCAAACCCACCCCCATATCCCGAAACACTCCCGCCATATCCCCATCCCCCATAACCCCAAGCCTATGCCCATATCCCCAAACCCACCCCCATATCCCCAAACCCACTCCCCATATCCCCAAACCCACCCCCCATATCCCCAAACCCAGCCCCATATCCCCAAACCTACCCCACATATCCCCAAATCCACCCACCATATCCCCAAGCCCATCCGCCATATCCCCAAACCCACTCCCCATATACCCAAACCCACTGCCCATATCCTCAAACCCACCCCATATCCTCAAACTGAGCCCCCATATCCCCACCCCCATATCCCTAAACCCACCCCCCATATCCCCAAACCAACTCCCCATATCCCCAAACCCACCCCTATATCCCCATCATAACATATCCCCAAACGCACCCCCCTTATCCCCAAACCCACCCCGCATATCCCTAAACCCACCCCCATATCCCCAAACCCACCCGCATATCCCCAAACCCTCTCGCAATATCCTCAAACCCACTCCCCCATATCCTAACTCACACCCGATATCCCCATCCCCCATATCCCCAAACCTACCCCATATCCCCAAACCCACCCGCATATCCGTAAACCCATCCCCATATCCACAAACCGACCCTCCATATCCACAAACTCACCCCCCATATCCCCACCCCCATATCCCCACCCCCATATCCCCATAATCACTACCCCATATCCTAAAACCCACCCCCCATATCCTCGCCCATGCCCATATCCCCAAACCCACCCCCTATAACCCCAAACCCACTCCCCATATCCCCACCCCCAATATCCCCACCCCCAATATCCCCACCCCCATATCCCCAAACCCACTTCCCATATCCCCAAACCCACCCCATATTCCCAAACCCACCCCCATATCACCAAACCCACCCCCCATATCCCCAAACCAACCACCCATATCCCCAAACCCACTCCCGAAATTCCCAAACCCCATATCCCCAAAGCCAGCCCCCATATCCACAAATCCACTCCCCATATCCCTAAACCCACCCCCATGTACCCAAACCCACCCCACATATCCCCAAATCCACCCACCATATCCCAAGCCCATCCGCCATATCCCCAAACCCACTCCCCATATACCCAAACCCACTGCCTATATCCTCAAACCCACCCCATATCCCCAAACTGAGCCCCCATATCCCCACCCCCATATCCCCACCCCCATATCCCCAAACCCATTCCCCATATCCCCAAACCCACTCCCCATATCTCCAAACCCACCCGCATATCCGTAAACCCATCCCCATATCCACAAACCGACCCACCATATCCACAAACTCACCCCCCATATCCCCACCCCCATATCCCCAAACTCACTACCCCATATCCTAAAACCCACCCCCCATATCCTCGCCCATGCCCATATTCCCAAACCCACCCCCATATCCCCACCATCCAATATCCCCAAACGCACCCCCCATATCACCAAACCCACCCAGCATATCCCCAAACCCACCCCCATATCCCCAAACCCACTCCCTATATCCTCAAACCCACCCCCCATATCCCCAAACCCTCTCGCTATATCCTCAAACCCACTACCCCATATCCTAAAACCCACCCCCCATATTCTCATCCTCCATAACCCCAAGCCCACGTCCATAACCCCAAATCCACCACCCATATCTCCAAACCCACTCCCATACCCCCAAACCCACCCCTCATAAACCCAAACCGACACCTATGCCCCCATATCCACAAACCCACTGCCCACATCCCCAAACTCACACCCGATATCCCCATCCCCCATATCCCCAAACCTACCCCATATCCCCAAACCCACCCCCATATCCCCAAACCCATCCCCATATCCACAAACCGACCCTCCATATCCACAAACTCACCCCCCATATCCCCACCCCCATATCCCCAAACTCACTACCCCATATCCTAAAACCCACCCCCCATATCCTCGCCCATGCCCATATCCCCAAACCCACCCCCTATAACCCCAAACCCACTCCCCATATCCCCACCCCCAATATCCCCACCCCCAATATCCCCACCCCCATATCCCCAAACCCACTCCCCATATCACTAAACCCACCCCCCATATCCCCAAACCAACCACCCATATCCCCAAACCCACTCCCGAAATCCCCAACCCCCATATCCCCAAAGCCAGCCCCCATATCCACAAATCCACTCCCCATATCCCTAAACCCACCCCCATGTACCCAAACCCACCCCACATATCCCCAAATCCACCCACCATATCCCAAGCCCATCCGCCATATCCCCAAACCCACTCCCCATATACCCAAACCCACTGCCCATATCCTCAAACCCACCCCATATCCCCAAACTGAGCCCCCATATCCCCACCCCCATATCCCTAAACCCACCCCCCATATCCCCATCCCCCATAACCCCAAACCCACCCCCATATCCCCAAGCCCACCCATCATATCCCCAAACCCACCCCCCATATCCCCAAAGCCACCCCCATATCCCCAAACCCACTCCCCATTCCTTCAAACCCACCCCCGTATCCCCACTCCCCATACCCCAAACCCTCTCCCCATATCCCGAACCCCACATCCCTAAACCCAACCCCTATTCCCAAACAAATCCCCATATTCCCAAACCCACCCCCAAGCCCACGCCCATATCCCCAAACCCACCCATATATCCCCAAGCCCACTCACTATACCTCAAACCCACTACTCCATATCCTAACACCCACCCAGCATATCCTCACCCCCCATATCCTCACCCCCATAACCCCAAGCCCACGCCCATAATCCCAAATCCATCATCCATATCTCCAAACCCACTCCCATATCCACAAACCCACCCCCCATATCCACAAACCCATCCCCCAGATCCACAAATCCACTCCCCATATCCCTAAACCCACCGCCATGTACCCAAACCCACCCCACATATCCCCAAATCCACCCACCATATCCCCAACCCATCCGCCATATCCCCAAACCCACTCCCCATATACCCAAACCCACTGCCCATATCCTCAAACCCACCCCATATCCCCAAACAGAGCCCCCATATCCCCACCCCCATATCCCTAAATCCACCCCCCATATCCCCATCCCCCATAACCCCAAGCCTACACCCATATCCCCAAACCCACCCCCATATCTCCCAAACCCACTCCCCATATCCCCAAACCCACCCCCCATATCCCCAAACCCAGCCCCATATCCCCAAACCGACCCCACATATCCCCAAATCCACCCACCATATCCCCAAGCCCATCCGCCATATCCCCAAACCCACTCCCCATATACCCAAACCCACTGCCCATATCCCCAAACCCACCCCCTATAACCCCAAACCCACTCCCCATATCCCCACCTCCAATATCCCCACCCCCAATATCCCCACCCCCATATCCCCAAACCCACTCCCCATATCACCAAACCCACCCCCCATATCCCCAAACCAACCACCCATATCCCCAAACCCACTCACGAAATCCCCAACCCCCATATCCCCAAAGCCAGCCCCCATATCCACAAATCCACTCCCCATATCCCTAAACCCACCCCCATGTACCCAAACCCACCCCACATATCCCCAAATCCACCCACCATATCCCAAGCCCATCCGCCATATCCCCAAACCCACTCCCCATATACCCAAACCCACTGCCCATATCCTCAAACCCACCCCATATCCCCAAACTGAGCCCCCATATCCCCACCCCCATATCCCTAAACCCACCCCCCATATCCCCATCCCCCATAACCCCAAACCCACCCCCATATCCCCAAGCCCACCCATCATATCCCCAAACCCACCCCCCATATCCCCAAAGCCACCCCCATATCCCCAAACCCACTCCCCATTCCTTCAAACCCACCCCCGTATCCCCACCCCCCATACCCCAAACCCTCTCCCCATATCCCGAACCCCACATCCCTAAACCCAACCCCTATTCCCAAACAAATCCCCATATTCCCAAACCCACCCCCAAGCCCACGCCCATATCCCCAAACCCACCCATATATCCCCAAGCCCACTCACTATACCTCAAACCCACTACTCCATATCCTAACACCCACCCAGCATATCCTCACCCCCCATATCCTCACCCCCATAACCCCAAGCCCACGCCCATAATCCCAAATCCATCATCCATATCTCCAAACCCACTCCCATATCCACAAACCCACCCCCCATATCCACAAACCCATCCCCCAGATCCACAAATCCACTCCCCATATCCCTAAACCCACCGCCATGTACCCAAACCCACCCCACATATCCCCAAATCCACCCACCATATCCCCAACCCATCCGCCATATCCCCAAACCCACTCCCCATATACCCAAACCCACTGCCCATATCCTCAAACCCACCCCATATCCCCAAACAGAGCCCCCATATCCCCACCCCCATATCCCTAAATCCACCCCCCATATCCCCATCCCCCATAACCCCAAGCCTACACCCATATCCCCAAACCCACCCCCATATCTCCCAAACCCACTCCCCATATCCCCAAACCCACCCCCCATATCCCCAAACCCAGCCCCATATCCCCAAACCTACCCCACATATCCCCAAATCCACCCACCATATCCCCAAGCCCATCCGCCATATCCCCAAACCCACTCCCCATATACCCAAACCCACTGCCCATATCCTCAAACCCAACCCATATCCCCAAACTGAGCCCCCATATCCCCACCCCCATATCCCTAAACCCACCCCCATATCCCCAAACCAACTCCCCATATCCCCAAACCCACCCCCATATCCCCACCATACCATATCCCCAAACGCACCCCCCTTATCCCCAAACCCACCCCGCATATCCCTAAACCCACCCCCATATCCCCAAACCCACCCCCATATCCCCAAACCCTCTCACAATATCCTCAAACCCACTCCCCCATATCCTAAAACCCACCCACCATATCCTCACCCCCCCATATCCTCACGCCCTATATTCCCATCCCCATATCCCGAAACCCACCTTCATATCCCCAAACCCACCCCCATATCCCCAAACCCATTCCCCATATCCCCAAACCCTCTAGCCATCTCCTCAAACCCACTATCCCATATCCTAAAACCCACTCCCCATATCCTCACCCCCCATATTCTCAACCGCCATGTCCCCAAACCAACCCCCCATAGCCCCAAACCCACCCTCCATATCCCCAAACCCACTCCCGAAATCCCCATCCCCCATATCCCCAAAGCCAGCCCCCGTATCCCCAAATCTACTCCCCGTATCCCCAAATCCACTCCCCATATCCACAGACCCGGTCCCCATATCCCCAAAGCCACTCCCCATATCCCCAAACCCACTCCCATATGCCCAAACCCATCCCTCAAATACCCAAACCCACTCCTCCATATCCTCAAACCCACCCTCCATATCCGCAAACCCACCCCCCATATCCCCAAACCCACTCACCATATCCCCAAACCCCAATGCCCATATCCTCAAACCCACCCCATATCCCCAAACTGAGCCCCCATATCCCCACCCCCATATCCCCACCACCATATCCCCAAACCCACTCCCCATATCCCCAAAACCACTCCCCATATCTCCAAACCCACCCCCATATCCCCACCACCCATACCCCCAAACACATTCCCCATATCCAGAACCCCATATCCCCAAACCCACCCCCCTATTCCCAAACAAACCCCCATATTCCCAAACCCACCCCCATATCCCCACCATCCCATATCCCCAAACGCACCCCCCACATCACCAAACCCACCCCGCATATCCCCAAACCCACCCCCATATCCCCAAACCCACTCCCTATATCCTCAAAACCACCCCCCATATCCCCAAACCCTCTCGCTATATCCTCAAACCCACTACCCCACATCCTAAAACCCAAACCCCATATCCTCACCCCCCAAAACCCCAAGCCCACGCCCATAACCCCAAATCCACCACCCATATCTCCCAACCCACTCCCATACCCCCAAACCCACCCCACATAAACCCAAACCGACACCTACGCCCCCATATCCCCAAACCCACTGCCCACATCCCCAAACTCACACCCCATATCCCCATCCCCCATATCCCCAAACCCACTCCGAAATCCACAAACCGATCCCCCATTACCCAAACTCCTCCCCATATACCGAAACCCTCCCCCCAGATACCGAAACCCTCCCCCCATATCCCCAAACCCACTCCCCATATCCCCAAACCCACTCCCCATATCCCCAAACCCACTCCCCATATCCCCAAACCCACTCCCCATATGCCCAAACCCACCCCCCATATCCCCAAACCCACTCCCCATATCCCCAAATCACTCCCCATATCCTCAATCCCACCCCCCATATCCCCAAACCCACTCCCCACATCCCCAAACCCACTCCCCATATCCCCAAACACACACCCCATAACCCCAAACCCACCCCATATCCCCAAACCCATCCCATATCCCCATTCCCACTCCCCATATCCCCACCCCCAATATCCCCACCCCCACATCCCCAAACCCACTCCCCATATCCCCAAACCCACCCCATATTCCCAAACCAACCACCCATATCCCCAAACCCACTCCCGAAATCCCCACCCCCCATATCCCCAAAGCCAGCCCCCATATCCACAAATCCACTCCCCATATCCCCAAACCCACCCCCATATCCCCACTCCCACCCCCCATTTTCCCAATCCCACCCCCTATATCGCCAAACCCACCCCATATCCCCTAACACACCACATATCCCCAAAACCACCACCACATCCCCAGACCCACTCCCCATATCCACAAACCCACTCCCCATGTCCCCAAACCCATTCCCCATATCCCCAAACCCACTCCCCATATCCCCAAACCCACTCGCCATATCCCCAAACCCACTCCCCATATCCCCAAACCCACTCCCCATATCCCCAAAGACACACCCCATATCCCCAAACCCACTCCCCATATCCCCACACTCAACCCCCATATCCCCACCCCCGATATTCCGAAACCCACCCCCAATATCCACAAACACACCCCCAATAGCCTTAAACCCATTCCCCATGTCCCTAAACCCACTCCCCATGTCCCCAAAACCACTCCCCATATCCACAAACCCACTCCCCATATCCCCAAACCCATCCCCCATATCCCCAAACCCAGTCCCCATATACCCAAACCCACTGCCCATATCCTCAAAACCACCCCATATCCCCAAACTGAGCCCCATATCCCCACCATCATTTCCCTAAACCCACCCCCTATATCCCCAAGCCCACTCCCCATATCTCCAAACCCACCACCATATCCCCACCCCCCATATCCCCAAACCTACCCCGCATATCCTCACCCCCATGTCCTCACCGCCCATAACCCCAAGACCACGCCCATAACCTCAAACCCACCCCTCATATCCCAAAACCCTCTTGCAATATCCTCAAACCCACTCCCCCATATCCTAAAACCCACCCACCATATCCTCACCCCCCATATCCTCACGCCCTATATTCCCATCCGCATATCCCCAAACCCACCTTCATATCCCCAAACCCACCCCCATATCCCCAAACCCACCCCCCATATCCCCAAATCCACCCCCCATATCCCCAAACCCACCCCCCATATCCCCAAACCCACCCTCATATCCCCAAACCCACTCCCCATTTCTCCAAACCCACCCCCGTATCCCCACCCCCCATACCCCAAACCCTCTCCCCATATCCCGAACCCCACATCCCTAAACCCAACCCCTATTCCCAAACAAATCCCCATATTCCCAAACCCACCCCCATATCCCCACCATCACATATCCCCAAACCCACCCATATATCCCCAAGACCACTCCCTATACCTCAAACCCACTACCCCATATCCTAACACCCACCCAGCATATCCTCACCCCCCATATCCTCACCCCCCATATCCTCACCCCCATAACCCCAAGCCCACGCCCATAATCCAAAATCCATCACCCATATCTCCAAACCCACTCCCATATCCCCAAACCCACCCCCCATATCCACAAACCGACCCCTCATATCCACAAACCCATCCCCCACATCCCCAAACCCACCCCGATATCCCCACCCCCATATCCCCAAACCCACAACCCCATATCCCGAAATCCACCTTCATATCCCCAAACCCACCCCCATATCCCCAAACCCATTCCCCATATCCCCAAACCCTCTAGCCATCTCCTCAAACCCACTATCCCATATCCTAAAACCCACTCCCCATATCCTCACCCCCCATATCCTCAACCGCCATGTCCCCAAACCAAACCCCCATAGCCCCAAATCCACCCCCCATATCCCCAAACCCACTCCCGAAATCCCCATCCCCCATATCCCCAAAGCCAGCCCCCGTATCCCCAAATCTACTCCCCATATCCCCAAATCCACTCCCCATATCCCCAGACCCGGTCCCCATATCCCCAAAGCCACTCCCCATATCCCCAAACCCACTCCCATATGCCCAAACCCATCCCTCAAATACCCAAACCCACTCCTCCATATCCCCAAACCCACCCTCCATATCCGCAAACCCACCCCCCATATTCCCAAACCCACTCACCATATCCCCAAACCCCAATGCCAATATCCTCAAACCCACCGCATATCCCCAAACTGAGCCCCCATATCCCCAACCCCTTATCCCCACCCCCATATCCCCAAACCCATTCCCCATATCCCCAAACCCACTCCCCATATCTCCAAACCCACCCCCATATCCCCACCACCCATACCCCCAAACACATTCCCCATATCCAGAACCCCATATCCCCAAACCCACCCCCCTATTCCCAAACAAACCCCCATATTCCCAAACCCACCCCCATATCCCCACCATCCCATATCCCCAAACACACCCCCCATATCACCAAACCCACCCCGCATATCCCCAAACCCACCCCCATATCCTCAAACCCACTCCCTATATCCTCAAACCCCACCCCCCATATCCCCAAACCCTCTCGCTATATCCTCAAACCCACTACCCCATATCCTAAAACCCAAACCCCATATCCTCACCCCCCATATCCTCACCCCGCAAAACCCCAAGCCCACGCCCATAACCCCAAATCCACCACCCATATCTCCCAACCCACTCCCATATCTCCCAACCCACTCCCATACCCCCAAACCCACCCCACATAAACCCAAACTGACACCTACGCCCCCATATCCCCAAACCCACTGCCCACATCCCCAAACTCACACCCCATATCCCCATCCCCCATATCCCCAAACCCACTCCGAAATCCACAAACCGATCCCCCATTACCCAAACTCCTCCCCATATACCGAAACCCTCCCCCCAGATACCGAAACCCTCCCCCCAAATCCCCAAACCCACACACCATATCCCCAAACCCACTCCACATATCCCCAAACCCACTCCCCATATCCCCAAACCCACTCCCCATATCCCCAAACCCACTCCCCATATCCCCAAACCCACTCCCCATATCCCCAAACCCACTCCCCATATCCAAAACCCACTCCTCATATCGAAAACCCACTCCCCATATCCCCAAACCCACTCCCCATATCCCCAAACCCACTCCCCATATCCCCAAACCCACTCCCCATATCCCCAAACCCACCCCATATCCCCAAACCCATCCCATCTCCTCATTCCCACTCCCCATATCCCCAAACACACTTCCCATATCCCCAAACCCACTCCCTATATCCTCAAACCCACCCCCCATATCCCCAAGCCATCTCGCTATATCCTCAAAACCACTACCCCATATCCTAAAACCCACCCCCCATATTCTCACCCCCCATATCCTCACCCCCCATAACCCCAAGCACACGTCCATAACCCCAAATCCACCACCCATATCTCCAAACCCACTCCCATATCCCCAAACCCACCCCTCATAAACCCAAACCGACACCTATGCCCCCATATCCACAAACCCACTGCCCACATCCCCAAACTCACACCCGATATCCCCACCCCCCATATCCCCAAACCCACCCCATATCCCCAAACCCACCCCCCATATCCGTAAACACATCCCCATATCCACAAACCGACCCCCCATATCCACAAACTCACCCCCCATATCCCCACCCCCATATCCCCAAACCCACTATCCCGTATCCTAAAACCCACCCCCATATCCTCGCCCATGCCCATATCCCCAAACCCACTCCCCATATCCCCACCCCCAATATCCCCACCCCCAATATTCCCACCCCCAATATTCCCACCCCCATATCCTCAAACCCACTCCCCATATCCCCAAACCCACCCCATATTCCCAAACCCACCCCCATATCACCAAACCCACCCCCCAATCACCAAACCCACCCCCCATATCCCCAAACCAACCACCCATATCCCCAAACACACTCCCGAAATCCCCAACCCCCATATCCCCAAAGCCAGGCCCCATATCCACAAATCCACTCCCCATATCCCGAAACCCACCCCCATGTACCCAAACCCACTGCCCATATCCTCAAACCCACCCCATATCCCCAAACTGAGCCCCCATATCCCCACCCCATATCCCTAAACCCACCCCCCATATCCCCATCCCCCATAACCCCAAGCCTACGCCCATATCCCCAAACCCACCCCCATATCCCCAAACCCACTCCCCATATCCCCAAACCCAGCCCCATATCCCCAAACCTACCCCACATATCCCCAAATCCACCCACCATATCCCCAAGCCCATCCGCCATATCCCCAAACCCACTCCCCATATACCCAAACCCACTGCCCATATCCTCAAACCCACCCCATATCCCCAAACTGAGCCCCCATATCCCTAAACCCACCCCCCATATCCCCAAACCAACTCCCCATATGCCCAAACCCACTCCCATATCCCCATCATACCATATCCCCAAATCCACCCACCATATCCCCAAGCCCATCCGCCATATCCCCAAACCCACTCCCCATATACCCAAACCCACTGCCCATATCCTCAAACCCACCCCATATCCCCAAACTGAGCCCCCATATCCCTAAACCCACCCCCCATATCCCCAAACCAACTCCCCATATCCCCAAACCCACTCCCATATCCCCATCATACCATATCCCCAAACGCACCCCCCTTATCCCCAAACCCACCCCCCTTATCCCCAAACCCACCCCCCTTATCCCCAAACCCACCCTGCATATCCCCAAACCCACCCCCATATCCCCAAACCCTCTCGCAATATCCTCAAACCCACTCCCCCATATCCTAAAACCCACCCACCATATCCTCACCCCCCATATCCTCACGCCCTATATTCCCATCCCCATATCCGGAAACCCACCCATCATATCCCCAAACCCACCCCCCATATCCCCAAACCCACCCCCCATATCCCCAAACCCACTCCCCATATCTCCAAACCCAACCCCGTATCCCCACCCCCCATACCCCAAACCCTCTCCCCATATCCCGAACTCCACATCCCTAAACCCAACCCCTATTCCCAAACACATCCCCATATTCCCAAACCCTCCCCCATATCCCCACCATCCCATATACCCAAACCCACCCATATATCCCCAAGCCCACTCCCTATACCTCAAACCCACTACCCCATATCCTAACACCCACCCAGCATATCCTCACCCAGCATATCCTCACCCCCCATATCCTCACCCCCATAACCCCAAGCCCATGCCCATAATCCCAAATCCATCACCCATATCTCCAAACCCACTCCCATATCCCCAAACCCACCCCCCATATCCACAAACCGACCCCCCATATCCACAAACCCATCCCCCATATCCACAAACCCACCCTGATATCCCCACCCCCATATCCCCAAACCCACAACCCCATATCCCGAAATCCACCTCCATATCCCCAAACCCACCCCCATATCCCCAAACCTATTCCCCATATCCCCAAACCCTCTAGCCATCTCCTCAAACCCACTATCCTATATCCTAAAACCCACTCCCCATATCCTCACCCCCCATATCCTCAACCGCCATGTCCCCAAACCAACCCCCCATAGCCCCAAACCCACCCCCCATATCCCCAAACCCACTCCCGAAATCCCCATCCCCCATATCCCCAAAGCCAGCCCTTGTATCCCCAAATCTACTCCCCATATCCCCAAATCCACTCCCATATCCCCAGACCCAGTCCCCATATCCACAAAGCCACTCCCCATATCCCCAAACCCACTCCCATATGCCCAAACCCATCCCTCAAATACCCAAACCCACTCCCCCATATCCCCAAACCCACCCCCCATATCCCCAAACCCACCCCATATCCCCAAACCCACCCCATATCCCCAAACCCACCCCATAACCCCAAACGCACACCCATATCTGCACACCCTCCCCAAATCCCAAAATCCACCCCCAAATCCCAAAATCCACCCCCAAATCCCAAAATCCACCCCCATATCCCCAAATCCCCAAATCTACCCCCATATCCCCAAACCCAGCCCCCCATACCCCCAAACACACCCCAATATCCCCAAACACACCCCCATATCCCCAAACCCACCCCCATATCCCCAAACCCACTCCATATCCCCAAACACACCCCCATATCCCCAAACCCACTCCATATCCCCAAACCCACCCCCCATATCCCCAAACCCACCCCCATATCGCCAAACCCACCCTCCATATACCCAAACCCAAACCCCAAATCCCCAAACCCACTCCATATCCCCAAATCCACCCCTCATATCCCCAAACCCACCCCCCATATCCCCAAACCCACCCCCCATATCCCCAAACCCCAAATCCCCAAATCTACCCCCCATATCCCCAAATCTACCCCCCATATCCCCAAACCCAGCCCCCCATACCCCCAAACACACCCCAATATCCCCAAACCCACCCCCCATATCCCCAAACCCACCCTCCATATCCACCAAACCCAAACCCCAAATCCACCCCCCTCCATATCCCCAAACCCAGCCCCCCATACCCCCAAACACACCCCAATATCCCCAAACCCACCCCCATATCCCCAAGCCCACCCCCCATATCCGCAAACCCACCCTCGTATCCCCAAACCCCTCCCCATATAACAAAACCCACCCCCCATATACCGAAACCCACCCCCATATCCCCAAACCCAGCCCCCATATTCCCCAAACCCACCCACCATATCCCCAAACCCACCCCCCATATCCCCAAACCCACCCCATATCCCCAAACCCACCCCATATCCCCAAACCCACCCCATAACCCCAAACGCACCCCCATATCTGCACACCCACCCCCAAATCCCAAAATCCACCCCCAAATCCCAAAATCCACCCCCAAATCCCAAAATCCACCCCCATATCCCCAAAACTACCCCCACATCCCCAAACATATCCCACATCCCCAAACCTATCCTACATCCCCAAACCCACCCCCACATCCCCAAACCCACCCTCCCATATCCCCAGCCCGCCCCAGATTCCCACCCCCCATATTCCCAAACCAACCCCCATATACCCCATAACTCCGGCCCCCATAACTTCAGCCCCCTTATCCCCACCCCCCATATCCCCAAACCCACCCCCCATATCTTGCCTTCGCTCTGCGAACCCACCGTTTATTCAGGTCTCCCCTTTCTCTCCCCAGCCAATCGCAGAGAGCATGGGTCTGGATACTCAGAGGATCTCGTCACTGTGGAAGGACAAGGCGGCGATGGAGATGACTGTTGCTGTTCTTCACAGCTACCAGGTAGGATCAGGATCAGGATTGGTATCGGCATCGAGCTAGGGATTGGGAAAGGGATGGGATTGGGACAGGGATCGGGATATGGTTAGGGATCGGGATAGGGATCGGAGTCGGGCCATGTCTCCCGGCGGGACTGGTGTTGGGCTGTTGGGGGGAGAAGGGATAAACCGCGAAGCTCAGTGATTGGATCACTGGTGAGGGCTGTGTGCCAGCCAACCAATCGAAACAACGTGAGACACCATCTATCACTGACCTGCAGCGGCTCCTGGCCCCTCCGACTGGTGCTCAGGATCTCCTGGCCCCTCCTACTGGTGCTCAGGATCTCCTGGCCCCTCCCACTGTTGCTCAGGACCTCCTGGCCCCTCCTATTGGTGCTTAGGACCTCCTGGCCCTTCCCACTGGTGCTCAGGATCTCCTGGCCCCATACTGCAGCTCAGGATCTCTTGGCCCCTCCCACTGATGCTCAGGATCTCCTGGCCCCTCCCACTGATGCTCAGGATCTCCTGGCCCCTCCTACTGGCGCTCAGGATCTCTTGGCCCCTCCTACTGGTGCTCATGATCTCCTAGCCCCTCCCACTGGTGCTCAGGATCTCCTAGCCCCTCCCACTGGTGCTCAGGATCTCCTTGCCCCTCCCACTGGTGCTCAGGATCTCCTGGCCCCTCCTACTGGTGCTTAGGACCTCCTGGCCCCTCCCACTGGTGCTCAGGATCTCCTGGCCCCTCCTACTGGTGCTCAGGATCTCTTGGCCCCTCCTACTGGTGCTCAGGATCTCCTGGCCCATCCCACTGGTACTCAGGATCTCCTGGCCCCTCCCACTGGTGCTCAGGATCTCCTGGCCCATCCCACTGTTGCTCAGGATCTCCTGGCCCCTCCACTGGTGCTCAGGATCTCCTGGCCCCTCCCACTGTTGCTCAGGATCTCCTGGCCCTTCCCACAGTTGCTCAGGATCTCCTGGCCCCTCCCACTGGTGCTCAGGATCTCCTGGCCCCTCCCACTGTTGCTCAGGATCACCTGGCCCCTCCCACTGTTGCTCAGGATCTCCTGGCCCCTCCCACTGTTGCTCAGGATCTCCTGGCCCCTCCCAATGGTGCTCAGGATCTCCTGGCCTCTCCCACTGGTGCTCAGGATCTCTTGGCCCCTCCTACTGGTGCTCAGGATCTCCTGGCTCCTCCCACTGGTGCTCAGGATCTCTTGGCCCCTCCTACTGGTGTTCAGGATCTCTTGGCCCCTCCTACTGGTGCTCAGGATCTCCTAGCCCCTCCCACTGGTGCTCAGGATCTCCTAGCCCCTCCCACTGGTGCTCAGGATCTCCTGGCCCCTCCCACTGGTGCTCAAGATCCCCTGGCCCCTCCGACTGGTGCTCAGGATCTCTTGGCCCCTCCTACTGGTGCTCAGGATCTCCTGGCCCCTCCCACTGGTGCTCAGGATCTCTTGGCCCCTCCTACTGGGGCTCAGGATCTTCTGGCCCCTCCTACTGGTGCTCAGGATCTCTTGGCCCCTCCTACTGGTGCTCAGGATCTCCTGGCCCCTCCCACTGGTGATCAGGATCTCCTGGCCCCTCCCACTGTTGCTCAGGATCTCCTGGCCCCTCTCACTGATGCTCAGGATCTCCTGGCCCCTCCCACTGGTGCTCAGGATCTCCTGGCCCAACCCACTTGCAATGTCTGTAAGCTTGTAATGTTTGTAGCTCCACACTGTGGATGTGAATATATCACATTTGGCGAGATAATGGGATTTTTCGGATGATTTAAAGCTTAAATTTTGTTGGTGAAGGATTCAGCCAGCCGACAGAGAGACTTTGGAAGTTTCTGTCTTTGGAAAAAGCTACAATATCCGAGGTAAACTACGGCACACTGTGTGAACAGCTAGAAATTAAAAATGGCAGCACCCGCAGGTGTAATGGGACATTTGGGTGAATATAGACACGACCGGGAACGTTTTAAAGCGTATGTGGATCGGATAGAAATGTATTTCACTGCAAATATCATAATCAAAGTTCCAGACAATGCAGTCCAGAACCGGGCTGCGTTGGAACGTAAGAGAGCGATCTTCTTATTGGAAGCAGGTCCGGCATTGAATGAAACCCTTGTAAATCTGCTTGTGCCTGACAAGCCAAAGGACACAACGCTTAAAGAGATTTTAACGAAGCTGGAAAAATTATGCGATCAGAAGGAAATTATTGACGACGGATGACTTGACTTTTGAGATTGCTTGTCAGACAGCGAGGTCGATGGGCATGGCCGAACAATATTCCCGAGAATTAAATAATAATTACGGTCATCAGTCAACCGAAATAAATCACCTGCAGGTTCAAAGTAAAAGATGGTGGGGGCCCAAAGTCTCAGAAACTGGAAATTCTAGCAGAGTGTTGAAGTCATGCTGTAGGTGCCTGGGACAACACATTGCTCAAAGTTGTCCATACGTGAAGGCAGAGTGTTTCTTCTGCAGAAAGACTGGGCATCTTGCAGAGGCATGCCGACTGAAGGGTAAATCAGCGTTCAAAGCTATGAGTAGAAATCCCAGAGACTACATAGCATGAAAGAACAACAACAGGACGAGGAGATGTTAGAGTTTCAAGTCATCAGGAGCACGAGGTTAATGGACAGCGATTCAAAAGTATCAAAATCCAAATAGCTGTTGCGGGATTCAAGATACCAATGGAAATCGACACGGGTGCATCCATGAGTGTAGTACCGGAGTCGCTGTACCTCGACAAATTGCGTGATTTCTAACTGGAGAAATCTAAGATAGAGCTGCGAGGCTACGCGGGAAAGAAAATTCCTGTAGTAGGTCGTATCACTGTACCAGTGAAATACAAGGATCAATTGCAGACCTTGCCTCTAATAGTAGTGAAAGGAGACAAGTCTGCCTTACTAGGAAGAAATTGGTTGAGCTCACTGAAGCTGGATTGGAGTGAGATTTTCTGTGTGGAAGCGAGATTTTCATCAACGGATGAGGTTATCAAGAAGTATCCAAAGGTATTCTGCGAAACAGGCAGTCCGATCCAAGGCTTCAAGGTGAGTATCAGAGTACAGAAGGAGGCTAGATCGGTTTACTACAAGCCACATTCCGTACCATATGCACTCAAGGAGAAAGTTGAGCAAGAACTCAAAAGACGAGAGACTGAGAACATTATTTGTAAGATAGATCGATGTAATTGGGCTGTACCCATTGTTGTTCTACCTAAGTCCGATGGTAAGGTAAGATTGTGTGGTGATTATAAAGTAACCGTAAACCAGGTTCTAGAGGGTAATGTCCCCAATACATTGCCGAATATAGAAGATTTGTTCACAACACTGACAGGTGGTCAGATCTTCTCAATACTGGATCTTACGAATGCCTACTTACAGCTTGAACTAGATGAGGAGTCCAAGTCATGTTTGACTATAAATACTCATCTAGGCCTGTATCAATTTAATAAGCTATCATTTGAAGTGTCTTCCGCCCTGCCATATTCCAAGGGGTGATGAACCAGATTTTGCAAGGTATTGAAGAGGTTGTATGTTATTTGAATGACATATTAATTTCAGCACCAAATAGGCAAATTCATAATAACATATTGAATGAAGTCCTCAAACGGCTAGAGAAGCACAGAGTGCAAGTGTCTGCTTGTATGTGTGAGTTATTTAAAAACTCAGTGGAATACTTAGGGTACAGAGTAGACAAAAATGGTTTACATCTGACCAAGGAAAAACTGGATGCAATCAGAAATGCACCCACTCCCAGGAATGTCACTGAACTTCATTCATTCTTGGATCTTTTGAACTATTATGGGAAGTTCCTACCAAATTTGGCTACAGTATTACATCCACTGAATAACCTATTGAAAAAACAGGTCCATTGGAAGTGGTCAAAAGAATGCGATGCAGCATTCAAGAGCAAATTGGTGGAGACCACCATGTTAGTTCACGATGACATATCTAAGGAGATTAAGCTAGCATGTGATGTCTCTCTGTATGGAGTTGGGGCAGTAATCTCTCATGTATCACGTAGTGGGGAGGAGAGACCAATTGCTTTTGCTTCACGCACTCTCAGTGCCAGTGAGAGTAATTATGCGCAAATTGAAAGGGAAGCTTTGGCATTAATTTTTGCGGTCAAGAAGTTTCACAAAGACTTGTATGGTCGTAAGTTTACCATCGTTATGGACCATAAGCCCCTAACAACAATCCTCCATCCAAAGTCCCCAGTTCCAACCTTAGCTGCAGCCCGAATGCAGAGATGGGCTTTGATTTTGTCAGCATATACATGTGATATTGAATACAGATGATCAGCTGATCACAGTAATGCTGATGCAATGTCGAGATTGCCTTCCCCATCACAAGCTACACCTGATAGGGAAGAAGTGTTTTATTTTTCATACATTGATGAACTGCCAGTCACAGCTGAAGAGATTGGTAGAGCAACCAAACGTGACCCAGTGATGTCAAAGGTGTATGATTATATTGCAAATAGATGGCCAAACCAGGTAACAAACAAAGATACACATCCATTCTTCATTCGTAGGAATGAATTATCAGTCGATAAAGATTGTATCATGTGGGGTGCAAGAGTGGTTATACCAAATAAATTCAGGTCCAAGTTATTACGAGACCTCCATGACCAGCATCTGGGAATGTGCTTGACCAAGAGTTTTGCACGCAGTTATTTATGGTGGCCAGGTCTCGATAAAGTACATCGTGAGTCAGTGTACGACATGTCAATCGGTAAGCAAGCAACCACCATCAGTACCATTACAGCTATGGAAATGGCCTCCCAGGGTATGGCAAAGGCTACATATTGATTTTGCTGAGCTAGAAGGACAACAATTGTTCATTGTGATTGATAGCCATTCGAAGTGGGTTGAGGTGTTCCCAATGTGGAAAATAACAAGTAAAACATTGAAAATTTTACGAAGATTATTTTCTTCATTTGGCCTCCCTGAAGAAATTGTTTCGGATAATGGACCACAATTTCGTTCAGAAGAATTTGCACAGTTCACGAGCAAAAATGGTGTGAAACATACCAAGGTTCCACCGTACCACCCAGCTTCGAATGGTGCAGCAGAGCACAATGTACAAATTGTAAAACGTGTCCTCATAAAACAAATGTTAGAGCCAAATCCAAGGCAACGACAGTTGTCATTGGATCACAAATTGGCTCATTTTTTGATTACATATCGAAATATTCCTCATACAACTACTGCTAGAACACCAGCAGAGTTGTTTCTCAAACGACAGCCACAAACCAGATTCTCGTTGTTGAAACCAAATTTGGCACAGTCCATAGAAGAGACACAATTAAGACAGAAAGTGAATCATGATAGAGGTAGAGTAAAAGAGGGAAGTGTGAAATGAAACCAGAAGGTGAGAGTGAAGAACCATCACCATAAATGGTTAAAGTGGTTACCAGGAAGAGGGTGAAGATATGTGATCCTCGCACATATTTGGTAAAGATGTTTGATAATGGACAGGTTAGGTTTGTTCATATTGATCATATTTTACCTACAGACATGGAAGGAGTTGAAGGTGGGAATGATTCAATTATTTCTGACTCATCAGATAATTTTGATACACCAGTAGCAAATCCTAAATCCAATGTACTGGAAACAAATCCAGGAGAGAATCAGAATGAAAGTCTGAGTCCGAGTCAGGAAAACAGAGAGCCTGAAGTTAAAGTGGGTTCAAATGAAAATCAAGGAAATTCCGTGCAGGAAAACGTTCCTCAGGATGAGCCTCGAAGGAGTTTAGATTCGACACCATGTTTGGAAGGTTCTGTTCGAGAGCGAAGGTATCCTCTTCGAAACAGAAAACAAGTGGTAAAGTTAAATTTGTAAATATGGAAAAATAATAAGTCTATGTCCTGTGTTTATGTATGATGATGTTTGTTTCAATAATTTCTTCATTAAGGAGGGAGAAATGTAATGAGTGTAAGCTTGCAATGTTTGTAGCTCCACACTGTGGATGTGAATATCTCCTGGCCCCTCCCACTGGGGTGCTCAGGATCTCCTGGCCCCTCCCACTGACCCACAGGGGCTCCTGGCCCCTCCCACTGACCCGCAGGGGCTCCTGGCCCCTCCCACTGACCCACAAGGGCTCCTGGCCCCTCCCACTGACCCACAGGGCTCTTGGCCCCTCCCACTGACCCACGGGTCTGCTGGCCCTTTCCACTGACCCCTGGGCACCCAGTTGTCCAGTCCATGGTGGTTCAGTGCAGTAGGTTCGTTAAATCAGGCCTTCCTGCTCAGAGGCAGTTGGTTGCATTGGTGTCAGACTGTAACCGGGACTGATGAACTCTTGTGTTTGCAGCTTGCTAAAGTCACAATTGTTGATCACCACACTATTACCGAGTCCTTCATGAAGCATCTAGAGAACGAGTACCGTATCCGCGGGGGGTGTCCCACAGACTGGGTTTGGATTGTGCCTCCATTATCGGGGAGTCTAAGTCCCGCATTCCACCAGGAATTCCTCAACTACAACTTATCACCAGCATTCTGCTACCAGGTAATGTTTCTCCACATACCCTCAGCTAAACCCTTCTCCCATCTCCCCAACCCAACCAAAACCCTTCTCCCATCTCCCCAACCCTACCAAAAGCCCCTCACCCCATCTCCCCAACCCTACCTAAAGCCCCTCTCCCCATCTCCCCAACCCTACTGAAAAGCCCCTCTCCCAACTCCCCAACACTACCTAAAGCCTCTCTCCCCAACGCTACCTAAAGCCCCTCTCCCCATCTCCCCAATGCTACCTAAAAGCCTCTCTCCCATCTCCCCAACCCTACCTGAAGCCCATCTCCCATCTCCCCAACCCTACCTAAAGCCCCTCTCCCATCTCCCCAACCCTACCTAAAGCCCCTCTCCCCATCTCCCCAACCCTACCTAAAGCCCCTCTCCCCATCTCCCCAACCCTACCTAAAACCCTCTCCCATCTCCCCAACCCTACCTAAAGCCCCTCTCCCATCTCCCCAACCCTACCTAAAGCCCCTCTCCCCATCTCCCCAACCCTACCTAAAACCCTCTCCCATCTCTCCAACCCTACCTTAAGATATTTTCCCCATCTCTCCAACCCTACCTAAAGCCATTCTCACCCTATCCCTCACCCCTACTGACCCACGATCGAGATTTCCAGGTACATGGCTCGAGGTTTACATGTGAATGATATAAATAGGATTGGAGTAGAGAGCTCAGTGGTGAAGCTGGCAATGGCCACAGCATTAACCCCGCTGCCAGCACTGGCACTCACCCTGGCCTGAGCTCCTGTCCCCGGCACTGACACTGGCCGTGGCCTTGACTCTGGCCGATCTCTGGCCCCAGCACCAGACCCAGCACTGCTGACCACACTGGCACTCACCCTGCGATGCTGCAGGTACAATGGCTCGAAAGGCCAGATACTTCTGTGCTGAAATTCTCGGATGCGAAATGAGATTAAAAGCTCACGGATTTATTTTTAATCTTGCAGCAAGAACCGTGGAAAACTCATGTGTGGAAAAGAAGCGAGGGATTCCCAATGAAACGACGCACAATTGGATTCAAGGAACTTGCAAAGTAAGAAGTGATAGTCAGTGTGAGGCTGGAGCGAGAGTGAAGAGCGTGGTGGGAGGGGTGTGGCTCCTGGTGTGCAGTTTGATCAGAGAGGGGGCCATATCTAACCATCTCTCGGTTGTTGTATTGCAGCGCGGTGAAGTTTTCCGTGGCGCTGATGTCCCGAGCTATGGCCAAGCGGGTGAAAGTGACAATTCTCTATGCCACAGAAACTGGCAAATCAGAGACTTTCGCCAGGAAACTCTGTGAAATTTTTAAGAAGGCCTTCGATCCAAAGGTGAGGGTTTGGTTTCCAGTGAGGAGTGGGATTCGGGTTTCAGTTGGGCTGAGTGACAATAACGAAGGTCAGTGTTAAGGTAAGTATTAAAAGTTTGGGATAAGTATGAAGAATTGAACCGCTCTGTTACTGTACATATACACACAGCACCTGTACTGTACATATACACACATGTATCTCCTGTACTGTACATATTCGCATATAGCTGTACTGTACATATACACACATACAGCTCCTGTACTGTACATATACACACATACAGCTCCTGTATTATACATAGACACACATGCAGCACTAGTACTGTACATATACACACATACATAAGTACATAAGAACATAAGAAATAGGAGCAGGAGTAGGTCACCTGGCCCCTCGAGCCTGCTCCACCATTTAGTAAGATCATGGCTGATCTGATCATGGACTCAGCTCCACTTCCCCGCCCGCTCTCCATAACCCTTGACTCCCTTATCGCTCAAAAATCTGTCTATCCCCGCCTTAAATATATTCAATGACCCAGCCTCCACAGCTCTCTGGGGCAGAGAATTCCACAGATTTATAACCCTCTGAGAGAAGAAATTCCTCCTTATCTCAGTTTTAAATGGGTGGCCCTTTATTCTGAGACTATGCCCCCTAGTTTTAGTTTCCCCTATGAGTGGAAATATCCTCTCTGCATCCACCTTGTCGAGCTTCCTCATTTTTTTATATGTTCCGATAAGATCACCTCTCATTCTTCTGAACTCCAATGTGTATAGGCCCAACCTACTCAACTTATCTTCATAAGTCAACCCCCTCATCTCCGGAATCAACCTCGTGAACCATCTCTGAACAGCCTCCAATGCAAGTATATCCTTCCTTAAATACGGAAACCAAAACTGCACGCAGTGCTCCAGGTGTGGCCTCACCAATACCCTGTACAGTTGTAGCAGGACTTCTCTGCTTTTATACTCTATCCCCCTTGCAATAAAGGCCAACATTGCATTTGCCTTCCTGATCACTTGCTGTACCTGCATACTAACTTTTTGTGTTTCATGCACAAGGACCCCTAGGTCCCACTGTACTGCAGCACTTTGCAATTTTTCTCCATTTAAATTATAATTTGCTTTTCTATTTTTTCTGCCAAAGTGGATAACCTCACATTTTCCCACATAAAACACATCTCCCAGATTTTTGCCCACTCACTTAGCCTGTCCATATCCCTTTGCACATTGTTTGTGTCCTCCTCACAGTTTGCTTTCCCACCTATCTTTGTATCATCAGCAAGCTTGGCTACATTACACTCGGTCCCTTCATCCAAGTCATTAATATAGATTGTAAATAGTTGAGGACCCAGCACTGATCCCTGCGGCACCCTACTAGTTTGCCAACCGGAAAATGACCCATTTATTCCGACTCTCTGTTTTCTGTTAGCCAATTCTCTATCCATGCTAATATATTACCCCCAACCCCGTGAACTTTTATCTTGTGCAGTAACCTTTTATGTGGCACCTTATCGAATGCCTTCTGCTAATCCAACTACACCACATCCACTGGTTCCCCCTTATCCACCCTACTCATTACATCCTCAAATAACGGCAGAAAATTTGTCAAATCTGATTTCCCTTCCATAAAACCATGCTGACTCTGCCTGATTGAATTATGCTTTTCCAAATGTCCCACTACTGCTTCCTTAATAAAGGACTCCAGCATTTTCCCAATGACAGATGTTAGGCTAACTGGTCTATAGTTTCCTGCTTTTTGTCTGCCTCCTTTTGTTAACAGCTCCTGTATTGTACATATACATATACAGCTCCTGTACTGTACATATACACACGTACAGCTCTTTTACTGTACAAATACACACATACATCTCCTGTACTGTACATATACACACATACAGCTCCTGTTCTGTACATATACACACATACATCTCCTGTACTGTACATATACACACACAGCTCCTGTGCTGTACATATACACACATACATCTGTGCTATACATATACACACATACATCTGTACTGTACATATACACCCATGCATCTCCTGTACTGTACATATATACACAGCTGTACTGTACATATACACATACAGCTCCTGTACTGTACTTATACACATGTACAGTTCCTGTACTGTACATATACACACACAGCTCCTGTACTGTACATATACACATACAGCTCTTGTACTGTACTTATACACACATACAGCTCCTGTACTGTACATATACACATACAGCTCCTGTACTGTACATATACACATACAGCTCTTGTACTGTACTTATACACACATACAGCTCCTGTACTGTACATATACACATACAGCTCCTGTACTGTACATGTACACATATCTATATTGTGCATACACACGTACAGCTCCTGTGCTGTACATATGCACACATACATCTGTACTGTAAATATACACACATACAGTTCCTGTACTGCACATATACACACATATATCTGTACTGTACATATACACACATACAGCTCCTGTACTGTACATATACATACATCTGTACTGTACATATACATAAGAACATAAGATCATAAGAAATAGGAGCAGGAGTAGGCTATATGGCCCCTCGAGCCTGCACCCCCATTTTATACAATCTTGTCTGATCCGATCATGGACTCAGTTCCACTTCCCTGCCCATTCCCCATAACCTCTTATTCCCTTATCGGTTAAGAAACTGTCTATCTCTGTCTTAAATTTATTCAATGTACCAGCTTCCATAGTTCTCTGAGGCAGCGAATTCCACAGATTTATAGCCCTCTGAGAAAATAAATTTCTCCTCATCTCAGTTTTAAATAGGCTGCCCCGTATTCTAAGATTATGCCCCCTAGTTCTAGCCTCCCCCATCAGTGGAAACATTCTCTCTGCATCCACCTTGTCAAGCCCCTTCATAATCTTATACGTTTCGATAAGATCACCTCTCATTCTTCTGAATTCCAATGAGTAGAGGCCCAACCTGCTCAATCTTTCCTCATCCCCCTCATCCCTGGAATCAACCTAGTGAACCTTCTCTGAACTGCCTCCAAAGCAAGTATATCATTTCGTAAATATGGAAACCAAAACTGCACGCAGTATTCCAGGTGTGGCCTCACCAATACCCTGTATAACTGTAGCAGGACTTCCCTGCTTTTATACTCCATCCCCTTTGCAATAAAGGCCAAGATTTCATTGGCCTTCCTGATCACTTGCTGTACCAGCGTACTAACAGTCATGTATACTAACTGTATAGTCACATATGGTGTGCCACCAGAGGGCACTGCAGTGGCAGACCTGAGGGTCACCTGCATAGGTGTGCAGGGCCCAGTTTAAAAGACTGCCCACCATGCTTGTGCCTCACTCTGGAGTTACAATAAATGGGACTAAGGGGCCCAAATTTCCCCAAGAGTTGCTCCGTTTTTTTGGAGTAAGTAGCTTTTTTGGGGGTTAACTTAAAAATCGCAAATTTCCCCATTTAACTTTGCTCCAATGTAAGTCAGTTAGTTAGGTTTTTTTCTAGTTTAGTTTGTTCTCTCCAAAAGGGACCGTGACAAGCCACTTACACCTCTTCTGGCCATAGAAGCAAATTTGGCCAGTTGAAAGTTACACACGTACAGTTCCTGTACTGTACATACACACATGTACAGCTCTTGTACTGTACATATACACACATACATCTGTACTGTACATATACACACAGCTCCTGTACTGTACATATACACCCGTACAGCTCCTGTACTGTACATATACACACAGCTCCTGTACTGTACATATACACACATACATCTGTACTGTACATATACACACATGTACAGCTCTTGTACTGTACATATACACATACATCTGTACTGTACATATACACACATACAGCTCCTGTACTATACATATACACATGTACAGCTTCTGTACTGTACATATACACACATACATCTGTACTGTACATATACACACATACAGCTCCTGTACTGTACATATACACACATACATCTGTACTGTACATAGACACACAGCTCCTGTACTGTACATATACATATACATCTGTACTGTACATATACATACACACAGCTCCTGTACTGTACATATACACCCATACAGCTCCTGTACTGTACATATACACATACAGCTCCTGTACTGTACATATACACACATACATCTGTACTGTACATATACACACATACAGCTCCTGTACTGTACAGATATTGGGAGGAATGCATGAATGGAGAGAGATGGAGGGACGATGGGAGGGATTAAGGAATATATGGAAGGGGGTGGGATGAATTGAAGAATGGATGGAGGGCAGGATGGATAAAGATGTGGTGTGATGAAATAATGAATCGATGAAGGGACGGAGGGAGGAAAGGAACGAGGGATTGAAGATTGGTTGGAAGGAGAGATGTATAAAGGAATTGATGGATGTGGGGAGGGAAGAAGATGGGATGATGGAGATCAAGTGAAGGAATTGGAGGGATGGATGGAGGGATAAGGTGAAGAGATGGAAGGATAGATGGAGGAATAAAGGAGATCAAGATGAATGGAGGAATAATGTGGATGGAGGGACGGAGCAGATAAACAAGCAGGAGAATGTGTGGACAATGGAGGGTTGGTTCTGTAACCAGTTTTTGGAGGTGAATTAACTGTCTCTCTCTCTCTCTCTCTCTCTCTCTCTCTCTCCATATATCTCTCTATCTCTATCCATCTCTCTCTTTCTCTGTTTCTTTCTCTTTGCCTCTCTCTCTCTCTCCCTCTCTTTCAGGTGCTGTGTATGGACGAATACGATATTATTAACCTTGAACATGAGACATTGTTTTTAGTGGTTACAAGCACATTTGGAAATGGAGACCCTCCAGAGAATGGACAGGTACAACTCCTACCTATCACCAATAGTCAGGGAATGGGATAGATCCCACACTGGGACAGCGTTACTATACCGATAGTCTGGGTGTGGGACACTGGGACAGTGTTTAACACTGATAGTCTGGGTGTGCAATAGATATTATGAGATTTATCGATGGTTTCATTTGTGCAGGGTACTTTACGAACTAATGCTCCTGTTTATTTTGCAGACTTTTGCAGAGATTTTAATGCAGATGACACATCCAAACTCCACCTCGAAGGAGACAAAGTGAGTTAACTCGATGTCAAGCACAGCAGCTATGGAGCAGCATCGATAGGCTTACAGCCCCTCTCCAGCACACATCCAAAGCAGTCAAGGACCTATACCCAGATCTAGCATTGAAACAAGAGGAGGCCATTCAGCTTCTCGAGCCTCTCCCGTCATACAATCAGATCATGGCTGAACTGTATCTTAACTCCATTTACCCGTATTGGTTCCATAACCCCAAGTAACCCTGCCTATCAAAAATTTATCAACCTCAGCTTTGAGAGAGTTCAGAATTTCCACCACTGTTTGTGTGAGTGTGATAGTTGTGTGTGAGTGTGTCAGTGTGTGAGTGTGTTAGTTGTGTGTGAGTGTGTCAGTGTGAGTGTGATAGTTGTGTGTGAGTGTGTCAGTGAGAGTGTGATAGTTGTGTGTGAGTGTGAGTATGATAGTTGTGTGTGAGTGTGATATATGTGTGTGAGTGTGTCAGTGTGAGTGTGATAGTTGTGTGTCGGTGTGTGAGTGTGATAGTTGTGTGTGAGTGTGTTAGTGTGAGTGTGATAGTTGTGTGTGAGTGTGATAGTTGTGTGTGAGTGTGTCAGTGTGCGTGTGATAGTTGTGTGAGTGTGTCAGTATGAGTGTGATAGTTGTGTGTGAGTGTGATAGTTGTGTGTGAGTGTCAGTGTGAGTGTGATAGTTGTGTGAGTGTGTCAGTGTGAGTGTGATAGTTGTGTGTGAGTGTGTCAGTGTGAGTGTGATAGTTGTGTGTGAGTGTGATAGTTGTGTGTCAGTGTGAGTGTGATAGTTGTGTGAGTGTGTCAGTGTGAATGTGATAGTTGTGTGTGAGTGTGATAGTTGTGTGTAAGTGTGTGCGAGTGGGATAGTTTTATGTACAGGTTGCTGTGCCCATTTTGTTCTTTTACCTGTTGTCAAATATTTATTCTATATTTCAGGAGTTACAAAGCTCGATTCAACAGTTTATCTGATGATGAATTTGAAGCATGCACTGCGACAGTCTCTGAGTGCAATTCTTTTGAGAGTACAGGGCCTTTGGCCAGTGTGCGGTAAGAGGAATATAATCCCACTCTCACTGTGTGGTCAGAGAGTCACTGCAATCATCGTTAACAGACCACGCATTAATTTAGCCCCTCGGGATGACCCAATGTTTTCCACAACCAATTGGGTCAGGGTGGGGGGGGTTCAGAGTGGGGATGGGGTCAGGGTGGGGATGGGGTCAGGGTGGGGACGGGGTCAGGGTGGGGACGGGGTCAGGGTGAGGGAGGGGTCAGGGTGGGGATGGGGTCAGGGTGGTGGGAGGGGTCAGGGTGGGGATGGGGTCAGGGTGCGGGTTGGGGACGGGGATTCGGGAGGAATTTGGGGCCAGGTGGGGTTCGGTGTGGGTGGTGGGTGTTCGGCGGTTTGGGGGTGGGGTTTGCTAGGGTGGGGTCGAGGTGAGTTAGCACTGAGTTTAGACCTGTGCTGGGTTTGGAGTATCATCTCTGTTTTCCGCTCTCTCTCACTCCTTCTCTCTGTCTCCCTCTCTCTCTCTGTTTTGCTCTCTCGCTCTCTCTCTCTGTTGTAAAGTCCTGTCCCCTCAGTACAGATTCACACGAGGCATGTAGTGAAGTCAAGGTCACTCTGGACCTGCACCTTTATTTCACAGCTCTGGAATGCTGCACTTGCCTGAGACCTGTCCTTATATACCTGTCTCTTGCAAGTGCACCCCTGGTGGTAAGGTATGCTGGTGGTTACAGGTCATATCTTATTACAGTCATGTATAGCATGTTAGGATACAGTTATATATAATAATTTAAGATACATGACATTACCCTCCCCCAAGATCTTATTGTCTTTATAGGTTCAGTCTCTCAGGTGGTCTACGCTCTCGCGTGGAGCGCCTGAGTTGTGGTTCAGTTGTTTGCCTTGGTGTCTGTTTTTCTTTGGGTGTGGTTGCTGGTATCTCGCCTGGGCTTTCTGTTTCGTTTGGTGTGATTGTTGTTGACTCGCCTGGGCTGTCTGTTGGGATTGCCCTTTCCTCAGGTTGTTCCCTCTGTCTGTCCACCAGGTGTGGTGTGAGTTCCACATTGTAGTCTGCCTCTGGTTCCGCAGTGTTGTTGGTAAATCTGCTTTTGACTTAGTCTACATGCCTCCGGCAGGTTTTGCCATTGTCCATTTGTACTACCAGTAACCTGTTTCCTTCCTTGCCCGTTACTGTCCCTGCAAGCCATTTGGGACCCCTGTCATAGTTTAGTACAAACACTTTGTCCCCTAACTCATTCCATCTCCCCCTCGAATTTCTGTCATGGTGCTCAGTCAGCTTACAGCGTTTTGGCTCAATGATTTCGTGCATGTCTGGGAGGATTAATGAGAGCCTTGTTTTTAAAGTCCTTTTCATCAACAGTTGCGCGGGGGGAGTCCCAGTCAATGAGTGCGGACGAGATCTATATGCCAGCAGCAGTTGCGACAGGCGACCCTGCAGCGTGGGACCTTGGATTTTAAGCATGCCTTGTTTAATGATTTGCACTGCTCTCTGACGAGATTTATGCCGTGGTCAATTATAAAGTCTTGGAATTCTGCGCTGGTGAAGCACGGACCATTGTCACTGACCAATATGTCAGGGATTCCGTGCGTTGCAAACATGGTTGTGAGGCTCTCCACAGTGGTGGAGGTTGTGATCGAGTTTAAAATGGTGCATTCGATCCACTTTGAAAATGCATCTACAACTATGAGGAACATTTTGCCCATGAATGGGCCGCATAGTCTTCGTGCACCCGTGACCTACGGTTTGGTAGGCCAGGGCCAGGGGCTCAGGGGCTCAGTGGAGCCTCCCTGGGGGCATTGCTGAGTTGGGCACAATTGGTGCACCTTCGGATGCAGAGCTCCAAGTCCGCGTCAATACCAGGCCACCAAACGTGGGATCTGGCTATGGCCTTCATGAGAACGATCCCCGGGTGCTCGCGGTGGAGCTCCCGGACAAATGCCTCTCTGCCTCGCAGAGGCATGACTACTCGGCTGCCCCACATCAGGCAGTCTGCTTGTAGTGATAGCTCATGAATTCGCCTGTGAAAGTGTTTTAATTCCTCGGGGCAGGCATCGCGAGCCTCTGACAAGTCACTGGTTAAGCCATGGATTGTAATTTGCCCGCACTATTGACATGTTGCAAAACGCACCCGACCCCATACGCTGACGCATCGCATGTGAGAACTAGCTTTTTACCTGTATCAAAGAAAGTCAAAACACTGTTGGAACACAGAAGGTTGCGTGCCTTATTGAAGGCGCGTTCCTGGGCGTCCCCCCAAAACCAATCGCACCTCTTCCTGAGTAGCGTGAGCAGCGTGCTTAAGTTCTGCATAAAGTTCCCAAAGTAATTGAGTAGCCCGAGAAAGGCGCGCAGTTCTGAGACATTCCGGGGCCTGGGTGCCAGGTGAATTACTTCTGTTTTGGACTCTGTTGGGCGGATTCCATCAGCGGCAATCCTTCTGCCCAAAAATTCAACCTCGGGTGCGAGAAACAGGCACTTAGATTTCTTGACTCGTAGGCCTACCTGATCCAACCGCTTTAGTACTTCCTCCAAATTACGGAGATGGGAGTCGGTGTCCCTGCCCGTGATAAGTATGTTGTCTTGAAATACAACCGTCCCCGGGATGGACTTGAGCAGACTCTCCATGTTGCGCTGGAATATGGCAACTGCTGACCTGATGCCGAATGGGCATCGATTGTACATGAAAAGGCTTCGATGTGTGTTGATGGTGGTGAGTAGCTTGGATTCCTCGGTCAATTCTTGCGTCATGTACGCAGATGTGAGGTCTAATTTTGAGAAAAGTTTACTTCCAGCCAATGTGGCAAATAAGTCCTCCGCTCTGGGCAGCGGGTACTGGTCCTGTAGGGAGACTCTGTTTATGGTGGATTTGTAGTCCCCACAGATTCGTACGGATCCATCAGGCTTCATGACTGGGACGATGGGACTTGCCCAGTCGCTGAATTCCACAGGTGATATAACTTTTCAGAATGGCAGGCAGTGACTAGTGGGGTACCGCAAGGTTCTGTGCTGGGGCCCCAGCTGTTTACACTGTACATTAATGAGTTAGACGAGGGGATTAAATGTAGTATCTCCAAATTTGCAGATGACACTAAGTTGGGTGGCAGTGTGAGATGCGAGGAGGATGCTATGAGGCTGCAGAGTGACTTGGATAGCTTAGGTGAGTGGGCAAATGCATGGCAGATGAAGTATAATGTGGATAAATGTGAGGTTATCCACTTTGGTGGTAAAAACAGAGAGACAGACTATTATCTGAATGGTGACAGATTAGGAAAAGGGAAAGTGCAACGAGACCTGGGTGTCATGGTACATCAGTCATTGAAGGTTGGCATGCAGGTAGAGCAGGCGGCTAAGAAAGCAAATGGCATGTTGGCCTTCATAGCGAGGGGATTTGAGTACAGGGGCAGGGAGGTGTTGCTACAGTTGTACAGGGCCTTGGTGAGGCCACACCTGGAGTATTGTGTACAGTTTTGGTCTCCTAACTTGAGGAAGGACATTCTTGCTATTGAGGGAGTGCAGCGAAGGTTCACCAGACTGATTCCCGGGATGGTGGGACTGACCTATCAAGAAAGACTGGATCAACTGGGCTTGTATTCACTGGAGTTCAGAAGAATGAGAGGGGACCTCATAGAAACGTTTAAAATTCTGACGTGTTTAGACAGGTTAGATGCAGGAAGAATGTTCCCAATATTGGGGAAGTCCAGAACCAGGGGTCACAGTCAAAAGGATAAGGGGTAAGCCATTTAGGACCGAGATGAGGAGAAACTTCTTCACCCAGAGAGTGGTGAACCTGTGGAATTCTCTACCACAGAAAGTTGTTGAGGCCAATTCATTAAATATATTCAAAAGGGAGTTAGATGAAGTCCTTACTACTAGGGGGATCAAGGGGTATGGCGAGAAAGCAGAATGGGGTTCTGAAGTTTCATGTTCAGCCGCGAACTCATTGAATGGCGGTGCAGGCTGGAGGGGCCGAATGGCCTGCTCCTGCACCTATTTTCTATGTTTCTTTGTTTCTATGCCTTCCTGCAGAAGCCTGTCTAGTTCGTGTTCAATCTTTTCCCTCATCCCATAGGGTACAGCTCTGGCCTTGTGATGGACCGGTCTAGCATCCTGTGTGATGTAAATTTTGACTTTGGCCTCTTTGAAAGTGCCCACACCTGGCTGAAAGAGATGTTCAAATCGCTTTATAACTGTTGAGTAGGAGGTCCGTTCCTCTAATGACATGGCATGGACATCATCCCATTTCCAGTTTAGTTTTTCCAGCCAGCTTCTCCCAGCAGTGCTGGGAGGTCTCCAGGGACAATCCACAGGGGAAGTTGGTTCACTGTCCCTTTGTGTGTGACAGAGAGCATGGCGCTGCCATGGACTGGTACGATTTCTTTGGTGTAGGTCCTTAGTTTTGTGTCGACCCTTGTGAGTTTTGGTCTATCTCTTTTATGCGGCCACAGTTCTTCAAATTGTTGAACGCCCATGAGAGATTGACTCGCTCTCGTATCCAGCTCCATGTTGACAGATATCCCGTTGAGTCAGACCCTCATCATTATCGGAGGCATCCTGTTGTAGGAGCAGCGGCCATTGATTGTGTTGACCCGCTGTACATCGGTGTCCCGGGTACTGTCCCCACCATCTTCTGGTCCGCTTTCCGACACATCTGATTCGTATACCAGCCGAGCTGCTGTCTTTTTGCACATGCGGGCCAAATGCCCTGTATATTCACAATTTCTGCAAACAGCCTGCTGAAATCGACATCCCCTTGACGAGTGCCCACCCCCACACCTCCAACACAGACCTGTTCCATTGTTCAAAGTGTTCCCAAAGAATGAGCTGCGTCTGGCTGATCTCTCTTGAGCTTCTCTCAGTTTGTAGTTGATTGCTCGCATTGTGGGTTGATGAGGTGTGAACGGCCGTTCCTGTGGCCCTTGATGGCTTCTGCCTGCTGTCGAGAGCCTGTTCTCCCGGTTTTGTCTGTGTGTGGGGGTAGCAGCTTGTTTAGTGCTGTGAACTTCTTGTTCCGATATTTCGTTAGTTGTCATACCTGCATTGTAAATCAACCTAATTTCTTCTTCCCCGACCAAGAATGACCGTGCAACCAGTGCTGCTGCTTCTAAGGTCAGGTTCTTGGTCTCTTTGAGCTTTTGGAATATGCCTGCATGACCTATTCCTTCAATGAAAAAGTCTCTCAGCATTTCTCTCCTCAGTTCATCGGAGAACTCACATAAACTAGCCAACCTCCGAAGTTCCGTCACGAAGTTGGGTATGCTCTGGCCCACACAGCGTCTGTAGTTGTCGAACCTGTGTCTGGCCGTGTGTAGGCTGCTCGCTGGTTTCAGGTCGTCTCTTACCAGTGTGCTCAATTCTTCAAACGACTTGCTTGTTGGTTTCTCGGGTGCCAACAGATCCTTCATTAAAGCGTATGTTTTCGAGCCACAGCTGGTCAAGAGATGGGCTCTTCTCTTGTCTGCCTTATCGTCGCCTAACCAGTCTTTGGTTACAAAGCTTTGCTGGAGCACTTCTATAAAATCCTCCCAATTGTCTCCCGCATTGTACTTATCATCTGATCCATTGTTTGCCATTCTGTGGATTCTGTAATTCCGTAACTCGTCGCCACTGTAAAGTCCTGTCCCCTCAGTACAGATTCACACGAGACATGTAGTGAAGTCAAGGTCACTCTGGACCTGCACCTTTATTTCACAGCTCTGGAATGCTGCACTTGCCTGAGACCTGACCTTATATACCTGTCTCTTGCAAGTGCACCCCCGGTGGTAAGGGATGCTGGTGGTTACAGGTCATATCTTATTACAGTCATGTATAGCATGTTAGGATACAGTTATATATAATAATGTAAGATACATGACAACTGTCTTTCCTTCTCACTCTCTGCCTCTCTCTCGCTCTCTCTCTGTCTTTCAACAACAACTTGTATTTATATAGCGCCTTTAACGTAGTGAAACGTCCAAAGGCGCTTCACAGGAGTATTATAAAACAAAAATTTGACACCGAGCCACATAAGTAGAAATTAGCACAGGTGACCAAAAGCTTGGTCAGAGAGGTAGGTTTTAAGGAGAGTCTTTAAGAAGGAAAGAGAGGTGGAGAGGTTTAGGCAGGGAGTCCCAGAGCTCGGGCCCAGGCAACAGAAGGCACGGCCACCGACGGTTGAGTGATTATAGTCCGGGATGCTCAGGAGGTCAGAATTGGAGGAGCGCAGATATCTCGGGGAGCGTGGGGGGAGGCGGTGGAGTGGGGGTGGGGGGGTGGTGGATTGTGGCGGGGGGTTGTGGGGTTGGAGGAGATTACAGATTTAGGGAGGGGTGAGGCCACGGAGGGATTTGTAAACAAGGATGAGAATTTTAAATTCGAGGAGTTGCTTAACCAGGAGCCAATGTGGGTCAGCGAGCACAGGGGTGATGGGTGAGGGGGTGATTCCTCTCTCTCTCGGTCTCCCTCTCAAAGGTACAGACAGAAGATCAGGTACAGACACCATTATTCACACCAGTCTGATTTTTTAACTGCAGCTTTGCTGTTTTTGGCCTGGGCTCACGGGCGTACCCACACTTCTGTGCCTTTGCCCGTGCGATTGACACACGACTGGAGGAACTTGGAGCCGAGAGAATCCTATTGATGGGAGAAGGAGATGAGCTGTGTGGTCAGGAGGACGTGTTCCGGGCCTGGTCCAGGAACATTTTCAAGGTCTGACTGAATACATTGACCTCCTCACTTGGACTGGTCTATCACACAAGTCTGTCTGTCTGTCCCGTCTGTCTCTATTAGATAATCGTGCAATAAAGGTGCAGCAGTTATAATGGGTGACTTTAATATGCACATAGATTGGGCTAACCAAACTGGAAGCAATACGGTGGAGGAGGATTTTCTGGAGTGCATAAGGGATGGTTTTTTAGACCAATATGTCGAGGAACCAACTAGTGGGGAGGCCATCTTAGACTGGGTGTTATGTAATGAGAGAGGATTAATTAGCAATCTCGTTGTGCGAGGCCCCTTGGGGAAGAGTGACCATAATATGGTGGAATTCTGCATTGGGATGGAGAATGAAACAGTTAATTCAGAGACCATGGTCCAGAACTTAAAGAAGGCTAACTTTGAAGGTATGAGGCGTGAATTGGCTGGGATGGATTGGCGAATGATACTTAAGGGGTTGACTGTGGATGGGCAATGGCAGACATTTAGAGACCGCATGGATGAACTACAACAATTGTACATTCCTGTCTGGCATAAAAATAAAAAAGGGAAGGTGGCTCAACCGTGGCTATCAAGGGAAATCAGGGATAGTATTAAAGCCAAGGAAGTGGCATACAAATTGGCCAGAAATAGCAGTGAACCTGGGGACTGGGAGAAATTTAGAACTCAGCAGAGGAGGACAAAGGGTTTGATTAGGGCAGGGAAAATGGAGTATGAGAAGAAGCTTGCAGGGAACATTAAGACGGATTGCAAAAGTTTCTATAGATATGTAAAGAGAAAAAGGTTAGTAAAGACAAACGTAGGTCCTCTGCAGTCAGAATCAGGGGAAGTCATAACGGGGAACAAAGAAATGGCGGACCAATTGAACAAGTACTTTGGTTCAGTATTCACGAAGGAGGACACGAACAACCTTCCGGTTATAAAAGGGGTCGGGGGGTCTCGTAAGGAGGAGGAACTGAGGGAAATCCTTATTAGCCGGGAAATTGTGTTGGGGAAATTGATGGGATTGAAGGCCGATAAATCCCCAGGGCCTGATGGACTGCATCCCAGAGTACTTAAGGAGGTGGCCTTGGAAATAGTGGATGCGTTGACAGTCATTTTCCAACATTCCATTGACTCTGGATCAGTTCCTATGGAGTGGAGGGTAGCCAATGTAACCCCACTTTTTAAAAAAGGAGGGAGAGAGAAAACAGGGAATTATAGACCGGTCAGCCTGACATCGGTAGTGGGTAAAATGATGGAATCAATTATTAAGGATGTCATAGCAGTGCATTTGGAAAGAGGTGACATGATAGGTCCAAGTCAGCATGGATTTGTGAAAGGGAAATCATGCTTGACAAATCTTCTGGAATTTTTTGAGGATGTTTCCAGTAGAGTGGATAAGGGAGAACCAGTTGATGTGGTATATTTGGACTTTCAGAAGGCGTTCGACAAGGTCCCACACAAGAGATTGATGTGCAAAGTTAGAGCACATGGGATTGGGGGTAGTGTACTGACATGGATTGAGAACTGGTTGTCAGACAGGAAGCAAAGAGTAGGAGTAAATGGGTACTTTTCAGAATGGCAGGCAGTGACTAGTGGGGTACCGCAAGGTTCTGTGCTGGGGCCCCAGCTGTTTACACTGTACATTAATGATTTAGATGAGGGGATTAAATGTAGTATCTCCAAATTTGCGGATGACACTAAGTTGGGTGGCAGTGTGAGCTGCGAGGAGGATGCTGTGAGGCTGCAGAGCGACTTGGATAGGTTAGGTGAGTGGGCAAATGCATGGCAGATGAAGTATAATGTGGATAAATGTGAGGTTATCCACTTTGGTGGTAAAAACAGAGAGACAGACTATTATCTGAATGGTGACAGATTAGGAAAAGGGGAGGTGCAAAGAGACCTGGGTGTCATGGTACATCAGTCATTGAAGGTTGGCATGCAGGTGCAGCAGGCGGTTAAGAAAGCAAATGGCATGTTGGCCTTCATAGCAAGGGGATTTGAGTACAGGGGCAGGGAGGTGTTGCTACAGTTGTACAGGGCATTGGTGAGGCCACACCTGGAGTATTGTGTACAGTTTTGGTCTCCTAACCTGAGGAAGGACATTCTTGCTATTGAGGGAGTGCAGCGAAGGTTCACCAGACTGATTCCCGGGATGGCGGGACTGACCTATCAAGAAAGACTGGATCAACTGGGCTTGTATTCACTGGAGTTCAGAAGAATGAGAGGGGACCTCATAGAAACATTTAAAATTCTGACGGGGTTAGACAGGTTAGATGCAGGAAGAATGTTCCCAATGTTGGGGAAGTCCAGAACCAGGGGTCACAGTCTAAGGATAAGGGGTAAGCCATTTAGGACCGAGATGCGGAGGAACTTCTTCACCCAGAGAGTGGTGAACCTGTGGAATTCTCTACCACAGAAAGTTGTTGAGGCCAATTCACTAAATATATTCAAAAAGGAGTTAGATGAGGTCCTTACTACTAGGGGGATCAAGGGGTATGGCGAGAAAGCAGGAATGGGGTACTGAAGTTGAATGTTCAGCCATGAACTCATTGAATGGCGGTGCAGGCTAGAAGGGCCGAATGGCCTACTCCTGCACCTATTTTCTATGTTTCTATGTTTCTGTGTCTGTCTGTCCCGCCTGTCTGCCTGTCACGCCCATCCCATCCGTCCATCTGTCTGTCTATCAGACAATCTTCGTCTGTCTGTCTGTCGATGTCTGCGAACACATTTCTCTCTGTCACACCTTCTATCTTTCCCTGTGTATGTATCTCTCTCCTGATCTCTCTCAATATTTCTCCATCTCTATTCCAGTTCATCATGCTCAGTACCGGCTCTCATCTGTGTCTGTCTCTCTCTCCCTCTCGCTCTCCTGTCTCTCAGTTTCTGTCTCTCTCCCTCTCGCTCTCCTTTTGTCTCTCATTTTCTGTCTCTCTCTCCCTATCCTTTTGTCTCTCAATTTTTGTCTCTCTCCCTCTCCCTCTCCTTCTGTCTCTCTCTCTCTCCTGTCTCTCAGTTTCTGCCTCTCTCTCCCTCTCGCTCTCCTCTCTGTCTCTCACTTTCTCTATCTCACTCTCTATCTATCTCTGTATCTCTTTCTGTCTCTCTCTGTCCTTCGGTCTCAATCTATCTCCCCCTCTCTCAGTCTCACTTTCTCTCCCTCTTGCTATCTCTCGATCTCTCTGTTTCATGGTCTGCCTCTCTCTCTCTCTCTCTTTCTCCCTCTATCTCTCCCTCTCTCAGTCGCAATGACGCTCTCTCTGTCTCTCTCACTCTCTCTCATTCTCTCTGTCTCTCTTACTCTCTCTGACTCAGTCTCACACTCTCTCTCTTTGTCTCTCTCCCTCTCTCTGGCTCGGTCTCTCTCTCTCTGACTCGGTCTCTCAGTCTCTCTCCCTCTCTCTTTGTCTCTCTCCAACTCTCTCTCTCTGTCTCTCTCCCTCTGACTCGGTCTCTCCCTCTCTCTGTCTCTCTGACTCGGTCTCTCTCTGTCTCTCCGACTCGGTCTCTCTCTCTCTCTCTCTCTCTCTGTCTCTCTCACTCTGTCTGTCTCTCTCCCTCTCTGTCTGTCTCTCTCCCGCTCTCTGACTCGGTCTCTCTCTCTCTCTCTCTCTCTCCCTCGGTCGCTATCTCTTTCTCCCTCTCTCTGTCTCTCTCCCTCTCTGTTACACTGACTCAATCTCTCACTCTCTGTCTCTCCCTCTCTCTGTCTCTCTCCCTCTCTCTGTCTCTCTCCCTCTCTCTGTCTCTCTGACTCAGTCTCTCTCTGACTCAGTCTCTCTCTGTCTCTCTCCCTCTCTGTCTCTCTTTCCCTCTCTCTGTCGCTTTCCCTCTCTCTCTCTCTCTCCCTCTCCCTGCCTCTCTGACTTGGTCTCTCACTCTCTCTGTCGCTTTGTCTCTCTCCCTCTCTCTGACTCGGTCTCTCTGTCTCACTCTCTCGCTCTCTCTCTCTCTCTCTCCCTCTCTGTGTCTCTCTCGCTCTGCCTCTCTATCTCTCTCGCTGTCTCTCTGACTTGGTCTCTCACTCTCTCTCTCTGTCTCTCCCTCTCTCTGACTCGGTCTCTCTCTCCCTTTCGCTGTCTCTCTGACTTGGTCTCTCACTCTCTCTCTCTCTCTGTCTCTCTCTCACACACTCTCTCTGTGTCTCTCTCCCTCTCTCTGACTCGGTCTCTCTCTCTCTCTCTCTCCCTCTCTCTCTGACTTGGTCTCTCACTCTCTCTTTCTCTGTCTCTCTTTCTCTCTCTCTCTGTCGCGATCTCTCTCTCTGTTTCTCTCTCTCTCTCACACACCCTCTCTGTCTCTCTCTATCTCACTCTCTGACTCGGTCTCACACACTCTCTCTGTCTCTCTCCCTCTCTCTGTCTCTCTGACTCGGTCTCTCTCTCTCTCTCTCTGTTTCTCTACCTCTCTCTGTCTCTCTGACTCGGTCTCTCTCTCTCTCTCTCTCTCTCTCTGTCGCTCTCTCTCTCTCTCTCTCTGTTGTAAAGTCCTGTCCCCTCAGTACAGATTCACACGAGGCATGGAGTGAAGTCAAGGTCACTCTGGACCTGCACCTTTTTTTCACAGCTCTGGAATGCTGCACTTGCCTGAGACCTGTCCTTATAAACCTGTCTCTTGCAAGTGCACCCCTGGTGGTAAGGTATGCTGGTGGTTACAGGTCATATCTTATTACAGTCATGTATAGCATGTTAGGATACAGTTATATATAATAATGTAAGATACATGACATCACCCTCCCCCAAGATCTTATTGTCTTTATAGGTTCAGGCTCTCGCGTGGAGCGCCTGAGTTGTGGTTCAGTTGTTTGCCTTGGTGTCTGTTTTTCTTCGGGTGTGGTTGCTGGTATCTCACCTGGGCTTTCTGTTTCGATTGATGTGATTGTTGTTGACTCGCCTGGGCTGTCTGTTGGGATTGCCCTTTCCTCAGGTTGTTCCCTCTGTCTGTCCACCAGGTGTGGTGCGAGTTCCACATTGTAGTCTGCCTCTGGTTCCGCAGTGTTGTTGGTAAATCTGCTTTTGACTTAGTCTACATGCCTCCGGCAGGTTTTGCCATTGTCCATTTGTACTACCAGTAGCCTGTTTCCTTCCTTACCCGTTACTGTCCCTGCAAGCCATTTGGGACCCCTGCCATAGTTTAGTACAAACACTTTGTCCCCTATCTCATTCCATCTCCCCCTCGAATTTCTGTCATGGTACTCAGTCAGCTTACGGCGCTTTGCCTCAACAATTTCATGCATGTCTGGGAGGATTAATGAGAACCTTGTTTTTAAAGTCCTTTTCATCAACAGTTGCGCGGGGGGATCCCAGTCAGTGAATGCGGACGAGATCTGTATGCCAGCAGCAGTCACGGCAGGCGACCCTGCAGCGTGGGATCTTGGATTTTAAGCATGCCTTGTTTAATGATTTGCACTGCTCTCTCCACCTGGCCGTGGGAAGCCGGCTTGAACGGTGCCGTCTTGACGTGATTTATGCCGTGGTCAATTATAAAGTCTTGGAATTCTGCGCTGGTGAAGCACGGACCATTGTCACTGGCCAATATGTCAGGGATTCCGTGCATTGCAAACATGGTTGCGAGGCTCTCCACAGTGGTGGAGGTTGTGCTCGAGTTTAAAATGGTGCATTCGATCCACTTTGAAAATGCATCTACAACTACGAGGAACATTTTGCCTATGAATGGGCCCACATAGTCTACATGCACCCGTGACCACGGTTTGGTAGGCCAGGGCCAGGGGCTCAGTGGCGCCTCCCTGGGGGCATTGCTGAGTTGGGCACAAATGGTGCACCTTCGGACGCAGAGCTCCAAGTCCGCGTCAATATCAGGCCACCAGACGTGGCATCTGGCTATGGCCTTCGTGAGAACGATCCCCGGGTGCTTGCGGTGGAGCTCCCGGACAAATGCCTCTCTACCTCGCAGAGGCATGACTACTCGGCTGCCCCACATCAGGCAGTCTGCTTGTAGTGACAGCTCATGCATGCTCCTGCGAAAGGGTTTTAATTCCTCGGGGCAGGCATCGCGAGCCTCTGCCCAGTCACCGGTTAGGACACATCATTTACTAAGGATAACGTGGGGTTGCTGGCCATCCAGGCTCTGATTTGGCAAGCCGTCATGGGCGAGCCTATGGACTCAAAGGCATTGATTGCCATGACTATCACACAGTCCTGTTCGTCAGACCCTTCCGTGGTCGCCAGGGGTAGCCTGCTGAGCGCGTCGGCACAGTTGTCTGTGCCTTATGATATAGTCGTAGGACGCCAGCATGATTGACCACCATTGAGTTCGCACCGAGACGTTGGCGTTTATTGCCTTGCTCTCCGATAGGAGGGACATGAGGGGCTTGTGGTCAGTTTCTAACGCGAACTTGGCCCCGAAAAGGTATTGGTGCATCTTTTTGACACCGTACACGCACGCGAGCGCCTCCTTCTCTACCATTCCGTACCTGCGCTCCGCCCGCGAAAGTGACCTGGAGGCATAAGCTATGGGTTGTAATTTGCCCGCACTATTGAAATGTTGCATACGCTGACGCATCGCATGTGAGCACGAGCTTTTTATCTGGGTCAAAGAAAGTCAAAATACTGTTGGAACACAGAAGGTTGCGTGCCTTATTGAAGGCGCATTCCTGGGCGTCCCCCCAAAACCAATCGCACCCCTTCCTGAGTAGCACGTGGAGAGGCTCCAGCAGCGTGCTTAAGTTCTGCATAAAGTTCCCAAACTCATTGAGTAGCCCGAGAAAGGCGCGTAGTTCTGAGACATTCCGGGGCCTGAGTGGCAGGCGAATTGCTTCTGTTTTGGACTCTGTTGGGCAGATTCCATCAACGGCAATCCTTCTGCCCAAAAATTCAACCTCGGGTGCGAGAAACAGGCACTTGGATTTCTTGACTCGTAGGCCTACCTGATCCAACCGCTTTAGTACTTCCTCCAAATTACGGAGATTGGAGTCGGTGTCCCTGCCCGTGATAAGTATGTCGTCTTGAAATACAACCGTCCCCGGGATGGACTTGAGCAGACTCTCCATGTTGCGCTGGAATATGGCAACTGCCGACCTGATGCCGAATGGGCATCGATTGTACATGAAAAGGCCTCGATGTGTGTTGATGGTGGTGAGTAGCTTGGATTCCTCGGTCAATTCTTGCGTAATATACGCAGATGTGAGGTCTAATTTTGAGAAAAGTTTACCTCCAGCCAATGTGGCAAATCTGGGCAGCGGGTACTGATCCTGTAGGGAGGCTCTGTTTATGGTAGATTTGTAGTCCGCACAGATTCGTACGGATCCATCAGGCTTCATGACTGGGACGATGGGACTTGCCCAGTCGCTAAATTCCACAGGTGATGTAATACCTTCCCGCAGAAGCCTGTCTAGTTCATGTTCAATCTTTTCCCTCATCACATAGGGTACAGCTCTGGCCTTGTGATGGACCGGCCTAGCATCCTGTGTGATGTAGATTTTGACTTTGGCCCCTTTGAAAGTGCCCACACCTGGCTGAAAGAGATATTCAAATCGCTTTATAACTGTTGAGCAGGAGGTCCGTTCCTCTAATGACATGGCATGGACATCATCCCATTTCCAGTTTAGTTTTTCCAGCCAGTTTCTCCCCAGCAGTGCTGGGGGGTCTCCTGGGATAATCCACAGGGGAAGTCGGTTCACTGTCCCTTTGTGTGTGACAGAGAGCATGGCGCTGCCGAGGACTGGTACGATTTCTTTGGTATAGGTCCTTAGTGTGGTGTCGACCCTTGTGAGTTTTGGTCTGTCTCTTTTATGCGGCCACAGTTGTTCAAATTGTTGAGCATCCATGAGATTGACTCGCTCCTGTATCCAGCTCCATGTTGACAGATATCCCGTTGAGTAGGACCCTCATCATTATAGGAGGCATCCTGTTGTAGGAGCAGTGGCCATTGATCGTGTTGACCCGCTGTACATCGGAGTCCCGGTTACTGTCCCCACCGTCTTCTGGTCCGCTTTCCGACCCATCCGATTCGTATACCAGCTAAGCTGCCATTTTTTTGCACATGCGGGCCAAATGCCCTGTATATTCACAATTTCTGCAAACACCCTGCTAAAATCGACATCCTCTTGACGAGTGCCCACCCTCACACCTCCAGCACAGACCTGTTCTATTGTTTAAAGTGTTCCCAAAGAATGAGCTGCGTCTGGCTGATCTCTCTTGAGCTTCTCTCAGTTTGTAGTTGATTGCTCGCATTGTGGGTTGATGAGGTGTGAACGGCCGTTCCTGTGGCCCTTGATGGCTTCTGTCTGCTGTCGAGAGCCTGTTCTCC
The DNA here is from genome assembly GCF_044704955.1 of Pristiophorus japonicus. NCBI lineage: Eukaryota > Metazoa > Chordata > Chondrichthyes > Pristiophoridae > Pristiophorus > Pristiophorus japonicus. Next base: position 1,678,191 of record NW_027250853.1, on the reverse strand, counting down.
CGGTTTTGTCTGTGTGTGGGGGTAGCAGCTTGTTTACTGCTGTGAACTTCTTGTTTCAATATTTCGTCAGTTGTCGTACCTGCATTGTAAATCAACCTCGTTTCTTCTTTCTCTACCAAGAATGTCTGTGCAATCAGTGCTGCTGCCTCTAAGGTCAGGTTCTTGGTCTCTATGAGCTTTCGGAATATGCCTGCATGGCCTATTCCTTCAATGAAAAAGTCTCTCAGCATTTCTCTCCTCAGTTCATCAGAGAACTCACATAAACTAGCCAACCTCCGAAGTTCCACCACGAAGTCGGGTATGCTCTGACCCACACAGCGTCTGCAGTTGTAGAACCTGTGTCTGGCCATGTGTAGGCTGCTCACTGGCTTCAGGTGGTCTTTTACCAGTGTGCTCAATTCTTCAAACGACTTGCTTGCTGGTTTCTCGGGTGCCAACAGATCCTTCATTAAAGCGTATGTTTTCGAGCCACAGCTGGTCAAGAGATGGGCTCTTCTCTTGTCTGCCTTATCGTCACCTACAAAGCTTTGGTTACAAAGCTTTGCTGGAGCATTTCTATAAAGTCCTCCCAATTGTCTCCCGCTTTGTACTTTTCATCTGATTCGCCATTCTGTTGATTCTGTAATCCCGTAACTCGTCGCCACTGTAAAGTCTTGTCCCCTCAGTACAGATTCACACGAGGCATGTAGTGAAGTCAAGGTCACTCTGGACCTGCACCTTTATTTCACAGCTCTGGAATGCTGCACTTGCCTGAGACCTGTCCTTATATACCTGTCTCTTGCAAGTGCACCCGTGGTGGTAAGGTATGCTGGTGGTTACAGGTCATATCTTATTACAGTCATGTATAGCATGTTCGGATTCAGCTATATATAATAATGTAAGATACATGACACTCTCTCCCTCTCTGATTTGGTCTCTCACTCTCCCTCTCGCACACTCTCTTTCTCTGTCTCTCTCCCTCTCTCTGACTCGGTCTCTTTCTCGCTCTCTCTCTGACTTGGTCTCTCTCTGACTCGGTCTCTCTCTATCTCTCTCCCTCTCTCTGTCTCTCTGACTCGGTCTCTCTCTCTCTCTCTGACTTGGTCTCTCTCTGTCTCTCCTCTGTCTCTCTGACTCTGTCTCTCTCTCTCTCTCTCTCTGTCTCTCTCACTCTCCCTGACTAGGTCTCTCACTCTCTCTGTCTGTCTCTCTCCCGCTCTCTCTCCCTCCCTCGGTCTTTATCTCTCTCTCCCTCTCTCTCTCTCTCTCTCTCTCTCTCTCTGTCTCTCTCCCTCTCTCTGACTCAGTCTCTCTGTCTCCCTCTCTCGCTGTCTCTCTGACTTGGTCTCTCACTCTCTCTCTCTGTCTCTCTCTCTCTCACACTCTCTCCCTCTCTCACACTCTCTCCCTCTCTCTCTGTCTCTCTGACTTGGTCTCTCACTCTCTCCCTCTCTCTCTGTCTCTCTCTCGCTCTCCTTCTCTCTCTCTCTCTCTGTCTGTCTGTCTCTCTCACACTCGCTCTCTCTGTCTCCCTCTCTCTCTGCCTCTCTCTCTCTCTCTGTCTCCCTCCCTCTCTCACACTCTCACTCTGTCTCTTTCTATCACACTCTGACTCGGTCTCACACACTCTCTCTGTCTCTCTTCCTCTCTCTGTCTCTCTGACTCGGTCTCTCTCTTTGTTTCTCTCCCTCTCTCTGAGTCGGTCTCTCTCTCTCTGTCTCTCTCCCTCTCTCTCGCTGTCTCTCTCTCTGTGTCTCTCTCTCACACTTTCTCCCTCTCTCTGACTCGGTCTCACTCTCCCTCTTTCTTTCTCTCTCTCTCTCTCCCTCTCTGTGTCTCTCTCTCACACTTTCTCCCTCTCTCTGACTCGGTCTCACTCTCCCTCTTTCTTTCTCTCTCACTCTGTCTCTCTCTCTCTCACACTCTCTCCCTCTCTTTGATTCGGTCTCACTCTCCCTCTTTCTCTCTCTCTCTGTCTCTCTCTCACACTCTCTCCCTCTCTCTGACTCGGTCTCACTCTCCCTCTTTCTCTCTCTCTCTCCCTCGCTCTCTGTCTCTCTGATTTGGTCTCTCACTCTCTCTGTGTCTCTCTCTCTCTGTCTCTCTCGCACACTCTCTTTCTCTGTCTCTCTCCCTCTCTCTGACTCGGTCTCTCTCTCGCTCTCTGTCTCTCTGACTTGGTGTCTCACACTGTAAAGTCCTGTCCCTGCAGTACAGACTCACACGAGGCACATGCTGAAGTCAAGATCACTCAGGACCTGCACCTTTATTTCACAGCTCTCGAATGCCGCACTTGCCTGAGACCTGTCTTTTTCTACCTGTGTAGAACAGGTATCCAGTGTCTCCTGTAAGTGCACCCCTGGTGGTAAGGTAAGCTTGTGGTTACAGGTCATATCTAGTTACAGTCATGTATAGCATGGTCAGATACAGTTATGTACAGTAGTGTGAGATAATGACATCACCCTCCCCCAAGGTCTTATTGTCTTTATAGGTACAGTCTCTCAGGTGGTCTACGCTCGCGCGTGGAGCGTCGTAGTTGTGGTTCAGTTGTTTGCCTTGGTCCCTGTTTTTCTTTCGGTGTGATTGCTGGTATCTCGCCTGGGCTGTCTGTTTCGTTCAGTATGATTTTTGGTGTCTCGCCTGGGCTGTCTGTTGGGATTGCCCTTTCCTCAGGTTGTTCCCTCTGTCTGTCCACCAGGTGTGGTGTGAGTTCCACATTGTAGTCTGCCTCTGGTTCTGCAGTGTTGGTAAATCTACTTTTGACTTGGTCTACATGCCTCTGGCAGGTTGGCCATTGTCCATTTGTACTACCAGTAGCCTGTTTCCTTCCTTGCCCGTGACTGTCCCTGCAAGCCATTTAGGACCCCTGCCACAGTTTAGCACAAACACTTTGTCCCCTATATCATTCCACCTCCCCCTCAAATTTTGGTCATGGTACTCAGTTAGTTTACGGCGCTTTGCCGCAACGATTTCATGCATGTCTGGGAGGAGTAATGAGAGCCTTGTCTTTAAGGTCCGTTTCATCAATAGTTGCGCGGGGGGTCTCCAGTCAATGAATGTGGACGAGATCTATATGCCAGCAGCAGTCGTGACAGGCGGCCCTGCAGTGTAGGACCTTGGATTTTGAGCATGCCTTGTTTAATGATTTGCACTGCTCGCTCCGCCTGGCCGTTGGAGGCCGGCTTTAATGGTGCTGTTTTAACGTGGTTTATGCCGTGGTCATTTATGAAATCTTGGAATTCTGCACTGGTGAAGCACGGACCATTATCACTGACCAATATGTCAGGAATTCCGTGCGTTGCAAACATAGTTCCAAGGCTCTCCACAGTGGTGGAGGTGGTGCTCGAGTTTAAAATGGTGCATTCGATACACTTTGAAAATGCATCTACAACGACAAGGAACATTTTGCCCATGAATGGGCCTGCATAGTCTACGTGCACCCGCGACCACGGTTTGGTGGGCCAGGGGCTCAGGGGGGCCTCCCTAGGGGCATTACTGAGTTGGGCACAAATGGTGCACCGTCGGACGCAGAGCTCCAAGTCCGCGTCAATGCCAGGCCACCAGACATGGGATCTGGCTATGGCCTTCATGAGAACGATCCCCGGGTGCTCGCGGTGGAGCTCCCGGACAAACACCTCTCTGCCTCGCAGAGGCATAACTACTCGGCTGCCCCACATCAGGCAGTCTGCTTGTAGTGACAGCTCATGCATGCGCCTATGGAAAGGTTTGATCTCCTCGGGGCAGGCATCGCGAACCTCTGCCAGTCACCAGTTAGGACACATCTTTTTACGAAAGATAACGTGGGGTCGCTGGCCGTCCAGGCTCTGATTTGGTGAGCCGTCATGGGCGAACCTGTGGACTCAAAGGCATTGATTGCCATGACTATCTCACAGTCCTGTTCGTCAGACCCTTCCATGGTCGCCAGGGGTAGCCTGCTGAGCGCGTCGGCACAGTTGTCTGTGCCTGCTCTGTGCCTTATGGTGCAGTCGTAAGACGCCAGCATGAGTGCCCATCGTTGAATTCGCGCCGAGGCGTTGGCATTTATTGCCTTGCTCTCAGATAGTAGGGACGTGAGGGGCTTGTGGTCGGTTTCTAACGCAAACTTTGCCCCGAAAAGGTATTGGTGCATCTTTTTGACACCGTACACGCGCGCGAGCGCCTCCTTCTCCACCATTCTGTACCCGCGCTCCGCCCGCGAAAGTGACCTTGAGGCATAAGCTATGGGTTGTAATTTACCCGCACCATTGACATGTTGTAAAACGCACCGGACCCCATACGCTGATGCATCACATGTAAGAACTAGCTTTTTACCTGGATCAAAGAAAGCCAAAACACTGTTGGAACACAGAAGGTTGCGTGTCTTATTGAAGGTGCGTTTCTGGGCATCCCCCCAAAACCAATTGCACCCCTTTCTGAGTAGCACGTGGAGAGGCTCCAGCAGCATGCTTATGTTCTGCATAAAGTTCCCAAAGTAATTGAGTAGCCCGAGAAAGGCGCCCAGTTCCGAGACATTCCGGGGCCTGGGTGCCAGGCGAATTGCTTCTGTTTTGGACTCTGTTGGGCGGATTCCATCAGCGGCAATCCTTCTGCCCAAAAATTCAACCTCAGGCACGAGAAACAGGCACTTGGATTTCTTAACGCTTAGGCCTACCCGATCCAAATGCTTTAGTACTTCCTCCAAATTGCAGAGATGGGAGTCGGTGTCCCTGCCAGTGATAAGTATGTCGTCTTGAAATACAACCGTCCCCGGGGTGGACTTGAGCAGACTCTCCATGTTGCACTGGAATATAGCAGCTGCCGACCTGATGCCGAATGGGCATTGATTGTACATGAAAAAGCCTCGATGTGTGTTGATGGTGGTGAGTAGCTTAGACTCTTCGGTCAGTTCTTGCGTCATATACGCAGATGTGAGGTCTAGTTTTGAGAAAAGTTTACCTCCAGCCAATGTGGCAAATAGGTCCTCCGCTCTGGGCAGCGGGTATTGGTCCTGTAGGGACACTCTGGTTATGGTAGATTTGTAGTCCCCACAGGTTCGTATGGATCCATCAGGCTTCATGACTGGGACGATGGAACTTGCCTCGTCGCTAAATTCCACGGGTGAGATAATGCCTTCCCACAGAAGCCTGTCCAGTTCATGTTCAATCTTTTCCCTCATCACATAGGGCACAGCTCTAGCCTTGTGATGCACCGGTCTTGCACCCTGTGTGATGTAGATTTTGACTTTAGCCCCTTTGAAGGTGCCCACACCTGGCTGAAAGAGATGTTCAAATCGACTTAGAACTGTTGAGCAGGAGGTCCGTTTCTCTGACGACATGGCGTGAACATCATCCTATTTCCAATTTAATTTTGCCAGCCAGCTTCTCCCCAGCAGTGCTGGGAGATCTCCGGGGATAATCCACAGGGGAAGTCGGTTCACTGTCCCTTTGTGTGTGACGGAGAGCATGGTGCTGCCAAGGACTGGGACGATTTCTTTGGTATAGGTCCTTAGTTTGGTGTCGACCCTTGTGAGCTTTGGTCTGTCGCTTTTGTGCGGCCACTGCTGTTCAAATTGTTGAGCGCTCATGAGAGATTGACTCGCTCTCGTATCCAGCTCCATGTTGACGGGTATCCCGTTGAGTAGGACCCTCATCATTATTGGAGGCATCTTGTTGTAAGAGCAGTGGCCATTGATTGTGTTGACCCGCTGTACCTCGGTGTCCCGGGTACTGTCCCCACCGTCTTCTGGTCTGCTTTCCGACCCTTCTGATTCGTATACCAGCTGAGCTGCCGTTTTTCTGCACATGTGGGCCAGATGTCCTGTATAGTTACAGAGTCTGCAAATGGCATGCTGAAATCAACACCCCCTTGATGAGTGTCTTCCCCCACATCTCCAGCACAGACCACTTCCATTGTTTCCAAAGGATGAGCTGCGTCTGGCTGATCTCTCTTGAGCTTCTCTCAGTTTGTAGTTGATTGCTCGCATTGTGGGGATGAGGTGTGAACGGCCATTCATGTGGCCCTTGATGGCTTCTGGCGCCACTGCCTGCTGTTGAGGGCCTGCTCTCCTGCCTTTGTCTGTGTGTGGCGTAGCGGCTTGTTTCACGCTGTGAACCCCTTGTTCCGATGTTTCGTTAGTTGTCGTACCCGCAGTGTAGATCAACCTCGTTTCTTCTTCTCCTGCCAAGAATGTCTGTGCAACCAGTGCTGCTGCCTCTAGGGTCAAGTTCTTGGTCTCTCTGAGCTTTTGGAATATGCCTGCGTGGCCTATTCCTTCAATAAAAAAGTCTCTCAGTACTTCTCTCCTTAGTTCATCGGAGAACTCACATAAACTAGCCAACCTCCGAAGTTCTGCCACAAAGTCGGGTATGCTCTGGCCCACACAGCATCTACAGTTGTAGAACCTGTGTCTGGCCATGTGTAGGCTGCTCACTGGCTTCAGGTGGTCTCTTACCAGTGTGCTCAACTCTTCAAACGACTTGCTTGCTGGCTTCTCGGGTGCCAGCAGGTCCTTCATTGAGGCGTATGTTTTCGAGCCACAGCTGGTTAAGAGATGGGCTCTTCTCTTGTCTGCCTTATCATCGCCTAACCAGTCTTTGGTTACAAAGCTTTGCTGGAGCCTTTCTATAAAGTCCTCCCAATTATCTCCAGCATTGTATTTTTCATCTGAGCCGTTGGTCGCCATTCTGTGCATTCTGTAATCCCGTAACTCGTCACCATTGTAAAGTCCTGTCCCTGCAGTACAGACTTACACGAGGCACATGCTGAAGTCAAGGTCACTCTGGACCTGCACCTTTATTTCACAGCTCTCGAATGCCGCACTTGCCTGAGACCTGTCTTTATATACCTGTGTAGAACAGGTATCCAGTGTCTCCTGCAAGTGCACCCCTGGTGGTAAGGTCAGCTTGTGGTTACAGGTCATATCTAGTTACAGTCATGTATAGCATGGTAAGATACAGTTATGTACAGTAGTGTGAGATATATGACAAGCACGCACTCACTCTCTCTCTCTCCCTCTCTCTCTGTCTCTATCTCTCTCCCATTCTCTGACTTATTCTCACACTCTCTGTCTCTCTCTCTCTCTATCGGTCTCTCTGTCTCTCTCTGACTCGGTCTCTCTCTCTCTCTCTCTGTCTCCCTCTTTCTCTCTCTCTCTCTCTCTGTCTCCCTCTGTCTCTCTGACTCGGTCTCTCTCTCTCTCTCTCTCTGTCTCTTTCCCTCCCTCTTTGTCTCTCTGACTCGGTCTCTCACTCTCTCTGTCTCTGTTTCTCTGACTCGGTCTCTCTCTCTCTCTCTCACTCGGTCTCTCTCTATCTCTCTGACTTGGTCTCTCTCTCTCTCTGTCTCTCTCACTCTCCCTGACTCGGTCTCTCACTCTCTGTCTGTCTCTCTCTCTGACTCGGTCTCTCTCTCTCTCTCTGTCTCTCTCCCTCTCTCTGTCACACTGACTCGATCGCTCACTCTCTGTCTCTCTCTGTCTCTCACCCTCTCTCTGACTCGGTCTCTCCGTCTCTCTGTCTCCCTCTCTCTCTCTCCCTCTCCCTCTCCCTCTCTCTGTCTCTCTCTCTCTCCCTCTCTCTCTGACTTGGTCTCTCTGTCTCTCTCCCTCTCTCTCTGTCTCTCTCCCTCTCTCACACTCTCACTCTGTCTCTCTCTCGATCTCACTCACTGACTCGGTCTCACACTCTCTCTCTGTCTCCCTCCCTCTCCCTGTCTCTGTCTCTCTCTCTGTCTCTCTCTCTCTCTCTGTCTCTCTCTCTGTCTCTTTCCCTCTCTCTGTCTCTCCCTCTTTCTTTCTCTCTCTCTCTCTCTCTCACTCTCTTTGTCTCTCTCTCACACTCTCACCCTCTTTCTCTCCCTCTCTGTCTCTCTGATTTGGTCTCTCACTCTCTCTCTCTCTCTCTCTCTCTTTCTCTGACTCTCTCCCGCTCTCTGACTCTCTGACTTGGTGTCTCACACTCTGATCTCCCTCTCTCTCTCTCTGTCTCTCTCTCTCTCCCTCTCTCACACTCTCTCTGTCTCTCTCTCCCCCGCTCTGTCTCTCTCTCTCCTTGTCTCTCTCCCTCTCTCTGACTCGGTCTCACACTCTCTCTCTGTCTCTCTCCCTCTCTCGGACTCGGTCTCTCTCTCTGTCTCCCTCTCCCTCTCTCACACTCCCTCTCTCACACTCTCTCTCTCCCTCTCTCTGTCTCTCTCTCCCCCTCTCTCCTTCTCTCTCTCTCTCCCCCCCTCTCTTTCTCTCCCTTTCTCTGTCTCTCTCCTCCTCTCTGACTCAGTCTCTCTCTCCCTCTCACACTCTCTTTCTGTCTCTCTCCCTCTATCTGTCTCTCTCCCTCTGTCTGTCTCTCTCTCTCTCTCACACTCGGTCTCTCGCTGGCTCTCCCTCTCTGTCCCCCTCCGTCTCTCCCTCTCTCTGTCTCTCCCTCTCAGTCTCCCTCTCTCCCTCTCTCTATCTCTGGCTCTGTCTCTCTCTCATCCTTTCTCTGTCTCTCTCTCACACACTCTCTCTGTCTCTCTCTCTGTCGCTGCCTGCCCCCTATCTAAGCTGTTACTGATTTCACTGACCAGTATTTAGGCCTCACTGCCCCGATCCTGACACTTGCCTGCTTTGCTCACTCAGGCTGCCTGCGAGGTTTTCTGCCTTGATGATCATTCCATCACTGATGATGGGAACGACTCATATTTCAACAATGACTCCAGCTGGAAATCAGACAAATATAAACTGTCCGTCATTGCTGAGGTGCCAGCCCTGGCAACAGGTAAAGTGCGGAGTGTGTGTAACGGGACTGAGTGCCTACACTTCAGTCCTGACCTGTCCCCACTCATTCCACTGTTCCTCAAATTCTCAATTCCCTATCCCTCTCTCCCAGTCACGCTCTCTCTCTCTCTCCCCGTACTCTTCGCTCCCTCTGTCCTGCTCTTTGTCTGTCCCACCCTGCCCCCTCTCCCTACCTTTCTCCCTCTTCTCCTGTCGCTCCTTTTCACCCTCCCTCCCACTCCCCCCTTCTGTCCCTCTCTCTCCCTCCCTTTCTCCCCCTCACACAATCCCCCTCCCCCTCTCTCCCGTCGAATCAGTGTTTGTTTGTGAGCTGTCTGCGCTCTCCCTTTTTGAACAGCTCACCCCTCCAACTCTCCGTCCCTCATGTTCTCTCTCTCTCTCTCTCCCCACCCTCGTGCTCCAACTCCCTCTCCCTCCCTCTCTCTCTCTCTCTCTCTCTCTCTCTCTCCATCCCTCTCCCTCTTTATCTTTCTCTCTCCTCCCACTCTCTCCTGCTCACTCCCTCTCTCCCTCCCTCTCTCCTTTTCTCTCCCTCCCTCACTCTCTTTTTCTCTCCCTCTCTCTTCCTCCCTCCCTCTCTCTCTCCCTCACTCACTCTCCTCCCTCCCTCTCTCTCACTCTCCTTTTCTCTCCCTCCCTCCCTCTCTCTTTTCTCTCCCTCTCACGCGCTCTCTCTCTCCATCCCTCTCTCTCCCTCCTGCTCTTGCCCTCTCACTCCCTCCCTCTCCTTTTTGCTCCCTCTCTCCTTTTCTCTTCCTCTCCCCCTCCCTCGCTCTTCCTCCCTCCCTCTCTCTCCCTCCCTCTCCCCCACTCACTCCCTCTCTCCCTCTCCTCTCGCCTCTCTCCCTCCCTCTCCCTTCCTCCCTCTGCCTCTCTCCCTCCCTCTCTCTCCCCCTTCCTCTATCTCTCCCTCCCCCTCTCCCTCTCCCTCTCCCTCTCCCTCTCCCTCTCCCCCTCTCTCCCTCTCCCCCTCTCTCCCTCTCCTCTCTCTCACTGTCCCTCTCCCCCTCTCCCTCCCTCTCTCTTCCCCTCTCCCTTTCCTCCCCCTCTCTCCCTCCCCCTCTCTGTTCCCCTCTCTCTCCCTCTCCCTCTCGGCCATTAAATCAGATTCTATTTGCGAGCTCTGTGTTCTGTGTTTAACAGCTCTGTCTCACTTACACAAGCGGAAGATTTTTCAGACGCAGATTCTGTCCAGACAAAATCTCCAGCACGAAAGCTCTGGGTAAGTGAAGGGTTAATGGTTTAAGATTGTTTGTGGGGCATTTTCAGGAACGTGACACCATTTCCTGCAGACCACACATTGTGACCGTGGGATCTTTACATCCCCCTAGGAGGGCAGATGGGGCCTCGGTTTAACATCTCATCCAAAAGATGGCACCTCCAACAATGCAGCATTCCCTCAGTACTGCCCCTCCGACAGTGCGGCTCTCCCTCAGTCTGCCCCTCTGACAGTGCAGCCCTCCCTCAGTACTGCCCTCCGACAGTGCGGCTCTCCCTCATTCTGCCCCTCCGACAGTGCGGCTCTCCCTCAGTCTGCCCCTCCGACAGTGCGCGCTCCCTCAGTACTGCCCTCTGACGGTGCGGCGCTCCCTCAGTACTGCCCTCCGACAGTGCGGCGCTCCCTCAGTACTGCCCCTCTGACAGTGCAGCCCTCCCTCAGTGCGGCCCTCCGACAGTGCGGCCCTCCGACAATGCGGCCTTCCCTCAGTACTGCCCCTCCGACAATGCAGCCCTCCCTCAGTACTGCCCCTCCGACAGTGCAGCCCTCCCTCAGTACTGCCCTCCGACAGTGCAGCCCTTCCTCAGTACTGCCCTCCGACAGTGCAGCCCTCCGACAGTGCAGCCCTCCCTCAGTACTGCCCCTCCGACAGTGCAGCCCTCCCTCAGTACTGCCCTCCGACAGTGCGGCCCTCTGACAGTGCAGCCCTCCCTCAGTACTGCCCCTCTGACAGTGCGGCACTCCCTCAGTACTGCCCCTCCGACAGTGCGGGGCCCAATCTGTACTGCTCTCGGCTCTCTCCCTCAGTTATGGGGCTGAATTCCCTGGAGTGGGACTTGAACCCAGGACCATTGACATCACTGTGCCATGGCAAACACATCAAGGCCCAATTATAGAGTGTCCTATATTTCCCAAACTAGTAACTTGGGGAAATATTGCAAGAGCCTGACTTTACCCAGAGCCTGGCTGAGTGCCTGTGATGACACCTCGAACCCGGCACTTACACTGAGCACCCAGCTGATCCTTGCCCGGCATCTCTCCTTCACCGGAAGTCAGACTGAGTGGGAGAACCATCGCGTTCGCTCTTCCTGATTGCCGGCACAAGCACGATGGCCCAGTGACCTCCTACTGTGCTGTGAGAAGGGATGATATGTTGGAAGGATCATCAAATGAGGCCATATGGGTTGAATTGAAGAGAAAAAAGGGGCGATCACACTGCTGGGAGTGTACTATAGACCCCCAAACAGTCAGAGGGAGAGAGAAGAGCAAATACGTCGGCACATTTCTCAGAAGTGCAAAGACTATAGGGCAGTAATAGTCGGGGATTACAACTACCCGAATATTAACTGGGATAGAATTAATGTGAACGGTAAAGAGGGAGCAGAATTCCTAAAATGCATTCAGGAGAACCTTTTTAACCAGTATGTAGCAAGCCCAACACGGGAGGGGGCAGTTCTGGACTTGGTTTTGGGGAATGAAGAGGGGCAGGTGGAAGGGGTATCAGTGGGAGAACATTTTGGTGCTAGTGATCATAATACAGTTAGATTTAGGGTCATTATGGAAAAGGACAAAGATAGACCAGGAATAAAAGTTCTCAATTGGGAGAAAGCCAACTGAGAGGTGATTTAGCCAAAGTGGACTGGAAACAGCGACTTGAATCATCATCATAGGCAGTCCCTCGCAATCGAGGAAGACTTGCTTCCACTCCTGAAGTGAGTTCTTTGGTGGCTGAACAGTCCAATATGAGAACCACAGACTCTGTCACAGGTGGGACAGATCGTTGTTGAGGGAAGGGGTGGGTGGGACTGGTTTGTTAGATATATTCAAAAGGGAGTTAGATGTGGCCCTCGTGGCTAAAGGAATCAGGGGGTATGGAGAGAAAGCAGGAGTGGGGTACTGAAATGCATCATCCACCATGATCATATTGAATGGTGGTGCAGGCTCAAAGGGCCGAATGACCGACTCCTGCACCTATTTTCTATGTTTCTATGTTATCCAGTCTAATCCCACTTTCCAGCTCTCGGTCTGTAACCCTGCAGGTTACGGCACTTCAAGAGCACATCCAAGCACCTTTTAAATGTGGTGAGGGTTTCTGCCTCTACCACCCTTCCAGGCAGTGAGTTCCAGACCCCCACAACCCTCTGCATGATGAAGCTTCCCCTCAAATCCCCTCTGAACCTTCCACCAACCACTTTAAAACTATGCCCCCTTGTAATAGACCCCTCCACCAAGGGAAATAGGCCCTTGCTATCCATTATATCCAGGCCCCTCAACGTTTTATAAACCTCAATGAGGTCTCCTCTCAGCCTCCTCTGTTCCAAGGGAGAATAAACCCAGCCTATGCAATCTGTCCTCATAACTAAGATTCTCCATTCCAGGCAGCATCCTTGTAAATCTCCTCTGCACCCTCTCTAGTGCAATCACGTCCTTCCTATAATACGGCGACCAGAACTGCATGCAGTACTTCAGCTGTGGCCTTACCAAAGTATTATACAATTTAACCTCCCTGCTCTTGTATTCTATGCCTCGGCCAATAAAGACAAGCATTCCGTATGCCTTCTTAACCACCTTATCCACCTGGCCTGCTACTTTCTGGGATCTGTGGACAAGCACTCCAAGGTCCCTTTGTTCATCTATACTTCTAAGTGGCCGACTGCTTAATGTGTATTCCCTTGCCTTATTAGCCCTCCCCAAGTGCATCACCTCACACTTCTCCGAATTAAATTCCATTTGCCACTGCTCTGCCCACCTGACCAATAGATTGATATCCTCCTGCAGCCCATGACTTTCCTCTTCATTATCAATCACACAGCCAATTTTAGTGTCGTCTGCAAACTTCTTAATCATACTCCCAACATTCAAATCTAGATCATTGATGTATACCACAAAAAGCAAGGGACCCACCACTGAGCTCTGTGGAACCCCACTGGATACATCCTTCCAGTCACAAAAACATCCATCAACCATTACTCTTTGCTTCAATTTTGGATCCAACTTGCTACTTTGCCCTGGATCCCATGGGCTTTTACCTTCATGACCAATCTGCCATGTGGGACCTTATCAAAAGCTTTGCTAAAGTCCATATACACTACATCATACGCACTGCCCTCATCGACCCTCCTGGTTACCTCCTCGAAAAATTCAATCAGGTTAGTCAAACATGATCTTCCCTTAACAAATCTGTGCTGACTGTCCCTGATTAATCCTTGCCTTTCTAAATGTAGATTTATCCTGTCCTTCAGGATTTTTTCCAATAATTTTCCCACCACGAAGGTTAGGCTGACAGGCCTGAGAAGTGTAGAGGAACAAAGGGATCTTGGAGTGCAGGTCCACAGATCCCTGAAGGTAGCAGGCCAGGTAGATAAGGTTGTGAAGAAGGCATACGGAATACTTGCCTTTATTAGCCGAGGCATGGAATACAAGAGCAGGGAGTTATGCTTGAACTGTATAAAACACTGGTTAGGCTGCAGCTGGAGTACTGCGTGTAGTTCTGGTCACCACATTACAGGAAAGATGTGATTGCACTAGAGAGGGTACAGAGGAGATTTACGAGGATGTTGCCGGTACTGGAGAATTTTAGCTATGTGGAAAGATTGGATATGCTGGGTCTGTTTTCTTTGAAACAGAGGAGGCTGAGGGGGACCTTATTGAGGTGTATAAAATTATGAGGGGCCTGGATCGAGTGGATAGGAAGGACCTGTTTCACTTAGCAGAGGGGTCAATAACCAGGGGGCATAGATTTAATGTAATTATGGGGAGATTTCGAGGGGATTTGAGAGGAAATGTATTTACCCAGAGGGTGGTGGGGGTCTGGAACTCACTGCCTGAAAGGGTGGTAGAGGCAGAAACACTCATAGCATTTAAATAATATTTGTATATGCATTTGAAGTGCCTTAATCTGCAGGGCTACGGACCGAGAGCTGGAAAGTGGGATTAGGTTGGAAAGCTCTTTGTTGACCGGTGTGGACATGATGGGCCGAATGGCCTGCTGTAACTTTCTCTGATTCTATGTACACTGCTCTGGTTCTCTTTGCCCCTTTACCACGTTGACAGAATGAAATGTTTGAAATTTCCCCGCAGTCGATCGACGATCCTGGTCTGCCTGCAGGCTCGAGGCGAGGAGCAGCTCAAATACCTGCCCGGGGACCATGTGGGGATTCACCCAGCCAATCAGGAGGAGCTGGTGGAGACGGTGATGGAGCATCTGGACCAACTGCCGGCATTCAATGACGCGGTCTCCGTGGAGACGCTGCTCGAGCGGCAAACCCAACAAGGTGAGGGAGACGGGCCGCTCCCACCTCCGCCTCCGTAACTTCGCCCATCTCCACCCGGTCTCAGCTCACCCATTGCTGAAACCCCGTCCTAACATCACCCGTCCCAGCTCACCCACTGCTGAAACCCTGCCCTAAGAGCACCCGTCCCAGCTCACCCACTGCTGAAACCCTGCCCTAACATCGCCCAGTCCCAGCTCACCCACTGCTGAAACCCTGCCTTAACATCGCCCAGTCCCAGCTCACCCACTGCTGAAACCCTGCCCTAACATCGCCCAGTCCCAGCTCACCCACTGCTGAAACCCTGCCTTAACATCGCCCAGTCCCAGCTCACCCACTGCTGAAACCCTGCCCTAACATCACCCGTCCCAACTCACCCACTGCTGAAACCCTGCCCTAACAGCACCCGTCCCAGCTCACCCACTGCTGAAACCCTGCCCTAACATCGCCCAGTCCCAGCTCACCCACTGCTGAAACCCTGCCCTAACATCACCCGTCCCAACTCACCCACTGCTGAAACCCTGCCCTAACAGCACCCGTCCCAGCTCACCCACTGCTGAAACCCTGCCTTAACATCGCCCAGTCCCAGCTCACCCACTGCTGAAACCCTGCCCTAACATCACCCGTCCCAGCTCACCCACTGCTGAAACCCTGCCCTAACATCGCCCGTCCCAGCTCACCCACTGCTGAAACCCTGCCCTAACATCACCCGTCCCAACTCACCCACTGCTGAAACCCTGCCCTAACATCGCCCGTCCCAGCTCACCCACTGCTGAAACCCTGCCCTAACATCACCCAGTCCCAGCTCACCCACTGCTGAAACCCTGCCCTAACATCACCCGTCCCAGCTCACCCACTGCTGAAACCCTGCCCTAACATCGCCCGTCCCAACTCACCCACTGCTGAAACACTGCCCTAACATCGCCCAGTCCCAGCTCACCCACTGCTGAAACCCTGCCCTAACATCACCCGTCCCAGCTCACCCACTGCTGAAACCCTGCCCTAACATCGCCCAGTCCCAGCTCACCCACTGCTGAAACCCTGCCCTAACATCGCCCAGTCCCAGCTCACCCACTGCTGAAACCCTGCCCTAACATCGCCCGGTCCCAGCTCACCCACTGCTGAAACCCTGCCCTAACATCGCCCAGTCCCAGCTCACCCACTGCTGAAACCCTGCCCTAACATCGCCCAGTCCCAGCTCACCCACTGCTGAAACCCTGCCCTAACATCGCCCGGTCCCAGCTCACCCACTGCTGAAACCCTGCCCTAACATCGCCCAGTCCCAGCTCACCCACTGCTGAAACCCTCATCTGTCCCTTTGTTACCTCGAGACTTGACCATTCCAAGGCTCTTCTGGCCGAACTCCACATTCTACCCTTCTTCAATGTGAGCTCATCCATAACTCGGCTACCCTGTGTCCTAACTCGCACCGAGTCCCACTCACCCATCACCCATGTGCTCGCTGACCTACATTGGCTCCTGGTTAAGCAACGCCTCGATTTCAAAATTCCCATTCTTGTTTTCAAATCTCTCCATGGCCCTCACCCCTCCCTATCTCTGTAATCTCCTCCAGCCCCACAACCCCCATCGCTCCTCTAATTCTGCCCTCCTGAGCATTCCCAAGCTCTGGAATTCCCTCCCTAAACCCCTTCGCCTCGCGACCTCTCTCTCCTCCTTCAAGATGCTTCTTAAAGCTACCTCTTTCACCAAGCTTTTGGTCAGCTACCCTAATATCTCCTCGGTTCCCATTGTTGTTTAATAACGCTCCTGTGAAGGGCCTTGGGTGGTTTCACTCTGTTAAAGGCGCTATATAAATTCTTGCTGTTTCTGAATGATCAGTAGACAATGGCGAGTGATGAAGGGTCAGCAAGCAACCTCTGTTTGTCTCCAGGACCGCTGTGTAAGTGGATGTCACAGAACCGGCTCCCACCATGCACGGTCTTCCAGGCGCTCACGCACTTCCTGGACATCACCACACCACCTTCCCCCGACCTGCTGCAGTACTTCGCACAGTTGGCAACCGAACCTAAGGACAAGCAGGGCTTGGAGGAGCTGAGTCAGGTACGGGAACAGAGTGAGGGGCTGGTCAGTCTGCACAGGTGGGAGCGAGGGGAGGGTCAGTGTGTAGGGTCAGAGTGAGGGGATGGTCAGTGTGTAGGGACAGAGCGAGGGGAGGGTCAGTGTGTAGGGACAGAGCGAGGGGAGGGTCAGTGTGTAGGGACAGAGCGAGGGGAGGGTCAGTGTGTAGGGACAGAGCGAGGGGAGGGTCAGTGTGTAGGGACAGAGCGAGGGGAGGGTCAGTATGTAGGGACAGAGCGAGGGAGGGTCAGTGTGTAGGGACAGAGCGAGGGGAGGGTCATTGTGTAGGGACAGAGCGAGGGGAGGGTCAGTGTGTAGGGACAGAGCGAGGGGAGGGTCAGTGTGTAGGGACAGAGCGAGGGGAGGGTCAGTGTGTAGGGACAGAGCGAGGGGAGGGTCAGTGTGTCAGGACAGAGTGAGGGGAGGGTCAGTGTGTAGGGACAGAGCGAGGGGAGGGTCAGTGTGTAGGGACAGAGCGAGGGGAGGGTCAGTGTGTAGGGATAGAGTGAGGGGAGGGTCAGTGTGTAGGGACAGAGCGAGGGGAGGGTCAGTGTGTCAGGACAGAGTGAGGGGAGGGTCAGTGTGTAGGGACAGAGCGAGGGGAGGGTCAGTGTGTAGGGATAGAGTGAGGGGAGGGTCAGTGTGTAGGGACAGAGCGAGGGGAGGGTCAGTGTGTCAGGACAGAGTGAGGGGAGGGTCAGTGTGTAGGACCCCTCCTGCCTGCCGACGTGCTGCCTGTATTTACCTCTGTTTCTAATTCAGGGGACTCACAAGTACGAAGACTGGAAGTGGGAGAACAGCCCGACCATCGCTGAGGTCTTCGAGGAGTTCCCGTCGGTCAGAGTGCCAGCAAGCCTCCTCCTCACACAGCTGCCTCTGCTCCAGCCCCGATATTACTCCATCAGCTCCTCGCCGGCCACCCATCCCACCGAGATTCATGCAACGGTGGCCGTCCTCAAATATCGAACCAAGAGTACGCACTCCAATATTCATTGATTACGGGGGCACCGACTCTCCCCGGGGTACAGGTCCCCACGGTCACCGACTCTCCCCGGGGTACAGGTCCCCCACGGGCACCGACTCTCCCCGGGGTACAGGTCCCCACGGGCACCGACTCTCCCCGGGGTACAGGTCCCCACGGGGCATTGACTCTCCCCGGGGTACAGGTCCCCACGGGCACCGACTCTCCCCGGGGTACAGGTCCCCACGGGCACCGACTCTCCCCGGGGTACAGGTCCCCACAGGCACCGACTCTCCCCGGGGTACAGGTCCCCACGGGGCATCGACTCTCCCCGGGGTACAGGTCCCCATGGGGCACCGACTCTCCCTGGGGTACAGGTCCCCATGGGGCACCGACTCTCCCCGGGGTACAGGTCCCCATGGGGCACAGACTCTCCCCAGGGTACAGGTCCCCATGGGGCACCGACTCTCCCCGGGGTACAGGTCCCCATGGGGCACCGACTCTCCCCGGGGTACAGGTCCCCACGGGCACCGACTCTCCCCGGGGTACAGGTCCCCACGGGCACTGACACTCCCCGGGGTACAGGTCCCCACGGGCACTGACACTCCCCGGGGTACATAGAAACATAGAAGCATAGAAAATAGGTGCAGGAGTAGGCCATTCGGCCCTTCGAGCCTGCACCACCATTCAATAAGATCATGGCTGATCATTCCCTTAGTACCCCTTTCCTGCTTTCTCTCCATACCCCTTGATCTCTTTAGCCGTAAGGGCCATATCTAACTCCCTCTTGAATATATCCAATGAACTGGCATCAACAACTCTGCAATAGGGAATTCCACAGGTTAACAACTCTCTGAATGAAGAAGTTTCTCCTCATCTCAGTCCTAAATGGCTTACCCCGTATCCCTAGACTATGTCCCCTGGTTCTAGACTTCCCCAACATTGGAAACATTCTTCCTGCATCTACCCTGTCCAGTCAATTCAGAATTTTATATGTTTCTATGAGATCCCCTCTCATCCTTCTAACCTCCAGTGAATACAGGCCCAGTCTATCCAGTCTCTCCTCATGTCAGTCCTGCCATCTACCCGGGAATCAGTCTGGTGAACCTTCGCTGCACTCCCTCAATAGCAAGAATGTCCATCCTCAGATTAGGAGACCAAAACTGCACACAATAATCCAGGTGATGCCTCACCAAGGCTCTGTACAACTGCAGTAAGACTTCCCTGCTCCTTGACTCAAATCCCTGAGCTATGAAGGCCAACATACCATTTGCCTTCTTCACCGCCTGCTGTATCTGTATGCCAACTTTCAATGACTGATGTACCCTGACACCCAGGTCTCGTTGCACCTCCCTTTTCCATAATCTGCCGCCATTCAGATAATATTCTGCCTTTGTGTTTTTGCCACCAAAGTGGATAACCTCACATTTATCCACACTATACTGCATGTGCCATGCGTTTGCCCATTCACCTAACCTGTCCAAGTCACCCTGCAGCCTCTTAGCGTCCTCCTCACAGCTCACATCGCCACCCAGCTTAGTGTCATCTGCAAACTTGGAGATATTACACTCAATTCCTTCATCTAAATCATTGATGTATATTGTAAATAGCTGGGGTCCCAGCACAGTCCTACGGCACCTGACTAGTCACTGCCTGCCATTCTGAAAAGGACCCGTTTATCCCGACTCTCTGTTGCCTGTCTGCCAACCAGTTCTCTATCCACGTCAGTACATTACCCTCAATACTATGTGCTTTAATTTTGCACACCAATCTCTTGTGTGGGACTTTGTCAAAAGCCTTTTGAAAGTCCAAATACACCACATCCACTGGTTCTCCCTTGTCCACTCTACCAGTTACATCCTCAAAAAAATTCCAGAAGATTTGTCAAGCATGATTTCCCCTTCATAAATCCATGCTGACTTGGACCGATCCTGTCACTGCTTTCCAAATGCGCAGCTATTTCATCTTTATAATTGATTCCAACATTTTCCCCACTACTGATGTCAGGCTAACTGGTTTATAATTACCCATTTTCTCTCTCTCTCCTTTCTTAAAAAGTGCTGTTACATTAGCTACCCTCCAGTTCATAGGAACTGATCCAGAGTCGATAGACTGTTGGAAAATGATCACCAATGCATCCACTATTTCTAGGGCCACTTCTTTGAGTACTCTGGGATGGAGACTATCAGGCCCCGGGGATTTATCGGCCTTCAATCCCATCAATTACCCTAACACAATTTCCCGCCAATAAGGATTTCCTTCAGTTCCTCCTTCTCACTCGACCCTCGGTCCCATAGTATTTCTGGAAGCTTATTTGTGTCTTCCTTCGTGAAGACAGAACCAAAGTATTTGTTCAACTGGTCCGCATTTCTTTGTTCCCCATTATAAACTCACCTGAATCTGACTTACGTTTGTCTTCACTAATCTTTTTCTCTTCACATATCTATGGAAGCTTTTGCAGTCAGTTTTTATGTTCTCAGCAAGCTTCCTCTCATACTCTATTTCCCCCCTCCTAATTAAACCCTCCTCTGCTGAATCATAAAATTCTCCCAGTCCTCAGGTTTGCTGCTTTTTCTGGCCAATTTATATGCCTCTTCCTTGGATTTAACACGATCCTTAATTTCTCTTGTTAGCCACGGTTGAGCCACCTTCCCCGTTTTATTTATACTCCAGACATGGATGTACAATTGTTGAAGTTCATCCATGTGATCTTTAAATGTTTGCCATTGCCTATCCACCGTCAACCCTTTAAGTATCACTCGCCAGTCTATTCTAGCCAATTCATGTCTTATACCGTCAAAGTTACCTTTTCTTCAGTTGAGGACCCTAGTCTCTGAATTAACCGTGTCACTCTCCATCTTAATAAAGAATTCTACCATATTATGGTCACTCTTCCCCAAGGGGCCTCGCACAACAAGATTGCTAATTAGTCGCTTCTCATTACACATCACCCAGTCTAGGATGGCCAGCCCTCCAGTTGGTTCCTCAACATATTGATCGAGAAAACCATCCCTAATACACTCCAGGAAATCCTCCTCCACCGCATTGCTACGAGTTTGGTTAGCCCAATCAATATGTAAATTAAAGTCGCCCATGATAACTGCTGTACCTTTATTGCACGCATCCCTAATTTCTTGTTTGATGCTGTCCCCATCCTCACTACTACTGTTTGGTGGTCTGTACACAACTCCCACTAACGTTTTCTGCCCTTTGGTATTCCGTAGCTCCACCCATACCGATTCCACATCATCCAAGCTAATGTCCTTCCTTACTATTGCATTAATTTCCTCTTTAACCAGCGATACCACCCCACCTCCTTTTCCTTTCTGTCTATCCTTCCTGAATGTTGAATACCCCTGGATGTTGAGTTACCAGCCTTGGTCACCCTGGAGCCATATCTCCGTGATGCCAATTACATCATATCTGTTAACAGCTATCTGCACAGTTAATTTGTCCACCTTATTCCGAATACTCCTCACATTGAGGCACAGAGCCTGCAGGCTTGTCTTTTTAACACACTTTTCCCCTTTAGAATTTTGCTGTAATATGGCCCTTTTTGCTTTTTGCCTTGGATTTCTCTGCCCTCCACTTTTACTTTTCTTCTTTTTATCATTTGCTTCTGCCCCCATTCTAATTCCCTCTGTCTCCTTGCACAAGTTCCCATCCCCCTGCCATATTAGTTTAACCCCTCCCCAACAGCACTAGCAAACACTCCCCCCCCCCGCCCGGGGCATTGATTCCGGTCCTGCCCAGGTGTAGACCTGGTCCCACGTCCCCCAGATCCGGTTCCAATGTCCCAGGAACTTGAATCCCTCCCTTCTGCACCACTCCTCAAGCCACGTATTCATCTGAGCTATACTGCAATTTCTACTCTGACAAGCACGTGGTACTGGTAGCAATCCTGAGATTACTACCTTTGAAGTCCTACTTTTTAATTTAGCTCCTAGCTCCCAAAATTTGTCTTGTAGGGCCTCATCCCATTTTTTACCTATATCGTTGGTACCTATATGCACCATGACAACTGGCTGTTCACCCTCCCTTTTCAGAATGTCCTGCACTCGCTCCGAGACATCCTTGATCCGTGCACCAGGGAGGCAACATACCATCCTGGAGTCTCGGTTGCGGCCGCAGAAATGCCTATCCATTCCCCTTACAATAGAATCCCCTACCACTATAGTTCTGCCACTCTTTTTCCTGCCCTCTTGTGCAGCAGAGCCACCCACGGTGCCATGAACTTGGCTGCTGCTGCCCTCCCCTGATGAGTCATGCCCCTGAACAGTACATCAAAGCGGTGTATCTGGTTTGGAGGGGGATGACCGCAGGGGACCCCTGCACTACCTTCCTTCCACTGCCCTTCCTGTTTGTCACCAGTCCCCTATCTGGCTGTGTAACTTTACCTGCGGTGTGACCAACTCACTAAACGTGCTATTCACGATATCCTCAGCATCGCAGATGCTCCAGAGTAAATCCACCCACAGTCCAGTGCCGCAATGCGGTCTGTCAGGTGCTGCAGCCGGATACACTTCCTGCACATGTAGTCGTCAGGGACACTGGAACCATTCCTGACTTCCCACATAGCACAGGAGGAGCATTACACGTGTCCGAGCTCTCCTGCCATGACTTAACCCTTAGATTAACTTAATTTGGCAACAACAATGATAAAGGTTACCTACTGATGGGGAAAAGAAAAAGAAAAACTACTCACCAATCACCAGTCAATCACTTACCCCCTTGGCTGTGACGTCACCTTTCGATTTCTTTCCACTTCTTCGTTTATCTATGCCCCTGCAGCTGCACCGGTTGGCTGCTCGACTGCCCGAACTCCTCCTCGACGAGCCGTTTGTAGGCCTCTGACCCCGGACTCCCGCTGCTCTACTGCCAGAATTCCTCCTCGATGAGCCTTTTATAGGCCTCCGGCCCCGGACTCACGCTGCTC
Organism: Pristiophorus japonicus; assembly: GCF_044704955.1. Taxonomy (NCBI): domain Eukaryota; kingdom Metazoa; phylum Chordata; class Chondrichthyes; family Pristiophoridae; genus Pristiophorus; species Pristiophorus japonicus. Next base: position 1,655,991 of record NW_027250853.1, on the reverse strand, counting down.
GACTTGGTCCCCACTCGTACGGGTCCCCACGGGACATCGACTCTCCCTGCGGTACGGGTCCCCCCCACAGGGCACCGACTCTTCCCGGGGTACGGGTCCCCATGGGTCACCGACTCTCCCCGGGGTACGGGTCCCCATGGGTCACCGACTCTCCCCGGGGTACGGGTCCCCATGGGTCACCGACTCTCCCCCACGTGCACCGACTCCCCGGGGTACGGGTCCCCATGGGTCACCGACTCTCCCCTATGTGCACTGACTCCCCGGGGTATGGGTCCCCACGGGGCACCGACTCCCCCACGGGGCACCGACTCTCCTCGGGGTACGGGCACCGACTCTCCCCGAGGTATGGTTCCCCATGGGCACTGACTCTCCCCGGGGTACGGGTCCCCACGGGACACCGACTCTCCCCCACGGACACCGACTCTCCCCGGGGTACGGGTCCCCATGGGACACCGACTCTCCCCCACGGACACCGACTCTCCCCCACGGGGCACCGACTCTCCCCGAGGTATGGTTCCCCACGGGACACCGACTCTCCCCACGGGACACCGACTCTCCCTGGGTTACGGGGTGTGTGGAAGAAACAAGAGGGAAGGTCTGTGATAGGGTGGAAGGCAGGAGATATTTGAGAGACAAAAGGGATGATGGGCTGAATTGAGATGATAATGACACAAGTTAGGAAACAAACGATGAGTCTAGATAGGATGTGAATGGCGGAATGATTACCAGCTGCAGTGGGAAACAGAGAAACAAGATAAAAATTAAACATTAATTGGTGGGGGCGGAGTTTTTGTAAAAATAAGCGAAGAAAGGCAGCCAAAGATGGCCAGAGGTTAAGCTCTGAAATTGTTGAACTCGATGTTGAGTCCAGAAGGCTGTGAAGTGATTTAACGAAAGATGAGGTGCTGTTCCTCGAGCTTGCGTTGAGCTTTATTGGAACAGTGCAGGAGGCCGAGGACGGAGAGGTCAGAGTGGGAGTGGGAATGGAGCGGGGAATTAAAGTGACAGGTGACCAGAGGCTCAGGGTCACACTTGCGGACTGAACGGAGGTGCTCTGTAAAGTGGTCACCCAATCTACGCTTAGTCTCCCCAATGTAGAGGAGACCCCATCGTGAGCAGCGAATACAGTATACTACATTGAAAGAAGTACAAGGAAATCGCTGTTTCACCTGGAAGGAGTATTTGGGGCCCTGGACAGTGGGAAGGGAGGGGGTAAAAGGGCAGGTGTTGCATCTCCTGCACTTGCACGGGAAGGTGCCATGGGAAGGGGAGGGGTGCTGGGGGTGACTGAGGAATGGACCAGGGTGTCGCGGAGGGAACGGTCCCTTCGGAATGCTGAGAGGGGAGGGGAGGGGATGATGTGATTGGTGGTGGGATCACGCTGGAGATGGTGGAAATGGCGGAGGATGATCCATTGGACATGGAGGCTGGTGGGGTGAAAGGTGAGGACAAGGGGAACCCTGCCGTGGTTCTGAGAGGGAGGAGAAGGGGTGAGAGCAGAGATGCGGGAAATAGAACGGACACGGCCGAGGACCATGTTAATCACGGCGGAGGGGAATCCTCTGTTGAGGAAAAAGGAAGACATGTCCGAGGCACTAGTCAGAGCAGATGCGACGGAGACGGAGAAATGGAGAATGGAATGGGGTCCTTACAGGATGTGGGTTGGGAGGAAGTGTAGTCCAGGGAGCTGTGGGAGTCAGTGGGCTTATAGTGGATACTGGTCGAAAGCCTATCCCCAGAGATGGAGACGGAGAAGTCGAGGAAGGGAAGGGAAGAGTCGGGGATGGACCATGTGAAGGTGAGGGAAGGGTGGACATTGGATGCAAAGTGAATGAAATTTTCTAGTTCGGGGCGAGAGCAGGAAACGGCACCGATACAGTCATCAATGTCCCGGAAAAAGAGGTGAGGGAGGGGACCCGAGTAGGACTGGAACAAAGAATGTTCCACATATCCCACGAAAAGGCAGGCATAGCTAGGACCCATGCGGGTTCCCATAGCAACACCTTTCATTTGGAGGAAGTGAGTGGAGTTAAAGGAGAAGTTGTTCAATGTGAGAACAAGTTCAGCCAGGCGGAGGAGGGTGGGGGATGGGGATTGGTTGGGCCTCTGCTCGAGGAAGAAGTGGAGCACCCTCAGGCCATCCTGGTGGGGGATGGAAGTGTAGAGGGATTGGAGGTCCACGGTGAAAAGGAGACGGTTGGGGCTGGGAAACTGGAAACTGTTAAAGCGACGGGAGGCATCAGAGGTGGGAAGAGAGTGGACAGGGGAGAAAACATATAGAGTTGAGATCAGAAGAATTAAGTTCTGTGGGGCAAGAACAGCCTGAAACAATGGGTCTACCGGGACACTCCTGTTTGTGGATCATAGGAACGAGGTAGATTCGGGCTGTGCGGGGAGAACAGGGATCAGGAGCAGGAACCCAGGCTGATTTCCCCTCTCTCTAACCCAGGGTTACTGGGCTGTGATCAGGAGCAGGAACCCTGGCTGATTTCCCCCTCTCTAACCCAGGGTTACTGGGCTGTGATCAGGAGCAGGAACCCGGGCTGATTTCCCCTCTCTCTAACCCAGGGGTCACGGGGCAGTGATCAGGAGCAGGAACCCTGGCTGATTTCCCCCTCTCTAACCCAGGGTTACTGGGCTGTGATCAGGAGCAGGAACCCGGGTTGATTTCCCCTCTCTCTCTAACCCAGGGGTCACTGGGCAGTGATCAGGAGCAGGAACCCTGGCTGATTTCCCCCTCTCTCTAACCCAGGGTTACTGGGCAGTGATCAGGAGCAGGAACCCGGGTTGATTTCCCCTCTCTCTCTAACCCAGGGGTCACTGGGCAGTGATCAGGAGCAGGAACCCTGGCTGATTTCCCCTCTCTCTCTAATCCAGGATCACTGGACAGTGATCAGGAGCAGGAACCCGGGCTGATTTCCCCTCTCTCTAACCCAGGGGTCACTGGGCAGTGATCAGGAGCAGGAACCCGGGCTGATTTCCCCTCTCTAACCCAGGGGTCACTGGGCAGCGATCAGGAGCAGGAACCCGGGCAGATTTCCCCTCTCTCTCTGACCCGGGGATCACTGGGCAGTGATCAGGAGCAGGAACCCTGGCTGATTTCCCCTCTCTCTCTAACCCAGGGGTCACTGGGCAGCGATCAGGAGCAGGAACCCGGGCTGATTTCCCCTCTCTCACCCAGGGTTACTGGGCAGTGATCAGGAGCAGGAACCCTGGCTGATTTCCCCTTTCTCTAACCCAGGGGTCACGGGGCAGTGATCAGGGCTGTAACCCTGGCTGATTTCCCCTCTCTCTAACCCAGGGTTCACGGGACAGTGATCAGGAGCAGGAACCCGGGCTGATTTCCCCTCTCTCTAACCCGGGATCACTGGGCAGTGATCAGGAGCAGGAACCCTGGCTGATTTCCCCTATCTCTAACCCAGGGGTCACTGGGCAGTGATCAGGAGCAGGAACCCTGGCTGATTTCCCCACTCTCTCTAATCCAGGGTCACTGGGCAATGATCAGGAGCAGGAACCCTGGCTGATTTCCCCTCTCTCTCTAACCCAGGGTCACTGGGCAGTGATCAGGTGCAGGAACCCGGGCTGATTTCCCCTCTCTCTCTAACCCAGGGGTCACTGGGCAGTGATCAGGAGCAGGAACCCGGGCTGATTTCCCCTCTCTCTCTAACCCAGGGTTACTGGGCAGTGATCAGGAGCAGGAACCCTGGCTGATTTCCCCTCTCTCTAACCCAGGGTTACTGGGCAGTGATCAGGAGCAGGTACCCTGGCTGATTTCCCCTCTCTCTCTAACCCAGGGTTACTGGGCAGTGATCAGGAGCAGGTACCCTGGCTGATTTCCCCTCTCTCTCTAACCCAGGGTTACTGGGCAATGATCAGGAGCAGGAACCCTGGCTGATTTCCCCTCTCTCTAACCCAGGGTTACTGGGCAGTGATCAGGAGCAGGTACCCTGGCTGATTTCCCCTCTCTCTAACCCAGGGTTACTCCGCAGTGATCAGGAGCAGGAACTCTGACTGATTTCCCCTCTCTCTATAACCCAGGGGTCACTGGGCAGTGATCTGCACAGATCCTGAGCGAGTAATACGAGAAGCTGGTCAGGATACACACTGGATTCATTTGCTGTTTATATTTTTATCGGTTGTTTTGCAGATGGAAAGGGCCCAGTTCGACATGGGGTGTGCTCCTCGTGGCTCAATCGCATCGATCCTGGGGACACGGTTGTGTGTTTCGTCAGAAGGTAAGGTCCAAACCAAAGACCTCATAGTCCCATTGGCTCACACCCTGACGCTGACACACGAACTCTCTGGGCCCGAATTTGGTCAAGGCCCCCGCCTGCCCAAGTGCTGCCCAAAGGAGCACCGATGGCCGCCGAGGTCCCTGACCGTTCTTTGGGCGGGGTTTTCATCACCCAGGTCCCTCGAAGGTCAGCGGGCGGCAAAGCAGCGACGTACACCGCCAGTCTGGGCGACAGTGGGCGGGAGGTCTCATTCTCGGCGGCAGAGGCACTTGCCGCCCAAGTGCCGCCGAGGATGGAGTCGGGCCCACGGAGGGTCGAAGACCCGAAAATAAAAAGCATCAAAGAAACATCTGACGACCTTCAGGGGACTCCATCCAGGTCAGTCGCTGTGAAGACATAAATTCAAAAACCTGTTCCCCCTCTTCACACTTACCGTCGGGAACAGAGCAGCCTCCACACAGCGGCCCACCGCTGACTCCCGCCAGCACCAATCCGGCATCTCGGCGGGCAGGAGTCCACTCGCGCGCATCGGCCGTCCGCTGACGTCGGCGGGCACTTCCCGGCGGCTCTCCCCTCCCGCCCGCTGCAGGCCACGACGAAGGTGGCACTGGGCGGTTCGAGCAGAGGGATGTCAGCAGCAGTCGGCGGGAAGGCCATCAGGATCGGTCCCGATATAGTCGAGTATTACCGCAAGCTTTAATATATGGATATATACTGGGCCTGAAATCCCGGTTCCAGGCTTCCCGTGGGCATGGCCTGAAAATAAGCAGAGATCAGCCGACCTGTTGCTCCTGCGCCCTCCAGCGATTCTGGCCGGGAGCCTCCTGTCCCCGCACTTCGCAGCACGGGGGGGGGGGGAGGGGGCGGGGAGGCTGGAGTCACAAGGGGCTGGACAGCCAGTCAAGGTGCAGTATTCTCATTGATAATAATGGGAACTCTGTACGTACAAGCTTCATTATTATCAATGAGAAGCCCCCCACCCCGCCCCCGAACCCCCCCCCAAACACCAAAACCCTCCCAAACACCTAACCCCCCCCAAACATCCAAACCCCCCCAAACACCCAACCCCCCCAAACACTCAACCCCCCCAAACATCCAAACTCCCCCAAACACCCAACCCCCCCAAACACTCAACCCCCCCCAAACATCTAAACCACCCCCCAAACATCCAAACCCCCCCCAACACCAAACACCCAAACCCCCCCAAACACCCAAACCCCCCCAAACACCCAAACCCCCCCCAATCACAAAACCCCCCCAAACACCCAACCCCCCCAAACACCAACCCCCCCCCCTAAAACATCCAACCCCCCAATCACCCAAACACCCCCAATCACCCAACCCCCCCAAACACCCAACCCCCCAAACATTCAAACCCCCCCAAACACCCAACCCCCCCAAACACTCAAACCCCCCAAACATCCAAACCCCCCCAAACATCCAAACCCCCCCAACACCAAACAACCAAACCCCCCCAAACACCCAAACACCCCCAAACACCCAACCCCCCCAAACACCCAACCCCCCAAACACCCAATCCCCCCCAAACACCCAATCCCCCCCAAACACCAAACCCCCCCAATCACCCAACCCCCCCAATCACCCAACCCCCCCAATCACCCAACCCCCCCAATCACCCAACCCCCCCCAATCACCCAACCCCCCCCAATCACCCAACCCCCCCAAACATCCAAACCCCCCGCAAACATCCAAACCCCCCCCAAACATCAAAACCCACCCAAACACCCCCCCAAACATCCACACCCCCCAAACATCCAAACCCCCCCCAAACACCAAACCCCCCATAACATCCAAACACCAAACCCCCCCCCAAACACCAAACCCCCCCCCAAACACCAAACCCCCCCCCAAAAACCCAAACCCCCCCAATCACCCAACCCCCCCCAAACATCTAAACCCCTCCATAACATCCAAAACCCCCCCAAACACCCAAACCCCCCCCAATCACCCACTCCCCCAAACACCCAACCCCCCCCAAACACCCAATCCCCTCCCAAACACCCAACCCCCCCCAATCACCCAACCCCCCCAACACCCAAACACCCCTAAACACCCAATCCCCTTAAATACCCAAACCCCAAAGCCCCCTAAACACCCAACCCCCCAACACACCCAAACACCCAAATCTCCCTAAACCCCCAACCTCCCCCCCAAACACCTAGCCCACCCCCAAACACCCAGCCCCCCCAAACATCCAAACCGCCCCCAAACACCCCCCAAATACTCAAACGCCCCCCCAAATACTCAAACGCCCCCAAACAGTGGAGGGGAGAGGAGAGGGGGGGCGAGGAGATAGGGGGGAAGAGAGGAGAGCAGGGCGGTGGGAGCTGGGGAAAGAGTAGAGGAGAGTGGGGGTGGGGGAGAGGAGAGCGGAGGGGAGGAAAGGAGGAGGGGGGGAGAGAGGGGGAAGAGAGAGGGGGGGAGAGAGAGACGGTGGGGGGGAGAGAAGGGGCAGGGGGAGGCCTCTCGCCCAGGGTTAGGAGTGGCACCTGGCACCAGGAGCGGGGGGATAGACTTTTGGCACAAACGCTTCAATAATTGGATGGTGGTAAGCTGCTGCAGTGTGCGAGGTGCTTGTGCAGGTTGTTGTGAGCGGGACAGAATGTGTTGTATGTTTCCTGTCATGTATTCAACCAGCATTATAACCCATGTATAATCTGACCTAAGTTGTACACTGTGAGAACAATGACCACTAGGTGGGAGATACTCTGAACCTGGACCTTCAGGTACAAAAGGGGAAGCTCCACCCACCTTCATCACTTGAGTGCTAAGGAATAAAGGACAGGTCACAGACTGACCTCTCAAGCATGGGCCTCGTGTGCATTTATACTGTGTAGTAAGGATGTATCAATGGTGATGAGAAACTGGGATTTAAACCACTCGAGCATGGCCACTAGCAGAACAGACGAGAGGTACTGTGTTAAGGAATGGTTGGGACAGAGATCCAACATTGTTAAAGCAGCACACAGTTCTCCAGGCAGACAAGGGCAATCGGGCATGCCCCAACATGTAGTCGAACCCAGAGGGGGAGTTCGACAGAGACAATGGCAAGTTGAACGGTGATTCACGCCATTGCAAGAGACAATGCGGCCCGTAATGGGGCCATCAACACCTGTTAATGCGCACTCAAGGACAGTCACAGGGGCAGTCAGGGGCGATCGACTGGCAAGGGATCTTTTTCCAACGACAGCTCATGTTGGAGGCGTGGAGGCACACACTCAGCCGGAGTTTGCAGAGATAAGCAAAATACCTGCAGAAATTGCAGAAATGGACACTGGGGGAAATCGCTGGAAGCTGAAGTTCAGCGAGTTCATGTGGAGCACGTATACAGTTCATACACCAGGACGCCACCGATAATGATGAAAGTGCTCCTCAATGGCATCCCAGTATCAATGGAGTTAGACACGGGTGCCAGCCAGTCCCTGATGGGTAGCAAACAGTTCGAAAAGTTGTGGGCGTCCAAGGCCAGTCGGCCAAAATTATCGCTGATTGACGCACAGCCACTGACATACACAAAGGAGATCATTCCAGTGCTAGGCAGTGGCACGGTAGTCGTGACCCACAAGATCCAGAGAACAGGTTGCCACTCCGGATTGTCCCGGGGGACGGTCCCGCACTACTGGGGAGGAGTTGGCTTTCTGTCATGAACTGGAAATGGGGTGATGTCAATGCAATTTCCTCTGTGGAGCGAGTATCATGCTCACAGATCCTGGACAAATTTGACTCATTATTTCAACTTGGCATCGGCACTTTCATGGGGGCCAAGGTAGTGATTCACAGAAACCAGGCCAGTACACCACAAGGCCAGAGCGGTGCCGTACGTGATGCGGGAAAAGATAGAAGGCGAATTGGACCGCCTGCTGAGGGAAGGCATCATCTCGCCAGTCGAATTCAGTGACTGGGCGAGCCCGATCGTGCCGGTGCTCAAGGCGGATAGGTCAGTCAGAGTATGTGGTGATTACAAGGCCACCATCAATCGGGTGTCACTCCAAGACCAGTGCCCGCTACCGAGAGCGGAGGACCTCTTTGCGACGCTATCCGGTGGCAAACTTTTTTCAAAATTGGACCTGACCTCAGCTTACATGACCCAGGAGCTGGCGAGTGAGTCGAAGAAGCTGACCAACATCACGACACACAAGGGGTTGTTTGAGTACAACAGATGTCCGTTCGGGATTCGCTCGGTCGCCGCGATCTTCCAACGAAATATGGAAAGCCTCCTCAAGTCGATTCCAGGGATGGTGGTTTTTCAGGACGACTTCCTCATCACGGGTTACGATATTGAAGAACACCTCCACAACCTGGCGGAGGTGCTACGCAGACTGGACCGGGTAGGGCTGCGACTGAAAAAGGCGAAGTGAGTCTTCCTAGCTCCAGAGGTAGAATTCCTGGGGATGAGGGTAGCAGCAGACGGGATCAGCCCTACTGCGTCCAAGACGGAAGCGATCCAGAGAGCACCCAGACCCCGTAACACGACGGAGCTGCGTTCATTCCTGGGGCTCCTGAACTATTTTGGTAACTTTCTTCGCAAATTGAGCACGCTGCTAGAGACGCTACACGTGCTCCTACGCAAAGGTTGCGAATGGGTCTGGGGGGACAGCCAGGAAAGGGCTTTTAATAGAGCACGCAATTTGTTATGTTCCAACACTCTGTTAACACTGTACGACCCATGTAAGAAACTTGTGTTAACGTGCGATGCGTCATCCTATGGTGTCAGGTGTGTGTTGCAGCATGTCAATGTCAAGGGTCAGTTACAGCCGGTAGCTTATGCCTCCAGGAGTCTGTCCCAGGCAGAAAGGGGCTACAGGATGGTAGAAAAGGAGGCGCTCGCATGTGTATATGCTGTAAAGAAAATGCACCAGTACCTGTTTGGCAGGAAATTTGAGCTGGGGACAGATCACAAACCCCTAACGTCCCTTTTGGCCGACAACAAGGCCATAAATGCAAACGCATCGGCAAACAATTTGGCACAGACCGGGCACCGAAAACTGCGCCGATGCACTCAGCAGGCTCCCACTAGCCACCACTGAGGGGGCTACCGAGCATGCTGCTGAGATGGTCATGGTTGTTGAAGCTTTCGGAAGCAAAGGCTCACCCGTGACAGCCCGTCAGATTAAAGTCTGGACAAATAGAGACCCGCTATTGTCTCTAGTCAAGAAATGTGTCCTGAATGGGGACTGGGCAGCCACGTACAGGGCATGCCCTGAGGAATTTAAACCATTTCACAGGCGCAAGGATGAACTCTCGATTCAGGCCGATTGCCTACTGTGGGGAAACCGCGTAGTCATGCCCCAGATGGGCAGAGAGGTGTTCATCAGAGAACTCCACAATGAGCACCCGGGCATTGTCATGATGAAGGCAATTGCCAGGTCACACGTTTGGTGGCCAGGGGTAGACGCAGATCTGGAACTTTGTGTTCGCAGGTGCAACACGTGTGCCCAGCTGGGCAATGCGCTCAGGGAAGTCCCCCTTAGACCCTGGCCATGGCCCGCCAAGCTTTGGTCAAGCACCCATGTGGACTACGCAGGTCCTTTCATGGGAAAAATGTTTTTGGTTATAGTAGACGCCTACTCCAAATGGATCGAGTGTGACATTTTAAATTCAAGCACATCCTCTGCCACGGTAGAAAGTCTATGGGCAATGTTCGCCGCCCACGGTCTACCGGACGTCTTGGTCAGCGACAATAGCCCGTGCTTCACAAGCACTGAATTCCAGGACTTCATGGCAGGCAATGGAATTAACCATGTCAGAATGGCACCGTTCAAGCCGGCCTCAAATGGCCAGGTGGAACGAGCAGTGCAGATAATCAAACAGGGGATGCTCAGATTCCAAGGGGGTTCCCTACAAACCCGCTTATCACGCCTCCTGTTGGCCCACAGATCCTGACCACACTCGCTCACAGGGGTTCCACCCGCAGAGCTGCTAATGAAAAAGATGCTCAAAACCCGGCTATCCCTTATACACTCCACCATGAAAGAAATTGTCGAGAGCAGGCGCCAGCCACAATATGACTACCATGACAGGAATGCGAGGGCGCGATGTATTGATGTAAATGATCCTGTTTTTGTCCTCAACTACACTGCAGGGCCCAAATGGCTCGCAGGCACTGTGATTGCCAAAGAGGGAAATAGGATTCTGGTAGTTAAACTTACCAATGGACAAATCTGCCGCAAACATGTGGATCAAACAAAAAGGAGGTTCAGCAACCCCATAGAAGAAGCAGAGGAAGAACACGATGTAGAGTTCACTCCACCACAGGTGACCGAACACCGGAACCAAACGGAGGAGAGCCCAGTCACTGTGGGCAGTCCGGACAGGCCTGAGGCACCGCAAACAGCAGACACTCAGGCCAGCGTCCAACAACCGGAGCCCCAACTCAGGCACTCTACAAGGGAGCGTAAACCACCAGAGAGACTTAACCTGTGATCCCAATAAGACTTTGGAGGGGAGGTGATGTCATGTATTCAACCAGCATTGTAACCCATGTATAAACTGACCTAAGTTGTACACTGTGAGAACACTGACCACGAGGTGGGAGATACTCCTAACCTGGACCTTCAGGTATAAAAGGGGAAGCTTCACCCACCTTCATCACTTGAGTGCTAAGGAATAAAGGACAGGTCACAGACTGACCTTCTCTCAAGCATGGGCCTCGTGTGCATTTATACTGTATAGTAAGGACGTATCATTTCCAGTGTGTCCCGCAGTGTCCCTCATTGCCCTGGCAACCCGATCTTTTTGGCGCAGATCTTCGGCTCCACCCACAGAGCTTAATGGACAGGCAAAATCAACAGTTCCCGCGGGGAACGTTGGCTGATTGTGTTGGAGCGTAACTCCTCGAGTACGGCAAAAATCGGCTTTGGGGAAAACTGAGCCAATGAAATGTTTTGGAAAAAGATATAATTTGGGGATTTTTGGAAGTGTTTTAATTACTTTAGTGGACAGGGTTTTTAACGTAAAAAAGTGGTGTAGATTTTTATTTTTGTGTGTTTTAAAACTCTTACGCTGGTAAAAGTAGGCTATGTGTCTGCGTTTACCAGGCACAAGAGTTTGAAGGACATTTGCGGGATGGGAGTTGGGCAAACAGCCTGCAGGGATGGGGGAGATCAACAGATCGGAAAAGCCGGTTTTCAACACATGGGCATTGCGGGCCGAAAACCAGCTTTTGTGGTGCCTCGCCGGGTCTGTACACGCCCCGTGCACACTGAGTATTCAAGCTGATATACCCACATTTACCCACATGATTCTGTCTGTCTCGTTGCTAGGGCTCCGCTATTCCACCTGCCATCTGACGCCTCTATCCCGTGCGTGCTTGTGGGCCCTGGGACTGGGATCGCTCCTTACAGAAGCTTCTGGCAACAGCGTCTGTACGAGATTGAAGAGCAAGGTTAGTGTGGGTGGACTCACAATCGCTCCCTTTCGCTCCATCCACTGTCATCGAACTCTCAATGTCCTAGGTCACCTTTAATACTCCCCTCCCTCCTTCCCGGTCCCTCTCCCTCGATCCCTCCTCTTCCTCAGTCTCTCCTCTCCCTCGATCCCCTCTCCCTCGGTCCCCCCTTTCACTTAGTCCCCCCCTCTCCCTCCTCTCCTTCGATCCCCTCTCCCTTGGTCCCTCCTCTCCCTCGATCTCCTCTTCCTCTGTCACTCCTCTCCCTTTGTCCCTCCTCTCCCTCAGTCCCTCCTCTCCCTCGATCCTCTCTACCTTGATCCCCTCTCCCTCAGTCCCCTCTCCCTTGATCCCCTCTCCCTCGGTCCCCCCTTTCACTCAGTCCCTCCTCTCCTTTGATCCCCTTTCCCTCGGTCCCTCCTCTCCCTCGATCTCCTCTCCCTCATTCCCCTCTCCCTCGGTTCCCTCTCCCTCAGTCCCCTCTCCCTCGGTCGCCCCTTTCACTCAGTCCCTCCTCTCCCTCGATCCCCTTTCCCTCGGTCCCTCCTCTCCCTCGGTTCCTCCTCTCCCTCGATCTCCCTCCCTCAGTCCCTCCTCTCCCTCGATCACTAATCGCTCTCCCTCGGTCCCTTCTCTCCCTCGGTCCATCCTCTCCCTCGGTCCATCCTCTTCTGACACCTCTCTCCTTCTGTCTCTCTCACGCTGCACCTGTCTCTCGCTCTCTCTCTCTCACTCACTAACCCCTCTCTCTCTCTGACCTCTCTTTCTCTCTCTCCCTCTGTCTCTTTCCGACCTCTATCTCGCTTTCTCTCGCTCTCTCTCTCTGTCACTCTCTCCCTATCACTCTTTCTCTATCTATATATCTATCTCTGTCGCGCTCTCTCTCTCTCTATCTCTCTCTCTCTATCTCTCTCTCTCTGTCTCTCTCACTCTTACTCTCTCTCACTCCTCTCACTCCTCTCTCACTCTCTCACTCTCTCTCTCTCTCACTCATTCTCACTCTCTCTCTCTCTCACTCTCTCTCTCTCTCACTCTCTCTCACTCCTCTCCTCTCACTCCTCTCTCACTCTCTCTCTCTCATTCATTCTCACTCTCTCTCACTCTCACTCTCACTCCTCTCTTACTCTCACTCTCTCTAACTCTCTCACTCCTCTCTCACTCTATCTCTCTCTCTCTCTCACTCTCGCTCACTCCTCTCTCAATCTCTCACTCCTCTCTCACTCTTTCTCATTCTCTCTCACTCTTTCTCACTCTCTCTCACTCCCACTCTCTCTCACTCTCTCTCACTCTCTCACTCTCTCACTCCTCTCTCAATCTCTCACTCCTCTCTCACTCTCTCTCACTCTCTCTCTCTCTCACTCCTCTCTCACTCTCTCACTCTCACTCTCTCTCTCTCTCACTCTCTCACTCACTCGCTCTCTTTCTGATCATAGGACGGGAGCCATGTGCGATGACTCTGATCTTCGGATGCCGACAGTCCGAGATGGATCATATTTACAATGAGGAAATGATAGAGGCGAAAAACAAAGGTGTCTTCAAAGAGATTTACACGGCGTACTCAAGAGAGCCAGGGAAGAAAAAGGTAAAGTGAGTGTGGGACAGAGGGTACAGTGTGATGGGGAGTGGGACAACAACAACAGCTTGTATTTATATAGCGCCTTTAACTTCGTGAAACATCCCAAGGTGCTTCACAGGAGTCTTATGCGATTTGAAGCAGATGATCAAAAGCTTGGTCAAAGAGGTAGGTTTTAAGGAGCGTCTTGAAGGAGGAAAAAGAGGTAGAGAGGTTTAGGGAGGGAGTTCCAGAGCTTGGGGCCCAGGCAACAGAAGGCACGGCCACCAATGGTTGAGCAATTATAATCAGGGATGCTCAGGATGGCAGAATTAGAGGAGTGCAGACATCTCGGGGGGTTGTGTGGCTAGAGGAGATTTCAGAGATAGGGAGGGGTGAGGCCATGAAGGGATTTGAAAACAAGGATGAGAATTTTGAAATTGAGGCATTGCTTAACCGGGAGCCAATGTAGGTCCGCGAGCACAGGGGTGAGGGGTGATGGGTGAGCGGGACTTGGTGCGAGTTAGGACACGGGTAGCCAAGTTTTGGACCATCACTAGTTTACGCAGGGTAGAATGTGGGAGGCCGGCCAGGAGTGCGTTGGAATAGTCAAGTCTAGAGGTAACAGGCATGAATGAGGGCTTCAGCAGCGGATGAGCTGAGGCAGGGAACGGAGACGGGCGATGTTACGGAGGTGGAAATAGGCGGTCTTAGTTATGCTGCGGAGATGTGGTCGAAAGCTCCTTTCAGGGTCAAATATGACACCAAGGTTGTGAGCAGTCGGGTTCAGCCTCAGACAGGAGTTGGGGAGAGGGAACGCAGTTTGTGGCTTTGGTCTTCCCAATATTCAAATGGAGAAAACTTCTGCTCATCCAGTACTGGATGTCGGACAAGCAGTCTGACAATTTAGACAGAGTGTAGAGTGTGATGGGAGTGGGGGAGGGGGAGGGGGCGGTGGGACGGGGGTCCGTGTGATGGGGAGTGAAGAGAGTGGGACGGGGGTCTGTGTGATGGGGAGTGGGGAGAGTGGGACGGGGGTCCGTGTGATGGGGAGCGGGGAGAGTGGGACGGGGGTCCGTGTGATGGGGAGCGGGGAGAGTGGGACGGGGGTCCGTGTGATGGGGAGCGGGGAGAGTGGGACGGGGGTCTGTGTGATGGGGAGAGTGGGACGGGGGTCTGAGTGATGGGGAGCGGGGAGAGTGGGACGGGGGTCCGTGTGATGGGGAGAGTGGGACGGGGGTCCATGAGATGGGGAGAGTGGGACGGGGGTCCATGAGATGGGGAGAGTGGGACGGGGTCCGTGTGATGGGGAGCGGGGAGAGTGGGATGGGGGTCTGTGTGATGGGGAGAGTGGGACGGGGGTCCGTGAGATGGGGAGAGTGGGACGGGGGTCCATGTGATGGGGAGTGGGGAGAGTGGGACGGGGGTCTGTGTGATGGGGAGCGGGGAGAGTGGGACGGGGGTCTGTGTGATGGGGAGAGTGGGACGGGGGTCCATGTGATGGGGAGTGGGACGGGGGTCCGTGTGATGGGGAGTGGGAAGAGTGGGACGGGGGTCTGTGTGATGGGGAGCGGGGAGAGTGGGACGGGGGTCCGTGTGATGGGGAGTGGGAAGAGTGGGACGGGGGTCTGTGTGATGGGGAGAGTGGGACGGGGGTCCATGTGATGGGGAGTGGGAAGAGTGGGACGGGGGTCCGTTGTGATGGGGAGCGGGGAGAGTGGGACGGGGGTCCGTGTGATGGGGAGTGGGAAGAGTGGGACGGGGGTCTGTGTGATGGGGAGAGTGGGACGGGGGTCCATGTGATGGGGAGTGGGGAGAGTGGGACGGGGGTCCGTGTGATGGGGAGTGGGAAGAGTGGGACGGGGGTCTGTGTGATGGGGAGAGTGGGACGGGGGTCCATGTGATGGGGAGTGGGGAGAGTGGGACGGGGGTCCGTGTGATGGGGAGTGGGAAGAGTGGGACGGGGGTCTGTGTGATGGGGAGTGGGGAGAGTGGGACGGGGGTCTGTGTGATGGGGAGCGGGGAGAGTGGGACGGGGGTCTGTGTGATAGGGAGCGGGGAGAGTGGGACGGGGGTCTGTGTGATGGGGAGCGGGGAGAGTGGGATCGGGGTCTGTGTGATGGGGAGAGTGGGACGGGGGTCTGTGTGATGGGGAGCGGGGAGAGTGGGACGGGGGTCTGTGTGATAGGGAGCGGGGAGAGTGGGACGGGGGTCCGTGTGATGGGGAGTGGGACGGGGGTCCGTGTGATGGGGAGAGTGGGATGGGGGTCTGTATGATGGGGAGCGGGGAGAGTGGGATGGGGGTCTGTGTGATGGGGAGCGGGGAGAGTGGGACGGGGGTCCGTGTGATGGGGAGAGTGGGACGGGGGTCCGTGTGATGGGGAGTGGGGAGAGTGGGATGGGGGTCTGTGTGATGGGGAGCGGGGAGAGTGGGATGGGGGTCTGTGTGATGGGGAGAGTGGGACCGGGTCCGTGTGATGGGGAGCGGGGAGAGTGGGACCGGGTCCGTGTGATGGGGAGTGGGGAGAGTGGGACGGGGGTCTGTGTGATGGGGAGTGGGGAGAGTGGGACGGGGGTCGGTGTGATGGGGACTGGGGAGAGTGGGACGGGGGTCCGTTGTGATGGGGAGCGGGGAGAGTGGGACGGGGGTCTGTGTGATGGGGAGAGTGGGACGGGGTCCGTGTGATGGGGAGTGGGGAGAGTGGGACGGGGGTCTGTGAGATGGGGAGAGTGGGACGGGGGTCTGTGTGATGGGGAGTGGGGAGAGTGGGACGGGGGTCTGTGTGATGGGGAGTGGGGAGAGTGGGACGGGGGTCTGTGTGATGGGGAGTGGGGAGAGTGGGACGGGGGTCGGTGTGATGGGGACTGGGGAGAGTGGGACGGGGGTCCGTTGTGATGGGGAGCGGGGAGAGTGGGACGGGGGTCTGTGTGATGGGGAGAGTGGGACGGGGTCCGTGTGATGGGGAGTGGGGAGAGTGGGACGGGGGTCTGTGAGATGGGGACCTTGTTCGGTTGATGTACTATATCCATTTGCTTCCCCTAGGTGTATGTACAGGATATCATTCAGAATCAGCTGGCCGTGGAACTGTACCAAATCCTGCATTCTCTGAAGGGCCACCTGTACATTTGTGGAGATGTTACGATGGCACAAGAAGTTGCAAAAACCGTGCAGGAATTGATCGCCGGCCAGGGGGCAATGAGTCTGAATGAGGCAGCGGCCTACATTGCCAATCTCAAAGTAAGAGAGCTTCCCAGATTGTGCGCACTGCGCGAATTATCGCGGGAAGACATAACATAAGAACATAAGAAATAGAAGCAGGAAGAGGCCATACGGCCCCTCGAGCCTGCTCCACCATTTAATACGATCATAGCTGATCCGATCGAGGACTCAGGCCCACTTCCCCGCCCGCTCCCCAGAACCACTTATTCTCTTATTGTTTAAGAAAATGTCTATTCCTGTCTTAAATTTATTCAATGTCCCAACTTCCACAGCTCTCTGAGGCAGCGAATTCCACAGAATTACAACCCCCTGAGAGAAGAAATTCCTCCTCATCTCAGTTTTAAATGGGCGGCCCCTTATTCGAAGATCATGCCCCCTATTTCTGGTCTCCCCCATCAGTGGGAACATCCTCTCTGCATCCACCTTGTCACATCCCCTCATAAACTTATATGTTTCGAGAAGATCACCTCTCATTATTCTGAATGCCAATGAGTAGAGGCCCAACCTACTCAACCTTTCCTCATGAGTCAACCTCCTCATCTCCAGAATCAACCGAGTGAACCTTCTCTGAACTGCAAAGCAAATATATCCTTTCGTAAATATGGAAACTTAAACTGCATGCAGTATTCCAGGAGTGGCCTCACCAATACCCTGTACAACTGCAGCAAGACTTCCCTGCTTTTATACTCCATCCCCTTTACAATAATCCTGATCACTTGCTGTACCTGCATACTAACCTTTTGTGTTTCATGTACAAGTACCCCCAGTTCCCGCTGTACTGCGGCACTTTGCAATCTTTCTCCATTTAAATAATAACTTGCTCTTTGATTTTTTTCTGCCGAAGTGCATGACATCACACTTTCCAACATTATACTCCATCTACTAAATTTTTGCCTACTCACTTAGCCTGTCTATGTCTTTTTGCAGATTTTTTGTGTTCTCCTCACACATTAAGTTTCCTCCCATCTTTGTATTGTCAGCAAACTTGGCTACGTTACACTCGTTCCTTCTTCCAAGTCGTTAATTTGATTGTAAATCGTTGGGTCCCAGCACTGATCCCTGCGGCACCCCACTAGTTACTGATTGCCAACCAGAGAATGAACCATTTATCCCGACTCTCTGTTTTTAGTTAGTTAGCCAATCCTCTATCCATGCTAATATATTACCCCTAACCCTGTGAACTTTTATCTTGTGCAGTAACCTTTTATGTCGCACCTTGTCAAATGCTTTCTGGAAGTCCAAATACACCACATCCACTGGTTCCCCTTTATCCATTCTGTTCGTTACATCCTCAAAGAATTCCAGTAAATTTGTCAAACATGACTTCCTCTTCATAAATCCATGCTGACTCTGCCTGACCGAACTTTGCTTTTCCAATGTCCTGCTACTGTTTCTTTAATAATGGACTCGAACATTTTCCCAACCCCAGATGTTAGGCTAACTGGTCTATAGTTTCCTGCTTTTTGTCTGCCTCCTTTTTTAAATAGGGGCGTTACATTTGTAGTTTTCCAATCTGCTGGGACCTCCCCAGAATCCAGGGAATTTTGGTAAATTACAGCCAATGCATCCACAATCCCTGCCGCTACTTCTCTTAAGACCTTAGGATGCAAGCCACCAGGTCCAGGGGATTTATCTGCCTTTAGTCCCATTATTTTACTGAGTACCAGAGACATGAGAGAGCAGCAGCAAATGATGAGAGACAAACAGGGGATTTGATTTGGAGTGGGAGCAGGGGGCATGTTTAAAATGAACAATCTTCAAGTGAGGTAAAAATTCACAAATAGTTTCTCATCACCGAGCAGTGAACGTGGAACGGAATCGATTTAGTTTCTCAATTAACTTCTTCCAGAAGGGGCCTGATAAATATCTGTCGGTGAGCAAGTTTGATCACAGAAACGTACGGCACAGAAGGAGGCTATTCGGCCCGGTGTACCTGTGCTGGCTCCGTGATATAGCAGTCGTGCTCAGTCCCACGCTCCCGTTGTTTGTCCCGGTCCCTGTCCCCCGTCCCTGTACCTGACCCCCGACCCTGTCCCTGACCCCAACCCTGTCCCCCGACCCTCGCCCCTGACCCCTGTCCCGGTCCCTGACCCCGCACCTGACCCTGACCTTGTCCCTGACCCGGTCCCTGACCCCGCACCTGTCCATGACCCTGTCCCCGACCCCTGACCCTGACCCTGTAAGTTCCTCCTCCTCAAATACCCGTCCAACTCCCTTTTCAAATTATTTCAGTCAGCTTGCACCACCTTTTCAGATCGAGCATTCCAGATCCCCACAGCTCTCTGCGCCAAACATTTCTCCTCCTCTCCCCTCTAGACCTTTTTCTAATAATTTTAAATCCTCGACCTCCTCACTCGCCAGGGGGAATCGCTTTTCTCTCTCGATTCTATCAAAACCTCTCATCAGCTGGAAACCCTCTAATAGGTCACCTCTGAACCTTCTCTGTTCCAAGGAGAACTGTCCCAACATTTCCAACTCTCCATATAACTGAAGTTCCTGGTAACATCCCGGTAAAGCCCCTCTGTGCCCTTTCTGAGGCCTTTACTTTCCTGACGTGTGTTGCCCAGAATTGTCCACAACACTCAAGCTGAGGCCCAACCAATGATTTATAAAGTTCCAGCCTGATCGCTTTGCTGTTATATTCTATTTATAAACCCAAGTAACCCATGTGCTTGTTTAACCACCTTATCACCTTGCCCTGCCTGCCACCTTTAAGGATTTGTGTGTATGGGCACCAAGGTCTCTCTGCTCATCTACTCTTTGCTAAATCGGCCATTTATAGTACATTAATGGGCTGGAAATTCGGTTGGTGTTTTTGAGGCTAAATTTAGCGCCGGGAAATGGTTTGCGTCGGCGGCCAAGAAATTGGGTGGTTGTGCTCTGAGAGTGGGGCGCAGCGCTGAGGGAGGCGTTCCACACCTCTCTCTGGGCGCTAGGCCGGGGGAGCAACTGAATATCGCCAGCTACAGAGCCGGCCTCCCTGCAAAAAAATCATTCCCTCTGTATTACTCACCCCAAATAAAGTTAAATCGCAAAAAGATAAAAAGGGGAGAGTGTATCTGGGCTGTGGAAGGAGGTTAAGTGGGTGGGGAGAGTCAGTGATAGGGGAGTGTGCATGGACTGTATGATGAGTGGACTCAATATATATAAAGGGTCTAATTAACTGATTGAAAGGGCGTGCCTTCCCTTTACCTCTGCTCTACAGTGGGTTTTATCTCCTTCCCTCTGCCTTTGTTTGAAGAACTGTGCGACATTCCACTCCGATACCTGTCACAGTCTTTGTTCACAGGTTTCACCATTCACGCTGCTCTTTCCTCTCCTGCAGGATGAGAATCGCTACCATGAAGATATCTTCGGTGTAACGCTGCGAACCCGGGAGGTCGCCACAAAATTCCGATCCACCTCTTTGTCGTACTGGCAGGCAACAAAGTGAACGATTGGCCCCGTAACGGGAGTGGGTCGGCAGCACTCGGGGGCTGGCTAGAAATGAGGACATGCCACGACTTTTCTACATTATACAGAGCGTCTGCATGTTACAGTCTGTCTCTCTCCCAATCACTGTCTGATTATATAGCACTATATTTTAGCTGTATGAAGCCTCCCCGCCCGGCTATACCATCCACCACTTGCCCCGCCCAGCCTGCCGTGGTGACGGTGTGGCTCTCATCACCAAATCATACCTTGGTCTGTCCCCCTACTCCCCCGGCACTTTCTCCTCTTTGAGCATCTCACCCTATTCCACCCCTTGCACCTCATTTAAAATTTTCCTTCTCTACCGCCAACCCAAATAACATAAAAATGTTATCACCGATATTTCTTCACTGCTTTCCTCGTCCTGTCTCTGCACCGAACAACTTCTCATCCTCGGTGATTTCAACCTCCAACTCAATCGTGCTCTCTTTCCTCTGTTCACTCGCTTCCTGTCCGCCCTTAATCTCTGCCTCCATCTGAACTCCCCAACCCATATTCACGGCCACCCCCTCGACCTTGCCACCTCCCGTGGGCTCGCTACTCCCATCGCATCAATCGCAGATAAAGCCATCTCTGACCACTTCCTCGTATCGCTCTCCACCCACACCCATTCCCCCCCTGCAACCCTACCTCCTTCTGTGCCCGCCCCTGGAAAAACTCTCTCCCGAATCTCTTACAACGGCACTCATCAACTCCCAACCATCCAGCCTGTGGTCCTCCATTCACCGCGACATCTCTGCAGCTACCGATCTGCTCAATCACACCCTCACCACCACCTTTTGTTGCCCTAGTCCCTGTGAAAACAATTACTCTCTCACCCTGGCCGTTCCCCCTGGTACAGCCCTGATCTTCACTTTCTCTAGTTCAAGGGATGCAGACCTGAATGCAGACAGCGGACAACTGGTTTGGCCATTCACCACCAGATCTGGCTGGACCACATGAAGCACTATCGGGTCCTGCTCTCATCTGCCCGAATCGCTCACTATTCCAGAATCATTCTGTAATGTAAAGATAAACCCCGGCTTCTATTCTCCACCGCTAACCGTCTTTTTAACCCCCTCTCCCCAGGACCCACCCTCACCTCCGACAATAAGTGTGAGGAGCTCATGGACTTTTTTGTCTCTAAGATTGAGACCATCCGTTCGGCCGCCTCTGTCTCTGCCTAGCCCACCGGCCAAACTTCTTCTAAGGAAGCCCCCTGCCCCAGCCCTGACCTCACATCTTTCTCCAGTTTGTCTCCGATCTCCCCTCTTGACCATTCCGAGCTCATCCTGTCCATGAGACCCATTTCCTGGTCCCTTGACCCTATTCCCACCAAACTGCTGACCACCCAGCTTCCTTTTCTGGCTCCCATGTTAGCTGACATTGTTAACGGTTCTCTCTCCTCGGGTATGTCTCCCCCTCCCTCAAATCTGCCATCATCACCCCTCTGCTCAAAAAACCAGCCCTCAATCCCTCCGTCCTTGCAAACTACCGTCCCATCTCCAACCTCCCTTTCCTCACCAAAGTCCTTGAACGTGTTGTCGCCTCCCAAATCCGTGCCCAACTTTCCCAAAATTCCATATTTAAATCCCTCCGATCCGGTTTCTGCGCCTGCCACAGTGCCGAAACCGCTCCCATCAAAGTCACATATGACATCCTGTGTGACTGTGACAAAGGCAAACTCTCTCTCCTCATTCTTCTCGACCTGTCTGCAGCCTTTGACATGGTTGACCACTCAATCCTCCTCCAACGCCTCTCCACCTCCGTCCAGCTGGGTGGGACTGCACTCGCCTGGTTCCATTCTTATCCATCTAATCGTAGCCAGAGAATCACCTGCAACAGCTTCTCTTCCCACCCCCACATCGTTACCTCTGGTGTCCCCCAAGGATCTATCCTTGGGCCCCTCCTATTTCTCATCTATGTGCTGCCCCTTGGTGACATCATCCAAAAACACATCATCAGTTTCCACATGTACGCTGATAACACCCAGCTCTACCTCACCACCACTTCTCTCGACCCCTCCACAGTCTCTAAATTGTCAGACTGCTTGTCCAAAATCCAGTTCTGGATAAGCAGAAATTTTCTCCAGTTGGATATTGGGAAGATCGAAGCCATTCCCATCACCCCCTGTGCTCACGGACCTACTTTGGCTTCTGGTTAAGCAATGCCTCGATTTCAAATTTCTCATCCTTGTTTACAAATCCCTCCATGTCCCTCGCCCCTCCCTATCTCTGTAATCTCCTCCAGCTCCACAACCCCCCCCCCCCGTGCTCCTCTAATTCAGACCTCCTGAGCATCCCTGATTATAATCGCTCAATCATCGGTGGCCGTGCCTTCTGTTGCCTTGGCTCCAAGCTCTGGAACTCCCTCCCTAAACCTCTCCACCTCTCTCTCCTCCACCTTGTCGCTATTCCACCACGTGAAACTTCAAATTTTAAACCTGTGCCACTCCACCCAACCTCCTGCTTTCTGAAAAGGACGATGTATTCACAAATATTTCCTTCTGCTGGGCGAACATCTGATCAACTGATTAAAGTTATCTGCAATGTATGCATCAGTCTGCACTGCAATGTCTTTCAATTAGGTTTCCTGGTGACAAAACTGAGCAGTGTTTGCAGTCTTACTTCAATAATTTAGTATGTATCATATCACAAACATTATGACTATGATTGTACGTGACATCTAAAAGGAGGAGGTACTGAAACCACTGGCAGCGCTCACCCGGTCCAGAGGGGTGCATCCTCGGTTGCTAAGTGAAGCTCGATAGCAGAGGCTCTGGCCACAACCTGTCAATCCTCCTTGGATATGGGGGCTGTGGCAGAGAACTAGAGGATTGCAAATAAGAGCATGAGAACATAAGATAAAGGAGCAGGAGTAGGCCACCTGGCCCCTCGAGCCTGCTCCGCCATTCAATAAGATCACAGCTGGACTCAGCTCCACTTCCACACCTGTTCCCCATAACCCTTCACTCCCTTATCACTCAAAAGTCTGTCCATCCCCACCTTAAATATATTCAATGACCCAGCCTCCACAGCTCTCTGGGGCAGAGAATTCCAGATTTACAACCCTCCGAGAGAAGAAATTCCTCCTTGTCTCAGTTTTAAATGGGTGGCCCCTTATTTTTAGACTATGTCCCCTAGTTTCCCCGATGAGGGGAAATATCCTCTCTGCATCTACCTTGTCGAGCTTCCTCATTATCTTATATGTTCCGATAAAATCACCTTTCATTCTTCTGAACTCCAATGTGTATAGGCCCAACCTACTCAACCTATCCTCATAAGTCAACCCCCTCATCTCCAGAATCAACCTAGTGAACCTTCTCTGAACTGCCTCCAATGCAAGTATATCCTTCCTTAAATATGGAGACCAAAACTGTACGCAGTACTCTAGGTGTGGCCTCACCAATACCCTGTACAGTTGCAGCAGGACTTCTCTGATTTTATACTCTATCCTCTTAGCAATAAAGGCCAACATTGCATTTGCCTTCCTGATCACTTGCTGTACCTGCATACTAACTTTTTGTGTTTCATGCACAAGGACTCGCAGGTCCCTATGTACTGCAAAACTTTGCGATTTTTCTCCATTTAAATTGTAATTTATTTTCCATTATTTCCGCCAAAGTGGATAACCTCACATTTTCCCACATTATACTCCATCTGCCAAATGTTTGCCCACTCACTTAGCCTGCCTATATCGCTTTACAGATTTTATGTGTCCTCCTCACAATTTGCTTTCCCACCTATCTTTGTATCATCAGCAAACTTGGCTACATTACACTCGGTCCCTTCATCCAAATCATTAATATAGTTGTAAATAGCTGAGGACCCAGCACCGATCCCTGTGGCACACCACTAGTTACTGTTTGCCAACCGGAAAATGACCCATTTATCACAACTGTTTTCTGTTTGTCAGCCAATCCTCTATCCATGCTAATATATTACCCCCAACCCTGTGAGCTTTTATCTTGTGCAGTAACCTTTTATGTGGCACCTTATCAAATGCTTTCTGCAAATCCAAATACACCACATCCACTGGTTCCCCCTTATCCACCCTGCTTGTTACATCCTCAAAGAACTCCAGCAAATTTGTAAAACATGATTTCCCTTTCATAAAACCATAAAGAAAAGAGGAGAGGCAATATAAACTAAATGGTGCAATTTGAAAGGGGTGCAGGAACAGAGAGACCTGGCGATGTACGTACGCAAGTCTCTCAAGGTGGGAGGCCGAGTTGATACGGGATCCTGGGCTTTATAAATAGAGGCGTAGGAGGGACCAAAACGATTTCTTGCCCAGGGCGTGGGCGTTAGTGGAGGTGCAAACCGGCATTGCCCCGCTCCCACCGGCAGCTCCCCGCTCTCGCCCCGCTCCCACCGCTATCGCCCCGCTCCCACCGCTATCGCCCCGCTCCCACCGCTATCGCCCCGGGCTGCTGCGCATACAATGACGACATAATCGCCATGTTCTGCGACCCATTTTCGCCCCGGAGCGGAACTTCGGTCGTGCCCCGTGGGCGATGTTTGCGCCAGCCTCGCAGCTCGCAAACCGGGACACGCTCCCCGCGCGGGGCGAAAGCTAAAGGCGAGGTGCGCAGTGCCTTATTGTTCAATGGCCGACACCTGCAGCCTTGCCTTGCCGATGTGGCGGGGTCGGTGCCGCGGTGTTGGGGCCCGGCTCCCCGCTCCCCGCTGGTGAAGCAGTGGCCCCTCACACCATCGCGAGCCCACCCTGTAACGGAGGGCGAGGGCTCCGTGCTCCCGCCAGCGCTTCGCACAGCTTGGAACATTCCTTCGCTTAGCGCCTGGTCCTGTCCCTGGGCGGTGGAGGGGCGAGCGACATTGCGCTGCACTTCCTCTCGGGGCGCTAACCCCAACTTGGCTGCAGCGGCGGGACTTGGAACCCAGAGCAGCAATGCCGCTCGCCACCGTTACCGCCCCAAACACTGTCGCAGCAAACGTCGGCCACGGACAGCACAAGAGCAAAGAGGTTAGGCTAAAGCTTTACAACACACTGCTGAGGCCTCAGCTGGGCTATTGTGTGTAATTCTGGACACCGCGCTTTGGGATGTGGAGCTACAGAGTGCAGCTGAGATTTCGGCCAATGGAAGGAGCCGGCCTCCTTCACCAACATGGCACCGGGCCGCAGGGGAGTCGGCCTCCTTCACCAACATGGCACCGGGCCGCAGGGGAGTCGGCCTCCTTCACGAACATGGCGCCGGGCCGCAGCGGCCGCCGGGCCGCAGCGGCAGCCGGCCCCCTTCACCAACATGGTGCCGGGCCGCAGTGGGAGCCGGCCTCCTTCACCAACATGGCGCCAGCTCAGGCTCTGGCCAATCCAGTGACGAGTTCAACAGGACGTTTTCGCACTTCCGCTATAAACCGGAAGTTCTTCTACACGCGGGTAACTCAACTGGTGGATAGAGGGTGAGAAAATATCACAAAACACCGGAATATCATCCCGTCCCTCAGTAGCGCCCCTCCGACACTCCCTCAGTACCGCCCTTCCGACACTCCCTCAAATGCCCCTCCGACACTCCCTCAGTAGCGCCCCTCCGACACTCCCTTAAATGCCCCTCCGACACTCCCTCAGTAGCGCCCCTCCGACACTCCCTCAAATGCCCCTCCGGCACTCCCTCAGTACCGCCCCTCCGACATTCCCTCAGTACTGCCCCTCCGACACTCCCTCAGATGCCCCTCCGGCACTCCCTCAGATGCCCCTCCGGCACTCCCTCAGTAGCGCCCCTCCGACACTCCCTCAAATGCCCCTCCGGCACTCCCTCAGTACCGCCCCTCCGACACTCCCTCAGATGCCCCTCCGACATTCCCTCAGTAGCCCCTCCGACACTCCCTCAGATGCCCCTCCGGCACTCCCTCAGTACTGCCCCTCCGACACTCCCTCAGATGCCCCTCCGACACTCCCTCAGATGCCCCTCCGGCACTCCCTCAGTACTGCCCCTCCGACACTCCCTCAGATGCCCCTCCGACATTCCCTCAGTACTGCCCCTCCGACATTCCCTCAGATGCTCCTCCGACACTCCCTCAGATGCTCCTCCGACACTCCCTCAGATGCTCCTCCGACGCTCCCTCAGATGCTCCTCCGACATTCCCTCAGTACTGCCCCTCCGACACTCCCTCAGATGCTCCTCCGACACTCCCTCAGATGCCCCTCCGACACTCCCTCAGATGCCCCTCCCACACTCCCTCAGATGCCCCTCCGACACTCCCTCAGTACTGCCCCTCCGACACTCCTGCAGATGCTCCTCCGACACTCCCTCCCTCAGTACTGCCCCTCCGACATTCCCTCAGATGCCCCTCCGACACTCCCTCAGTACTTCCCCTCCGACATTCCCTCAGTACTGCCCCTCCGACACTCCCTTGGATGCCCCTCCGACACTCCCTCAGTACTTCCCCTCCGACACTCCCTCAGTACCGCCCCTCCGACACTCCCTCAGTACTTCCCCTCCGACACTCCCTCCCTCAGTACTGCCCCTCCGACACTCCCTCAGATGCCCCTCCGACACTCCCTCAGTACTTCCCCTCCGACATTCCCTCAGTACTGCCCCTCCGACACTCCCTCAGATGCCCCTCCGACACTCTCTCAGTACTGCCCTTCTGACACTCCCTCAGATGCCCCTCCGACACTCCCTCAGTACTTCCCCTCCGACACTCCCTCAGATGCCCCTCCGACACTCCCTCGGATGCCCCTCCGACACTCCCTCAGATGCTCCTCCGACATTCCCTCAGTCCTGCCTCTCCGACACTCCCTCAGATGCCCCTCCGACACTCCCTCAGATGCCCCTCCCACACTCCCTCAGATGCCCCTCCGACACTCCCTCAGTACTGCCCCTCCGACACTCCTGCAGATGCTCCTCCGACACTCCCTCCCTCAGTACTGCCCCTCCGACATTCCCTCAGATGCCCCTCCGACACTCCCTCAGATGCCGCTCCGACACTCCCTCAGTACTTCCCCTCCGACATTCCCTCAGTACTGCCCCTCCGACACTCCCTCGGATGCCCCTCCGACACTCCCTCAGTACTTCCCCTCCGACACTCCCTCAGTACCGCCCCTCCGACACTCCCTCAGTACTTCCCCTCCGACACTCCCTCCCTCAGTACTGCCCCTCCGACACTCCCTCAGATGCCCCTCCGACACTCCCTCAGTACTTCCCCTCCGACATTCCCTCAGTACTGCCCCTCCGACACTCCCTCAGATGCCCCTCCGACACTCTCTCAGTACTGCCCTTCTGACACTCCCTCAGATGCCCCTCCGACACTCCCTCAGTACTTCCCCTCCGACACTCCCTCAGATGCCCCTCCGACACTCCCTCGGATGCCCCTCCGACACTCCCTTAGTACTTCCCCTCCGACACTCCCTCAGTACTTCCCCTCCGACATTCCCTCAGTACTGCCCCTCCGACACTCCCTCGGATGCCCCTCCGACACTCCCTCAGTACTTCCCCTCCGACAGTGCGGCACTCCCCCACCCCCCAGGAATGTGTTGGACCTGTTCCGTGACCTTGAAACGCAGTTGATTCTTTGTAACTCGGGCTGTGCCCCCCCGAGGATCAGGACTGCAGTGAAGGTCAGCAAACACTGAGTCTGCAAAGTGAGCAAGCAGGTTAATGGTCAAGGGTTGCAGCAAGTGCGGGCAGTTAGTGGAGGTGAGCCGCAATCTGCTGCCGAGCCCGGCTGGTAAAAGTGTGGGGTTTGCTGGGCTTGGGCCCGAGAGAGAGAGAGTGAGAGCGAGAGTGAGCGAGAGAGAGCCAGAGAGAGAGAGCGAGCGAGACAGAGAGAGAGAGAGAGAGAGAGAGAGAGCGAGCGAGACAGAGACAGAGACAGAGACAGACAGAGAGAGAGAGAGAGAGAGAGAGCGCGAGCGAGCCAGCCAGAGAGAGAGAGAGAGAGAGAGAGAGAGAGCGAGAGAGCCAGCCAGCCAGCCACAGAAAGAGAGCGGGCGAGCCAGAGAGAGCGATAAAGAGAGAGAGAGAGATAGAGATAGAGATAGAGAGAGAGAGAGAGAGAGAGAGCGCGAGAGCCAGAGAGAGAGAGCGAGCCAGAGAGATAGAGAGAGAGCGAGAGCCAGAGAGAGAGAGCGAGAGCCAGAGAGAGAGAGAGAGAGCGAGCCAGCCATCCAGAGAGAGAGAGAGAGAGAGAGCGAACCAGAGAGAGAGAGAGAGAGAGAGCGAGCCAGGGAGAGCGAGCGAGAGAGAGCCAGAAAGCCAAAGAGAGTCAGAGAGAGAGCGCGAGCGTGAGTCAGAGAGAGCGAGCGTGAGCCAGAGAGAGAGAGAGCCAGAGCCAGAGCGAGCCAGAGAGAGAGAGAGCGAGCCAGAGAGAGCCAGAGAGAGAGAGAGCGAGCCAGAGAGAGAGAGAGCGAGCCAGAGACAGCGAGAGAAAGCCAGAGAGAGAGAGCGCGAGCGTGAGCCAGAGAGAGCGAGCGTGAGCCAGAGAGAGAGAGAGAGAGAGAGAGAGAGAGCCAGAGCCAGAGCCAGAGCCAGAGAGAGAGAGAGAAAGAGAGTGCGAGAGCCAGAGAGAGTGAGCATGAGCCAGAGAGAGTTCCAGAGAGTGAGAGAGCGCGAGAGCCAGAGAGAGAGAGAGAGAGAGCGAGCCAGAGAGAGAGAGAGAGAGAGAGAGAGAGAGCGCGAGAGAGAGCGAGCCAGAGAGACCGAGCCAGAGAGAGAGAGAGCGAGCCAGAGAGAGAGAGTGAGCCAGAGAGAGAGAGAGAGACAGAGAGAGCGTGCCAGAGAGAGCGAGCCAGAGCCAGAGAGAGAGAGAGCAAGCCAGAGAGAGAGAGAGAGAGAGAGAGAGCGAGAGAGCCAGAGAGAGCGAGCCAGAGAGAGCGAGAGCCAGAGCTAGAGCTAGAGAGCGAGAGAGAGAGAGACAGAGACAGCGAGCTAGAGAGAGCGAGCAAGAGTGAGCCAGAGAGAGAGCGAGCCAGAGCCAGAGAGAGAGAGAGAGAGAGACAGAGAGCGCCAGAGAGAGAGAGAGAGAGAGAGACGGAGAGCACCAGGGAGAGAGAGCCACAGAGCCCGAGAGAGACACAGAGACAGAGACAGAGACTCGGGTACCCAGAGCCCTGCTGTGCGACAGGCGGGGTCGGGGGGAGGGGTCGGGTGCAGGTTCGGTTGTCGGTGTCAGGGGCGGGGGCATGGTGAGGGGCAGTGCTGATTCACTTGCTGTGACAGCACTGTCAGGGGCAGGGCTGATTCAGCAGCTCCACTCACTGCCACTGGGAACTCAGCGCTCTAATTAGCAACTTATGATCCTGGCTAATGTCTGACTCGTGCGGCCAGTTACCAGACTCCATTTCGACCAGCATTTGCTCAGTGTCTGTGTACTGCTTCACTGCCAGGTGCTCCCATGTGTTCTCTCAGTCTCCCTGTGTCTCTCACTCTGGCTCTCTGCTCCCCTTCGCTCGTCCCCTCTCTCTCCCTCTCTGCTCCCCTTCACTCTCCCTCTCTCCCTCTCTGCTCCCCTTCACTCTCCCGCTGTCTATTGCTCGGTCTGTCTCTCGCTCTCCCCCCGTCTCTCGCTCTCCCGCCATCTCTTGCTCTCCTACCCCCCCTCCCCCTTCCACCCCCTTCTCCTCCCCCTCTCTCTCTCTGTCCCGCTCGCGCTCGGTCCCTCTCGCTCACTGGGCCTCGCGCTCGCGCTCTCTCTCGCTCGCGCTCTGCCTCTCGCGCTCTCGCTCGCTCTGTCTGTCGCTCGGTGTCTTTCTCTTGCGCGCTCTCTCGTACTCTCTTGCTAGGTCTCTAGTTCTCGCTCGGTCTCTCGCTCTCTCGTTCTCTCGCTCTCTGTCGCTCGGTGTCTGTCTGTCTCTCGCGCTCGGTCTCTCTCTCGCTCGGTCTCTCGCTTGGTCTCGCTCTCGCTCTCGCGCATTCGCTCTTGCGCTCTCGCTCGATCTGTCTTTCTCTCTCTCTCGATCTGTCGTTCTCTCTCGTTCGATCTTTCTCTCTCTCGATCTGTCTTTCTCTCTCGATCTGTCTTTCTCTCTCGATCTGTCTTTCTCTCTCGCTGGATCTTTCTCTCTCGCTGGATCTTTCTCGCTCGATCATTCTTTCTCAATGTGTCTTTCTCCCTTGCTCGATCTTTCTCGCTTGATCTGTCTTTCTCTCTCCATCTGTCTTTCTCACTTGATCTGTCTTTCTTTCTCTCTTGATCTGTCTTTCTCTCTCGCTCGATCTGTCTTTCTCTCTCGCTCGATCTGTCTTTCTCTCTCGATCGATCTGCCTTTCGCTCTCTCTGTCTGGCTTTCTCTCTCGATCTGTCTCGCTCGATTTGTCTTTCTCTCTCGATCTGTCTCTCTTACTCGATCTGTATCTCTCACTCGATCTGCCTTTCTCTCTCGCTCGATCTGTCTTACTTTCTCGCACGATCTGCCTTTCTCTCTCTCTCTGTCTGGCTGTCACTCTCGATCTGTCTGTCTCACTCGTTCGATCTGTCTTTCTCTTTCTCTTTCTCTCGATCTGTCTCTCGCTCGATTTGTCTTTCTCTCTCGCTCGATCTGTCTTTCTCGCTCGATCTGTCTTTCTCGCTCGAATTGCCTTTCTCGCTCGAATTGCCTTTCTCGCTCTCTTTGTCTGGCTCTCTCTCGATCTGTCTGTCTCTCGCTCGATCTGTCTTTCTCTCTCGCTCGATCTGTCTCTCTCAGTCGATCTGTCTATCTCGCTCGCTTGATCTGTCTTTCTCTCTCGCTCGGTCTGTCTGTGTCTCTCTCTGTCTGTCTGTCTTTCTCTCTCGCTCTCTCTGTCTGGCTTTCTCTCTCGCTCGATCTGTCTCTCTCAGTTGATCTGTCTGTCTCGCTCGCTCGATCTGTCTTTCTCTCTCGCTCGATCTGTCTTTCTCGCTCGCTCGATCTGTCTTTCTCGCTCGATCTGTCTGTCTCTCTGTCTGTGTCTCTCGCTCGGTCTGGCTTTCTCTCTCGCTCGATCTGTCTTTCTCTCTCGCTCGATCTGTCTGTCTCTCTCTCTGTCTGTCTCTCTCGCTCTGTCTGTTTTTCTCTCGCTCGATCCGTCGTTCTCTCTGGCTCGATCTGTTTTTCTCACGCTCGACCTGTCTTTCTTGCGCTCGACCTGTCTCTCGCTCGATTTGTCTTTCTCTCTCGCTCTCTCTGTCTGGCTTTCTCTCTCGATCTGTCTGTCTCTCTCGCTCGATCTGTCTTTCTCTCTCGCTCGATCTGTCTTTCTCGCTCGATCTGTCTTTCTCTCTCGCTCGATCTGTCTTTCTCTCTCGCTCGATCTGTCTTTCTCTCTCGCTCGATCTGTCTTTCTCTCTCGCTCGATCTGTCTTTCTCTCTCGCTCGATCTGTCTTTCTCTCTCGCTCGATCTGTCTTTCTCTCTCGCTCGATCTGTCTTTCCCTCTCGCTCGATCTGTCTTTCTCGCGCTCGATCTGTCTTTCTCTCGCTCGATCTGTCTTTCTCTCTCTCTCGATCTGTCTCTCTCGCTCGATCTGTCTCTCTCAGTCGATCTATTTGTCTCGCTCGCTCAATCTGTTTCTCGCTCGATCTGTTTCTTTCTCGCTCGATCTGTCTTTCTCGCTCGATCTGTCTTTCTCGCTCGATCTGTCTTTCTCGCTCGATCTGTCTTTCTCTCTCGCTCGATCTGTCTTTCTCTCTCGCTCGATCTGTCTTTCTCTCTCGCTCGATCTGTCTTTCTCTCTCGCTCGATCTGTCTTTCTCTCTCGCTCGATCTGTCTTTCTCGCTCGATCTGTCTGTCTCTCTGTCTGTGTCTCTCGCTCGGTCTGGCTTTCTCTCTCGCTCGATCTGTCTTTCTCTCTCGCTCGATCTGTCTGTCTCTCTCTCTGTCTGTCTCTCTCGCTCTGTCTGTTTTTCTCTCGCTCGATCCGTCGTTCTCTCTGGCTCGATCTGTTTTTCTCACGCTCGACCTGTCTTTCTTGCGCTCGACCTGTCTCTCGCTCGATTTGTCTTTCTCTCTCGCTCTCTCTGTCTGGCTTTCTCTCTCGATCTGTCTGTCTCTCTCGCTCGATCTGTCTTTCTCTCTCGCTCGATCTGTCTTTCTCGCTCGATCTGTCTTTCTCTCTCGCTCGATCTGTCTTTCTCTCTCGCTCGATCTGTCTTTCTCTCTCGCTCGATCTGTCTTTCTCTCTCGCTCGATCTGTCTTTCTCTCTCGCTCGATCTGTCTTTCTCTCTCGCTCGATCTGTCTTTCCCTCTCGCTCGATCTGTCTTTCTCGCGCTCGATCTGTCTTTCTCTCGCTCGATCTGTCTTTCTCTCTCTCTCGATCTGTCTCTCTCGCTCGATCTGTCTCTCTCAGTCGATCTATTTGTCTCGCTCGCTCAATCTGTTTCTCGCTCGATCTGTTTCTTTCTCGCTCGATCTGTCTTTCTCGCTCGATCTGTCTTTCTCGCTCGATCTGTCTTTCTCGCTCGATCTGTCTTTCTCTCTCGCTCGATCTGTCTTTCTCTCTCGCTCGATCTGTCTTTCTCTCTCGCTCGATCTGTCTTTCTCTCTCGCTCGATCTGTCTTTCTCTCTCGCTCGATCTGTCTTTCCCTCTCGCTCGATCTGTCTTTCTCGCGCTCGATCTGTCTTTCTCGATCTGTCTCTCTTGCTCGATCTGTATCTCTCACTCGATCTGCCTTTCTCTCTCGCTCGATCTGTCTTTCTTTCTCGCACGATCTGCCTTTCTCTCTCTCTCTCTGTCTGGCTGTCACTCTCGATCTGTCTGACTCTCTCGTTCGATCTGTCTTTCTCTTTCTCTTGATCTGTCTCGCTCGATTTGTCTTTCTCGCTCGATTTGTATTTCTCTCTCGCTCGATTTGTCTTTCTCTCGCTCGATCTGTCTTTCTCGCTCGATCTACCTTTCTCGCTCTCTTTGTCTAGCTTTCTCTCTCGATCTGTCTGTCTCTCTCGCTCGATCTGTCTTTCTCTCTCGCTCGATCTGTCTTTCTCTCTCGTTCGATCTGTCTTTCTCGCTCGATCTGTCTTTCTCTCTCGCTCGATCTGTCTGTCTCGCTCGCTCGATGTGTCTTTCTCTCTCGCTCGATCTGTCTTTCTCTCTCGCTCGATCTGTCTTTCTCTCTCGCTCGATCTGTCTTTCTCTCTCGCTCGATCTGTCTGTCTCGCTCGCTCAATGTGTCTTTCTCTCTCGCTCGATCTGTCTTTCTCTCTCGCTCGATCTGTCTTTCTCTTTCGCTCGTTCTGTCTTTCTCGCGCTCGATCTGTCTTTCTCGCGCTCGATCTGTCTTTCTCGATCTGTCTCTCTTGCTCGATCTGTATCTTTCACTCGATCTGCCTTTCTCTCTCGCTCGATCTGTCTTTCTTTCTCGCACGATCTGCCTTTCTCTCTCTCTCTCTGTCTGGCTGTCACTCTCGATCTGTCTGACTCTCTCGTTCGATCTGTCTTTCTCTTTCTCTTTCTCTCGATCTGTCTCTCTCGCTCGATTTGTCTTTCTCGCTCGATTTGTCTTTCTCTCTCGCTCGATTTGTCTTTCTCTCGCTCGATCTGTCTTTCTCGCTCGATCTACCTTTCTCGCTCTCTTTGTCTGGCTTTCTCTCTCGATCTGTCTTTCTCTCTCGCTCGATCTGTCTTTCTCTCTCGCTCGATCTGTCTTTCTCTCTCGCTCGATCTGTCTTTCTCTCTCGCTCGATCTGTCTGTCTCGCTCGCTCGATCTGTCTTTCTCGCTCGATCTGTCTTTCTCGCTCGATCTGTCTTTCTCGCTCGATCTGGCTTTCTCTCTCGCTCGATCTGTCTTTCTCGCTCGATCTGCCTTTCTCTCTCTCGCTCTCTCTGTCTGGCTTTCTCCCTCGATCTGTCTGGCTTTCTCGCTCGATCTGTCTTTCTCTCTCTCTCGATCTGTCTTTCTCTCTCTCTCGATCTGTCTCTCTCGCTCGATCTGTGTCTCAGTCGATCTGTCTGTCTCGCTCGCTCGATCTGTTTCTTTCTCGCTTGATCTGTCTTTCTCTTTCGCTCGATCTGTCTTTCTCTTTCGCTCGATCTGTCTTTCTCTTTCGCTCGATCTGTCTTTCTCTTTCGCTCGATCTGTCTTTCTCTTTCGCTCGATCTGTCTTTCTCTTTCGCTCGATCTGTCTTTCTCTTTCGCTCGATCTGTCTTTCTCTTTCGCTCGATCTGTCTTTCTCTTTCGCTCGATCTGTCTTTCTCTTTCGCTCGATCTGTCTTTCTCTTTCGCTCGATCTGTCTTCCTCGCGCTCGATCTGTCTTTCTCGCGTTGGATCTGTCTTCCTCGCGCTCGATCTGTCTTCCTCGCGCTCGATCTGTCTTTCCCGCGCTCGATCTGTCTTTCTCGAGCTCGATCTGTTTTTCTCGCGCTCGATCTGTCTTTCTCGCGCTCGATCTGTCTTTCTCGCGCTCGATCTGTCTTTCTCGCGCTCGATCTGTCTTTCTCTCTCGCTCGATCTGTCTTTCTCTCTCGCTCGATCTGTCTTTCTCTCTCGCTCGATCTGTCTTTCCCTCTCGCTCGATCTGTCTTTCTCGCGCTCGATCTGTCTTTCTCTCGCTCGATCTGTCTTTCTCTCTCTCTCGATCTGTCTCTCTCGCTCGATCTGTCTCTCTCAGTCGATCTATTTGTCTCGCTCGCTCAATCTGTTTCTCGCTCGATCTGTTTCTTTCTCGCTCGATCTGTCTTTCTCGCTCGATCTGTCTTTCTCGCTCGATCTGTCTTTCTCTCTCGCTCGATCTGTCTTTCTCTCTCGCTCGATCTGTCTTTCTCTCTCGCTCGATCTGTCTTTCCCTCTCGCTCGATCTGTCTTTCTCGCGCTCGATCTGTCTTTCTCGATCTGTCTCTCTTGCTCGATCTGTATCTCTCACTCGATCTGCCTTTCTCTCTCGCTCGATCTGTCTTTCTTTCTCGCACGATCTGCCTTTCTCTCTCTCTCTCTGTCTGGCTGTCACTCTCGATCTGTCTGACTCTCTCGTTCGATCTGTCTTTCTCTTTCTCTTGATCTGTCTCGCTCGATTTGTCTTTCTCGCTCGATTTGTCTTTCTCTCTCGCTCGATTTGTCTTTCTCTCGCTCGATCTGTCTTTCTCGCTCGATCTATCTTTCTCGCTCTCTTTGTCTGGCTTTCTCTCTCGATCTGTCTGTCTCTCTCGCTCGATCTGTCTTTCTCTCTCGCTCGATCTGTCTTTCTCGCTCGCTCGATCTGTCTTTCTCGCTCGATCTGTCTTTCTCTCTCGCTCGATCTGTCTGTCTCGCTCGCTCGATGTGTCTTTCTCTCTCGCTCGATCTGTCTTTCTCGCTCGATCTGTCTTTCTCTCTCGCTCGATCTGTCTTTCTCTCTCGCTCGATCTGTCTGTCTCGCTCGCTCAATGTGTCTTTCTCTCTCGCTCGATCTGTCTTTCTCTCTCGCTCGATCTGTCTTTCTCTTTCGCTCGATCTGTCTTTCTCGCGCTCGATCTGTCTTTCTCGCGCTCGATCTGTCTTTCTCGATCTGTCTCTCTTGCTCGATCTGTATCTTTCACTCGATCTGCCTTTCTCTCTCGCTCGATCTGTCTTTCTTTCTCGCACGATCTGCCTTTCTCTCTCTCTCTCTGTCTGGCTGTCACTCTCGATCTGTCTGACTCTCTCGTTCGATCTGTCTTTCTCTTTCTCTTTCTCTCGATCTGTCTCTCTCGCTCGATTTGTCTTTCTCGCTCGATTTGTCTTTCTCTCTCGCTCGATTTGTCTTTCTCTCGCTCGATCTGTCTTTCTCGCTCGATCTACCTTTCTCGCTCTCTTTGTCTGGCTTTCTCTCTCGATCTGTCTTTCTCTCTCGCTCGATCTGTCTTTCTCTCTCGCTCGATCTGTCTTTCTCTCTCGCTCGATCTGTCTTTCTCTCTCGCTCGATCTGTCTTTCTCTCTCGCTCGATCTGTCTTTCTCTCTCGCTCGATCTGTCTGTCTCGCTCGCTCGATCTGTCTTTCTCGCTCGATCTGTCTTTCTCGCTCGATCTGGCTTTCTCTCTCGCTCGATCTGTCTTTCTCGCTCGATCTGCCTTTCTCTCTCTCGCTCTCTCTGTCTGGCTTTCTCCCTCGATCTGTCTGGCTTTCTCCCTCGATCTGTCTGTCTCTCTCGCTCGATCTGTCTTTCTCTCTCTCTCGATCTGTCTTTCTCTCTCTCTCGATCTGTCTCTCTCGCTCGATCTGTGTCTCAGTCGATCTGTCTGTCTCGCTCGCTCGATCTGTTTCTTTCTCGCTTGATCTGTCTTTCTCTTTCGCTCGATCTGTCTTTCTCTTTCGCTCGATCTGTCTTTCTCTTTCGCTCGATCTGTCTTTCTCTTTCGCTCGATCTGTCTTTCTCTTTCGCTCGATCTGTCTTTCTCTTTCGCTCGATCTGTCTTTCTCTTTCGCTCGATCTGTCTTTCTCTTTCGCTCGATCTGTCTTTCTCGCGCTCGATCTGTCTTTCTCGCGCTCGATCTGTCTTTCTCGCGCTCGATCTGTCTTTCTCGCGCTCGATCTGTCTTTCTCGCGCTCGATCTGTCTTTCTCGCGCTCGATCTGTCTTTCTCGCGCTCGATCTGTCTTTCTCGCGCTCGATCTGTCTTTCTCGCGCTCGATCTGTCTTTCTCGCGCTCGATCTGTCTTTCTCGCGCTCGATCTGTCTTTCTCGCGCTCGATCTGTCTTTCTCGCGCTCGATCTGTCTTTCACGCGCGCGATCTGTCTTTCTCGCGCTCGATCTGTCTTTCTCGCGCTCGATCTGTCTTTCTCGCGCTCGATCTGTCTTTCTCGCGCTCGATCTGCCTCTCGCGCTCGATCTGCCTCTCTCGCTCGATCTTTCTTTCTCGCGCTCGATCTGTCTTTCTCTCTCGCTCGATCTGCCTCTCTCGCTCGATCTGTGGCTCTCAGTCGATCTATCTGTCTTTCTCTTACGCTCGATCTGTCTTTCTCTTTCGCTCGATCTGTCTTTCTCTTTCGCTCGATCTGTCTTTCTCTTTCGCTCGATACGTCTTTCTCTTTCGCTCGATCTGTCTTTCTCTTTCGCTCGATCTGTCTTTCTCTTTCGCTCGATCTGTCTTTCTCTTTCGCTCGATCTGTCTTTCTCGCGCTCGATCTGTCTTTCTCGAGCTCGATCTGTCTTTCTCGCGCTCGATCTGTCTTTCTCGCGCTCGATCTGTCTTTCTCGCGCTCGATCTGTCTTTCTCGCGCTCGATCTGTCTTTCACGCGCGCGATCTGTCTTTCTCGCGCTCGATCTGTCTTTCTCGCGCTCGATCTGTCTTTCTCGCGCTCGATCTGCCTCTCGCGCTCGATCTGCCTCTCTCGCTCGATCTGTCTTTCTCGCTCGATCTGTCTTTCTCTCTCGCTCGATCTGCCTCTCTCGCTCGATCTGTGGCTCTCAGTCGATCTATCTGTCTTTCTCTTACGCTCGATCTGTCTTTCTCTTTCGCTCGATCTGTCTTTCTCTTTCGCTCGATCTGTCTTTCTCTTTCGCTCGATACGTCTTTCTCTTTCGCTCGATCTGTCTTTCTCTTTCGCTCGATCTGTCTTTCTCTTTCGCTCGATCTGTCTTTCTCTTTCGCTCGATCTGTCTTTCTCGCGCTCGATCTGTCTTTCTCGAGCTCGATCTGTCTTTCTCGCGCTCGATCTGTCTTTCTCGCGCTCGATCTGTCTTTCTCGCGCTCGATCTGTCTTTCTCGCGCTCGATCTGTTTTTCTCGCGCTCGATCTGTCTTCCTCGCGCTCGATCTGTCTTTCTCGCGCTCGATCTGTCTTTCTCGCGCTCGATCTGTCTTTCTCGCGCTCGATCTGTCTTTCTCGCGCTCGATCTGTCTTTCTCGCGCTCGATCTGTCTTTCTCGCGCTCGATCTGTCTTTCTCGCGCTCGATCTGTCTTTCTCGCGCTCGATCTGTCTTTCTCGCGCTCGATCTGTCTTTCTCGCGCTCGATCTGTCTTTCTCGCGCTCGATCTGTCTTTCTCTCTCGCTCGATCTGTCTTTCTCTCTCGCTCGATCTGTCTTTCTCTCTCGCTCGACCTGTCTTTCTCGCGCTCGATCTGTCTTTCTCGCGCTCGATCTGTCTTTCTCTCGCGCTCGATCTGTCTTTCTCGTGCTCGATCTGTCTTTCTCTCGCGCTCGATCTGTCTTTCTTTCTCGCACGATCTGCCTTTCTCTCTCTCTCTCTGTCTGGCTGTCACTCTCGATCTATCTGACTCTCGTTCGATCTGTCTTTCTCTTTCTCTTTCTCTCGATCTGTCTTTCTCGCGCTCGATCTGTCTTTCCCGCGCTCGATCTGTCTTTCCCGCGCTCGATCTGTCTCTCTCGCGCTCGATCTGTCTTTCTCGCGCTCGATCTGTCTTCCTCGCGCTCGATCTGTCTTCCTCTCGCTCGATCTGTCTTCCTCGCGCTCGATCTGTCTTTCTCGCGCTCGATCTGTCTTCCTCGCGCTCGATCTGTCTTCCTCGCGCTCGATCTGTCTTCCTCTCGCTCGATCTGTCTTCCTCTCGCTCGATCTGTCTTTCCCTCTCGCTCGATCTGTCTTTCTCGCGCTCGATCTGTCTTTCTCGCGCTCGATCTGTCTTCCTCATGCTCGATCAGTCTTCCTCTCGCTCGATCTGTCTTTCCCTCTCGCTCGATCTGTCTTTCCCTCTCGCTCGATCTGTCTCTCTCGCTCGACCTTTCTATCTCTCTCGCTCGACCTGTCTGTCTCTCTCGCTCGACCTGTCTGTCTCTCTCGCTCGACCTGTCTGTCTCTCTCGCTCGACCTGTCTGTCTCGCTCGCTCGACCTGTCTGTCTCGCTCGCTCGACCTGTCTTTCTCTCTCGCTCGATCTGTCTTTCTCGCTCGCTCGATCTGTCTTTCTTTCTCGCTCGATCTGTCTGTCTCTCTGTCTGTGTCTCTCGCTCGGTCTGGCTTTCTCTCTCGCTCGATCTGTCTTTCTCTCTCGCTCGATCTGTCTGTCTCTCTCTCTGTCTGTCTCTCTCGCTCTGTCTGTTTTTCTCTCGCTCGATCCGTCGTTCTCTCTGGCTCGATCTGTTTTTCTCACGCTCGATCTGTCTTTCTTGCGCTCGACCTGTCTCTCGCTCGATTTGTCTTTCTCTCTCGCTCTCTCTGTCTGGCTTTCTCTCTCGATCTGTCTGTCTCTCTCGCTCGATCTGTCTTTCTCTCTCGCTCGATCTGTCTTTCTCGCTCGATCTGTCTTTCTCTCTCGCTCGATCTGTCTTTCTCTCTCGCTCGATCTGTCTTTCTCTCTCGCTCGATCTGTCTTTCTCTCTCGCTCGATCTGTCTTTCTCTCTAACTCGATCTGTCTTTCTCTCTCGCTCGATCTGTCTTTCCCTCTCGCTCGATCTGTCTTTCTCGCGCTCGATCTGTCTTTCTCTCGCTCGATCTGTCTTTCTCTCTCTCTCGATCTGTCTCTCTCGCTCGATCTGTCTCTCTCAGTCGATCTATTTGTCTCGCTCGCTCAATCTGTTTCTCGCTCGATCTGTTTCTTTCTCGCTCGATCTGTCTTTCTCGCTCGATCTGTCTTTCTCGCTCGATCTGTCTTTCTCGCTCGATCTGTCTTTCTCTCTCGCTCGATCTGTCTTTCTCTCTCGCTCGATCTGTCTTTCTCTCTCGCTCGATCTGTCTTTCTCTCTCGCTCGATCTGTCTTTCTCTCTCGCTCGATCTGTCTTTCCCTCTCGCTCGATCTGTCTTTCTCGCGCTCGATCTGTCTTTCTCGATCTGTCTCTCTTGCTCGATCTGTATCTCTCACTCGATCTGCCTTTCTCTCTCGCTCGATCTGTCTTTCTTTCTCGCACGATCTGCCTTTCTCTCTCTCTCTCTGTCTGGCTGTCACTCTCGATCTGTCTGACTCTCTCGTTCGATCTGTCTTTCTCTTTCTCTTGATCTGTCTCGCTCGATTTGTCTTTCTCGCTCGATTTGTATTTCTCTCTCGCTCGATTTGTCTTTCTCTCGCTCGATCTGTCTTTCTCGCTCGATCTACCTTTCTCGCTCTCTTTGTCTAGCTTTCTCTCTCGATCTGTCTGTCTCTCTCGCTCGATCTGTCTTTCTCTCTCGCTCGATCTGTCTTTCTCTCTCGTTCGATCTGTCTTTCTCGCTCGATCTGTCTTTCTCTCTCGCTCGATCTGTCTGTCTCGCTCGCTCGATGTGTCTTTCTCTCTCGCTCGATCTGTCTTTCTCTCTCGCTCGATCTGTCTTTCTCTCTCGCTCGATCTGTCTTTCTCTCTCGCTCGATCTGTCTGTCTCGCTCGCTCAATGTGTCTTTCTCTCTCGCTCGATCTGTCTTTCTCTCTCGCTCGATCTGTCTTTCTCTTTCGCTCGTTCTGTCTTTCTCGCGCTCGATCTGTCTTTCTCGCGCTCGATCTGTCTTTCTCGATCTGTCTCTCTTGCTCGATCTGTATCTTTCACTCGATCTGCCTTTCTCTCTCGCTCGATCTGTCTTTCTTTCTCGCACGATCTGCCTTTCTCTCTCTCTCTCTGTCTGGCTGTCACTCTCGATCAGTCTGACTCTCTCGTTCGATCTGTCTTTCTCTTTCTCTTTCTCTCGATCTGTCTCTCTCGCTCGATTTGTCTTTCTCGCTCGATTTGTCTTTCTCGCTCGATTTGTCTTTCTCTCGCTCGATCTGTCTTTCTCGCTCGATCTACCTTTCTCGCTCTCTTTGTCTGGCTTTCTCTCTCGATCTGTCTTTCTCTCTCGCTCGATCTGTCTTTCTCTCTCGCTCGATCTGTCTTTCTCTCTCGCTCGATCTGTCTTTCTCTCTCGCTCGATCTGTCTTTCTCTCTCGCTCGATCTGTCTGTCTCGCTCGCTCGATCTGTCTTTCTCGCTCGATCTGTCTTTCTCGCTCGATCTGTCTTTCTCGCTCGATCTGGCTTTCTCTCTCGCTCGATCTGTCTTTCTCGCTCGATCTGCCTTTCTCTCTCTCGCTCTCTCTGTCTGGCTTTCTCCCTCGATCTGTCTGGCTTTCTCGCTCGATCTGTCTTTCTCTCTCTCTCGATCTGTCTTTCTCTCTCTCTCGATCTGTCTCTCTCGCTCGATCTGTGTCTCAGTCGATCTGTCTGTCTCGCTCGCTCGATCTGTTTCTTTCTCGCTTGATCTGTCTTTCTCTTTCGCTCGATCTGTCTTTCTCTTTCGCTCGATCTGTCTTTCTCTTTCGCTCGATCTGTCTTTCTCTTTCGCTCGATCTGTCTT
Organism: Pristiophorus japonicus; assembly: GCF_044704955.1. Classification (NCBI taxonomy): domain Eukaryota; kingdom Metazoa; phylum Chordata; class Chondrichthyes; family Pristiophoridae; genus Pristiophorus; species Pristiophorus japonicus. The sequence goes on along the minus strand of NW_027250853.1, from coordinate 1,615,047 downwards.
TCTCTTTCGCTCGATCTGTCTTTCTCTTTCGCTCGATCTGTCTTTCTCTTTCGCTCGATCTGTCTTTCTCTTTCGCTCGATCTGTCTTTCTCTTTCGCTCGATCTGTCTTTCTCTTTCGCTCGATCTGTCTTTCTCTTTCGCTCGATCTGTCTTTCTCTTTCGCTCGATCTGTCTTTCTCTTTCGCTCGATCTGTCTTCCTCGCGCTCGATCTGTCTTTCTCGCGTTGGATCTGTCTTCCTCGCGCTCGATCTGTCTTCCTCGCGCTCGATCTGTCTTTCCCGCGCTCGATCTGTCTTTCTCGCGCTCGATCTGTCTTTCTCGCGCTCGATCTGTCTTTCTCGCGCTCGATCTGTCTTTCTCGCGCTCGATCTGTCTTTCTCGCGCTCGATCTGTCTTTCTCGCGCTCGATCTGTCTTTCTCGCGCTCGATCTGTCTTTCTCGCGCTCGATCTGTCTTTCTCTCTCGCTCGATCTGTCTTTCTCTCTCGCTCGATCTGTCTTTCTCTCTCGCTCGATCTGTCTTTCCCTCTCGCTCGATCTGTCTTTCTCGCGCTCGATCTGTCTTTCTCTCGCTCGATCTGTCTTTCTCTCTCTCTCGATCTGTCTCTCTCGCTCGATCTGTCTCTCTCAGTCGATCTATTTGTCTCGCTCGCTCAATCTGTTTCTCGCTCGATCTGTTTCTTTCTCGCTCGATCTGTCTTTCTCGCTCGATCTGTCTTTCTCGCTCGATCTGTCTTTCTCTCTCGCTCGATCTGTCTTTCTCTCTCGCTCGATCTGTCTTTCTCTCTCGCTCGATCTGTCTTTCCCTCTCGCTCGATCTGTCTTTCTCGCGCTCGATCTGTCTTTCTCGATCTGTCTCTCTTGCTCGATCTGTATCTCTCACTCGATCTGCCTTTCTCTCTCGCTCGATCTGTCTTTCTTTCTCGCACGATCTGCCTTTCTCTCTCTCTCTCTGTCTGGCTGTCACTCTCGATCTGTCTGACTCTCTCGTTCGATCTGTCTTTCTCTTTCTCTTGATCTGTCTCGCTCGATTTGTCTTTCTCGCTCGATTTGTCTTTCTCTCTCGCTCGATTTGTCTTTCTCTCGCTCGATCTGTCTTTCTCGCTCGATCTATCTTTCTCGCTCTCTTTGTCTGGCTTTCTCTCTCGATCTGTCTGTCTCTCTCGCTCGATCTGTCTTTCTCTCTCGCTCGATCTGTCTTTCTCTCTCGCTCGATCTGTCTTTCTCGCTCGATCTGTCTTTCTCTCTCGCTCGATCTGTCTGTCTCGCTCGCTCGATGTGTCTTTCTCTCTCGCTCGATCTGTCTTTCTCGCTCGATCTGTCTTTCTCTCTCGCTCGATCTGTCTTTCTCTCTCGCTCGATCTGTCTGTCTCGCTCGCTCAATGTGTCTTTCTCTCTCGCTCGATCTGTCTTTCTCTCTCGCTCGATCTGTCTTTCTCTTTCGCTCGATCTGTCTTTCTCGCGCTCGATCTGTCTTTCTCGCGCTCGATCTGTCTTTCTCGATCTGTCTCTCTTGCTCGATCTGTATCTTTCACTCGATCTGCCTTTCTCTCTCGCTCGATCTGTCTTTCTTTCTCGCACGATCTGCCTTTCTCTCTCTCTCTCTGTCTGGCTGTCACTCTCGATCTGTCTGACTCTCTCGTTCGATCTGTCTTTCTCTTTCTCTTTCTCTCGATCTGTCTCTCTCGCTCGATTTGTCTTTCTCGCTCGATTTGTCTTTCTCTCTCGCTCGATTTGTCTTTCTCTCGCTCGATCTGTCTTTCTCGCTCGATCTACCTTTCTCGCTCTCTTTGTCTGGCTTTCTCTCTCGATCTGTCTTTCTCTCTCGCTCGATCTGTCTTTCTCTCTCGCTCGATCTGTCTTTCTCTCTCGCTCGATCTGTCTTTCTCTCTCGCTCGATCTGTCTTTCTCTCTCGCTCGATCTGTCTGTCTCGCTCGCTCGATCTGTCTTTCTCGCTCGATCTGTCTTTCTCGCTCGATCTGGCTTTCTCTCTCGCTCGATCTGTCTTTCTCGCTCGATCTGCCTTTCTCTCTCTCGCTCTCTCTGTCTGGCTTTCTCCCTCGATCTGTCTGGCTTTCTCCCTCGATCTGTCTGTCTCTCTCGCTCGATCTGTCTTTCTCTCTCTCTCGATCTGTCTTTCTCTCTCTCTCGATCTGTCTCTCTCGCTCGATCTGTGTCTCAGTCGATCTGTCTGTCTCGCTCGCTCGATCTGTTTCTTTCTCGCTTGATCTGTCTTTCTCTTTCGCTCGATCTGTCTTTCTCTTTCGCTCGATCTGTCTTTCTCTTTCGCTCGATCTGTCTTTCTCTTTCGCTCGATCTGTCTTTCTCTTTCGCTCGATCTGTCTTTCTCTTTCGCTCGATCTGTCTTTCTCTTTCGCTCGATCTGTCTTTCTCTTTCGCTCGATCTGTCTTTCTCGCGCTCGATCTGTCTTTCTCGCGCTCGATCTGTCTTTCTCGCGCTCGATCTGTCTTTCTCGCGCTCGATCTGTCTTTCTCGCGCTCGATCTGTCTTTCTCGCGCTCGATCTGTCTTTCTCGCGCTCGATCTGTCTTTCTCGCGCTCGATCTGTCTTTCTCGCGCTCGATCTGTCTTTCTCGCGCTCGATCTGTCTTTCTCGCGCTCGATCTGTCTTTCTCGCGCTCGATCTGTCTTTCTCGCGCTCGATCTGTCTTTCTCGCGCTCGATCTGTCTTTCTCGCGCTCGATCTGTCTTTCTCGCGCTCGATCTGTCTTTCCCGCGCTCGATCTGTCTTTCTCGCGCTCGATCTGTCTTTCTCGCGCTCGATCTGTCTTTCTCGCGCTCGATCTGTCTTTCCCGCGCTCGATCTGTCTTTCACGCGCGCGATCTGTCTTTCTCGCGCTCGATCTGTCTTTCTCGCGCTCGATCTGTCTTTCTCGCGCTCGATCTGTCTTTCTCGCGCTCGATCTGCCTCTCGCGCTCGATCTGCCTCTCTCGCTCGATCTTTCTTTCTCGCGCTCGATCTGTCTTTCTCTCTCGCTCGATCTGCCTCTCTCGCTCGATCTGTGGCTCTCAGTCGATCTATCTGTCTTTCTCTTACGCTCGATCTGTCTTTCTCTTTCGCTCGATCTGTCTTTCTCTTTCGCTCGATCTGTCTTTCTCTTTCGCTCGATACGTCTTTCTCTTTCGCTCGATCTGTCTTTCTCTTTCGCTCGATCTGTCTTTCTCTTTCGCTCGATCTTTCTCTTTCGCTCGATCTGTCTTTCTCTTTCGCTCGATCTGTCTTTCTCTTTCGCTCGATCTGTCTTTCTCGCGCTCGATCTGTCTTTCTCGAGCTCGATCTGTCTTTCTCGCGCTCGATCTGTCTTTCTCGCGCTCGATCTGTCTTTCTCGCGCTCGATCTGTCTTTCTCGCGCTCGATCTGTCTTTCTCGCGCTCGATCTGTCTTTCACGCGCGCGATCTGTCTTTCTCGCGCGCGATCTGTCTTTCTCGCGCTCGATCTGTCTTTCTCGCGCTCGATCTGTCTTTCTCGCGCTCGATCTGTCTTTCTCGCGCTCGATCTGCCTCTCGCGCTCGATCTGCCTCTCTCGCTCGATCTGTCTTTCTCGCTCGATCTGTCTTTCTCTCTCGCTCGATCTGCCTCTCTCGCTCGATCTGTGGCTCTCAGTCGATCTATCTGTCTTTCTCTTACGCTCGATCTGTCTTTCTCTTTCGCTCGATCTGTCTTTCTCTTTCGCTCGATCTGTCTTTCTCTTTCGCTCGATACGTCTTTCTCTTTCGCTCGATCTGTCTTTCTCTTTCGCTCGATCTGTCTTTCTCTTTCGCTCGATCTGTCTTTCTCTTTCGCTCGATCTGTCTTTCTCGCGCTCGATCTGTCTTTCTCGAGCTCGATCTGTCTTTCTCGCGCTCGATCTGTCTTTCTCGCGCTCGATCTGTCTTTCTCGCGCTCGATCTGTCTTTCTCGCGCTCGATCTGTCTTTCTCGCGCTCGATCTGTTTTTCTCGCGCTCGATCTGTCTTCCTCGCGCTCGATCTGTCTTTCTCGCGCTCGATCTGTCTTTCTCGCGCTCGATCTGTCTTTCTCGCGCTCGATCTGTCTTTCTCGCGCTCGATCTGTCTTTCTCGCGCTCGATCTGTCTTTCTCGCGCTCGATCTGTCTTTCTCGCGCTCGATCTGTCTTTCTCGCGCTCGATCTGTCTTTCTCGCGCGCGATCTGTCTTTCTCGCGCTCGATCTGTCTTTCTCTTTCGCTCGATCTGTCTTTCTCTTTCGCTCGATCTGTCTTTCTCTTTCGCTCGATCTGTCTTTCTCGCGCTCGATCTGTCTTTCTCGCGCTCGATCTGTCTTTCTCGCGCTCGATCTGTCTTTCTCGCGCTCGATCTGTCTTTCTCGCGCTCGATCTGTCTTTCTCGCGCTCGATCTGTCTTTCTCGCGCTCGATCTGTCTTTCTCGCGCTCGATCTGTCTTTCTCGCGCTCGATCTGTCTTTCTCGCGCTCGATCTGTCTTTCTCGCGCTCGATCTGTCTTTCTCGCGCTCGATCTGTCTTTCTCGCGCTCGATCTGTCTTTCTCGCGCTCGATCTGTCTTTCTCGCGCTCGATCTGTCTTTCTCGCGCTCGATCTGTCTTTCTCGCGCTCGATCTGTCTTTCCCGCGCTCGATCTGTCTTTCACGCGCGCGATCTGTCTTTCTCGCGCTCGATCTGTCTTTCTCGCGCTCGATCTGTCTTTCTCGCGCTCGATCTGTCTTTCTCGCGCTCGATCTGCCTCTCGCGCTCGATCTGCCTCTCTCGCTCGATCTTTCTTTCTCGCGCTCGATCTGTCTTTCTCTCTCGCTCGATCTGCCTCTCTCGCTCGATCTGTGGCTCTCAGTCGATCTATCTGTCTTTCTCTTACGCTCGATCTGTCTTTCTCTTTCGCTCGATCTGTCTTTCTCTTTCGCTCGATCTGTCTTTCTCTTTCGCTCGATACGTCTTTCTCTTTCGCTCGATCTGTCTTTCTCTTTCGCTCGATCTGTCTTTCTCTTTCGCTCGATCTGTCTTTCTCTTTCGCTCGATCTGTCTTTCTCGCGCTCGATCTGTCTTTCTCGAGCTCGATCTGTCTTTCTCGCGCTCGATCTGTCTTTCTCGCGCTCGATCTGTCTTTCTCGCGCTCGATCTGTCTTTCTCGCGCTCGATCTGTCTTTCACGCGCGCGATCTGTCTTTCTCGCGCTCGATCTGTCTTTCTCGCGCTCGATCTGTCTTTCTCGCGCTCGATCTGTCTTTCTCGCGCTCGATCTGCCTCTCGCGCTCGATCTGCCTCTCTCGCTCGATCTGTCTTTCTCGCTCGATCTGTCTTTCTCTCTCGCTCGATCTGCCTCTCTCGCTCGATCTGTGGCTCTCAGTCGATCTATCTGTCTTTCTCTTACGCTCGATCTGTCTTTCTCTTTCGCTCGATCTGTCTTTCTCTTTCGCTCGATCTGTCTTTCTCTTTCGCTCGATACGTCTTTCTCTTTCGCTCGATCTGTCTTTCTCTTTCGCTCGATCTGTCTTTCTCTTTCGCTCGATCTGTCTTTCTCTTTCGCTCGATCTGTCTTTCTCGCGCTCGATCTGTCTTTCTCGAGCTCGATCTGTCTTTCTCGCGCTCGATCTGTCTTTCTCGCGCTCGATCTGTCTTTCTCGCGCTCGATCTGTCTTTCTCGCGCTCGATCTGTCTTTCTCGCGCTCGATCTGTTTTTCTCGCGCTCGATCTGTCTTCCTCGCGCTCGATCTGTCTTTCTCGCGCTCGATCTGTCTTTCTCGCGCTCGATCTGTCTTTCTCGCGCTCGATCTGTCTTTCTCGCGCTCGATCTGTCTTTCTCGCGCTCGATCTGTCTTTCTCGCGCTCGATCTGTCTTTCTCGCGCTCGATCTGTCTTTCTCGCGCTCGATCTGTCTTTCTCGCGCTCGATCTGTCTTTCTCGCGCTCGATCTGTCTTTCTCGCGCTCGATCTGTCTTTCACGCGCGCGATCTGTCTTTCTCGCGCTCGATCTGTCTTTCTCGCGCTCGATCTGTCTTTCTCGCGCTCGATCTGTCTTTCTCGCGCTCGATCTGTCTTTCTCGCGCTCGATCTGCCTCTCGCGCTCGATCTGCCTCTCTCGCTCGATCTTTCTTTCTCGCGCTCGATCTGTCTTTCTCTCTCATTCGATCTGCCTCTCTCGCTCGATCTGTGGCTCTCAGTCGATCTATCTGTCTTTCTCTTACGCTCGATCTGTCTTTCTCTTTCGCTCGATCTGTCTTTCTCTTTCGCTCGATCTGTCTTTCTCTTTCGCTCGATACGTCTTTCTCTTTCGCTCGATCTGTCTTTCTCTTTCGCTCGATCTGTCTTTCTCTTTCGCTCGATCTGTCTTTCTCTTTCGCTCGATCTGTCTTTCTCGCGCTCGATCTGTCTTTCTCGAGCTCGATCTGTCTTTCTCGCGCTCGATCTGTCTTTCTCGCGCTCGATCTGTCTTTCTCGCGCTCGATCTGTCTTTCTCGCGCTCGATCTGTCTTTCACGCGCGCGATCTGTCTTTCTCGCGCTCGATCTGTCTTTCTCGCGCTCGATCTGTCTTTCTCGCGCTCGATCTGCCTCTCGCGCTCGATCTGCCTCTCTCGCTCGATCTGTCTTTCTCGCTCGATCTGTCTTTCTCTCTCGCTCGATCTGCCTCTCTCGCTCGATCTGTGGCTCTCAGTCGATCTATCTGTCTTTCTCTTACGCTCGATCTGTCTTTCTCTTTCGCTCGATCTGTCTTTCTCTTTCGCTCGATCTGTCTTTCTCTTTCGCTCGATACGTCTTTCTCTTTCGCTCGATCTGTCTTTCTCTTTCGCTCGATCTGTCTTTCTCTTTCGCTCGATCTGTCTTTCTCTTTCGCTCGATCTGTCTTTCTCTTTCGCTCGATCTGTCTTTCTCGCGCTCGATCTGTCTTTCTCGAGCTCGATCTGTCTTTCTCGCGCTCGATCTGTCTTTCTCGCGCTCGATCTGTCTTTCTCGCGCTCGATCTGTTTTTCTCGCGCTCGATCTGTCTTCCTCGCGCTCGATCTGTCTTTCTCGCGCTCGATCTGTCTTTCTCGCGCTCGATCTGTCTTTCTCGCGCTCGATCTGTCTTTCTCGCGCTCGATCTGTCTTTCTCGCGCTCGATCTGTCTTTCTCGCGCTCGATCTGTCTTTCTCGCGCTCGATCTGTCTTTCTCGCGCTCGATCTGTCTTTCTCTCTCGCTCGATCTGTCTTTCTCTCTCGCTCGATCTGTCTTTCTCTCTCGCTCGACCTGTCTTTCTCGCGCTCGATCTGTCTTTCTCTCGCGCTCGATCTGTCTTTCTCGTGCTCGATCTGTCTTTCTCTCGCGCTCGATCTGTCTTTCTTTCTCGCACGATCTGCCTTTCTCTCTCTCTCTCTGTCTGGCTGTCACTCTCGATCTATCTGACTCTCGTTCGATCTGTCTTTCTCTTTCTCTTTCTCTCGATCTGTCTTTCTCGCGCTCGATCTGTCTTTCCCGCGCTCGATCTGTCTTTCCCGCGCTCGATCTGTCTCTCTCGCGCTCGATCTGTCTTTCTCGCGCTCGATCTGTCTTCCTCGCGCTCGATCTGTCTTCCTCGCGCTCGATCTGTCTTTCTCGCGCTCGATCTGTCTTCCTCGCGCTCGATCTGTCTTCCTCGCGCTCGATCTGTCTTCCTCTCGCTCGATCTGTCTTCCTCGCGCTCGATCTGTCTTCCTCTCGCTCGATCTGTCTTTCCCTCTCGCTCGATCTGTCTTTCTCGCGCTCGATCTGTCTTTCTCGCGCTCGATCTGTCTTCCTCATGCTCGATCAGTCTTCCTCTCGCTCGATCTGTCTTTCCCTCTCGCTCGATCTGTCTTTCCCTCTCGCTCGATCTGTCTCTCTCGCTCGACCTTTCTATCTCTCTCGCTCGACCTGTCTGTCTCTCTCGCTCGACCTGTCTGTCTCTCTCGCTCGACCTGTCTGTCTCTCTCGCTCGACCTGTCTGTCTCGCTCGCTCGACCTGTCTGTCTCGCTCGCTCGACCTGTCTTTCTCTCTCGCTCGATCTGTCTTTCTCTCTCGCTCGATCTGTCTTTCTCTCTCGCTCGACCTGTCTTTCTCTCTCGCTCGACCTGTCTGTCTCTCTCGCTCGACCTGTCTGTCTCTCTCGCTCGACCTGTCTGTCTCGCTCGCTCGACCTGTCTGTCTCGCTCGCTCGATCTGTCTTTCACTTTCGCTCGATCTGTCTCTCTCGCTCGACCTGTCTGTCTCTCTCGCTCGACCTGTCTGTCTCACTCGCTCGATCTGTCTTTCACTTTCGCTCGATCTGTTTTTCGCTCCCGCTCGATCTGTCTCTCTCGCTCTCGTTCGATCTGTCTCTCTCGCTCGATCTGTCTTTCTCTCTCGCTCGATCTGTCTTTCTCTCTCGCTCGATCTGTCTTTCTGTCTCGCTCGATCTGTCTTTCTCTCTCGCTCGATCTGTCTTTCTCGCTCGATCTGTCTGTCTGTCTCGCTCGATCTGCCTTTCTCGCTCGATCTGTCTTTCTCTCTCGCTCGATCTGTCTGTCTCTCTCTCGCTCGATCTGTCTTTCTCGCTCGATCTGCCTTTCTCGCTCGATCTGTCTTTCTCTCTCGCTCGATCTGTCTGTCTCGCTCGATCTGTCTTTCTCTCTCGCTCGATCTGTCTTTCTCTCTCGCTCGATCTGTCTTTCTCGCTCGATCTGTCTTTCTCTCTCGCTCGATCTGTCTTTCTCTCTTGCTTGATCTGTCTTTCTCGCTCGATCTGTCTTTCTCTCTCGCTCGATCTGTCTTTCTCGCTCGCTCGATCTGTCTTTCTCGCTCGATCTGTCTTTCTCTCTCGCTCGATCTGTCTTTCTCTCTCGCTCGATCTGTCTTTCTCTCTCGCTCGATCTGCCTTTCTCTCTCGCTCGATCTGCCTTTCTCTCTCGCTCGATCTGTCTTTCTTTCTCGCACGATCTGCCTTTCTCTCTCTCTCTCTGTCTGGCTGTCACTCTCGATCTGTCTGACTCTCGTTCGATCTGTCTTTCTCTTTCTCTTTCTCTCGATCTGTCTTTCCCGCGCTCGATCTTTCTTTCCCGCGCTCGATCTGTCTTTCCCGCGCTCGATCTGTCTTTCTCGCGCTCGATCTGTCTTTCTCGCGCTCGATCTGTCTTCCTCGCGCTCGATCTGTCTTCCTCGCGCTCGATCTGTCTTCCTCGCGCTCGATCTGTCTTTCTCTCTCGCTCGATCTGTCTTTCTCTCTCGCTCGATCTGTCTTTCTCTCTCGCTCGATCTGTCTTTCTCTCTAGCTCGATCTGTCTTTCTCTCTCGCTCGATCTGTCTTTCTCTCTCGCTCGATCTGTCTTTCTCGCGCTCGATCTGTCTTCCTCGCGCTCGATCTGTCTTCCTCGCGCTCGATCTGTCTTCCTCGCGCTCGATCTGTCTTCCTCGCGCTCGATCTGTCTTCCTCGCGCTCGATCTGTCTTCCTCGCGCTCGATCTGTCTTCCTCGCGCTCGCTCGATCTGTCTTTCTCTCTCGCTCGATCTGTCCTCTCGCTCTCGTTCGATCTGTCTCTCTCGCTGCCGTTCGATCTGTCTTTCTCTCTCGCTCGATCTGTCTTTCTCTCTCGCTCGATCTGCTTTTCTCTCTCGCTCGATCTGCCTTTCTCGCTCGATCTGCCTTTCTCGCTCGATCTATCCTACTCTCTCGCTCGATCTGTCTTTCTCTCTCGCTCGATCTGTCTTTCTCTCTCGCTCGATCTGTCTTTCTCTCTCGCTCGATCTGCTTTTCTCTCTCGCTCGATCTGCCTTTCTCGCTCGATCTGTCCTCTCTCGCTCGATCTGTCCTTCTCTCTCGCTCGAACTGTCCTTCTCTCTCGCTCGATCTGTCTTTCCCTCTCGCTCGACCTGTCTGTCTCTCTCGCTCGACCTGTCTGTCTCTCTCGCTCGACCTGTCTGTCTCGCTCGCTCGACCTGTCTGTCTCTCTCGCTCGATCTGTCTTTCACTTTCGCTCGATCTGTTTTTCGCTCCCGCTCGATCTGTCTCTCTCGCTCTCGTTCGATCTGTCTGTCTCGCTCTCGTTCGATCTGTCTGTCTCGCTCTCGTTCGATCTGTCTCTCTCGCTCTCGTTCGATCTGTCTCTCTCGCTCTCGTTCGATCTGTCTCTCTCGCTCTCGTTCGATCTGTCTCTCTCGCTCTCGTTCGATCTGTCTTTCTATCTCGCTCGATCTGTCTTTCTCTCTCGTTCGATCTGTCTTTCTCTCTCGCTCGATCTGTCTTTCTCTCTCACTCGATCTGTCTTTCTCTCTCTCGCTCCATCTGTCTTTCTCTCTCGCTCCATCTGTCTTTTTCGCTCCATCTGTCTTTTTCGCGCCATCTGTCTTTTTCGCGCCATCTGTCTTTCTCTCTCGCTCGATCTGTCTTTCTCCCTCGCTCGACCTGCCTTTCTCTCTCTCTCCCTCTGGCTTTCTCCCTCGATCTGTCTGTCTGTCTTTCTCTTTCGCTTGATCTGTCTGTCTCTCTCTCGCTCGATCTGTCTGTCTTTCTCGCTCGATCTGCCTTTCTCGCTCGATCTGTCTGTCTTTCTCTCTCGCTTGATCTGCCTTTCTCGCTCGATCTGTCTTTCTCTCTCGCTCGATCTGTCTTTCTCGCTCGATCTGTCTTTCTCTCTCGCTCGATCTGTCTTTCTCTCTCGCTCGATCTGTCTTTCTCTCTCGCTCGAATCGTCTTTCTCTCTCGCTCGATCTGTCTTTCTCTCTCGCTCGATCTGTCTTTCTCGCTCGATCTGTCTTTCGCTCGATCTGTCTTTCTCTCTCGCTCGATCTGTCTGTCTCTCTCTCGCTCGATCTGTCTTTCTCGCTCGATCTGCCTTTCTCGCTCGATCTGTCTTTCTCTCTCGCTCGATCTGTCTGTCTCGCTCGATCTGTCTTTCTCTCTCGCTCGATCTGTCTTTCTCTCTCGCTCGATCTGTCTTTCTCTCTCGCTCGATCTGTCTTTCTCTCTCGCTCGATCTGTCTTTCTCGCTCGATCTGTCTTTCTCTCTTGCTTGATCTGTCTTTCTCGCTCGATCTGTCTTTCTCTCTCGCTCGATCTGTCTTTCTCTCTCGCTCGATCTGTCTTTCTCGCTCGCTCGATCTGTCTTTCTCGCTCGATCTGTCTTTCTCTCTCGCTCGATCTGTTTCTCTCTCGCTCGATCTGTCTTTCTCTCTCGCTCGATCTGTCTTTCTCTCTCGCTCGATCTGCCTTTCTCTCTCGCTCGATCTGCCTTTCTCTCTCGCTCGATCTGCCTTTCTTTCTCTCTCTCTGTCTGGCTGTCACTCTCGATCTGTCTGACTCTCGTTCGATCTGTCTTTCTCTTTCTCTTTCTCTCGATCTGTCTTTCCCGCGCTCGATCTGTCTTTCCCGCGCTCGATCTGTCTTTCCCGCGCTCGATCTGTCTTTCCAGCGCTCGATCTGTCTTTCTCGCGCTCGATCTGTCTTCCTCGCGCTCGATCTGTCTTCCTCGCGCTCGATCTGTCTTCCTCGCGCTCGATCTGTCTTTCTCTCTCGCTCGATCTGTCTTTCTCTCTCGCTCGATCTGTCTTTCTCTCTCGCTCGATCTGTCTTTCTCTCTCGTTCGATCTGTCTTTCTCTCTCGCTCGATCTGTCTTTCTCTCTCGCTCGATCTGTCTTTCTCTCTCGCTCGATCTGTCTTTCTCTCTCGTTCGATCTGTCTGTCTCGCTCTCGTTCGATCTGTCTGTCTCGCTCTCGTTCGATCTGTCTGTCTCGCTCTCGTTCGATCTGTCTGTCTCGCTCTCGTTCGATCTGTCTGTCTCGCTCTCGTTCGATCTGTCTGTCTCGCTCTCGTTCGATCTGTCTCTCTCGCTCTCGTTCGATCTGTCTCTCTCGCTCTCGTTCGATCTGTCTTTCTATCTCGCTCGATCTGTCTTTCTCTCTCGCTCGACCTGTCTGTCTCTCTCGCTCGACCTGTCTGTCTCTCTCGCTCGACCTGTCTGTCTCGCTCGCTCGACCTGTCTGTCTCTCTCGCTCGACCTGTCTGTCTCGCTCGCTCGACCTGTCTGTCTCGCTCGCTCGACCTGTCTGTCTCTCTCGCTCGACCTGTCTTTCACTTTCGCTCGATCTGTTTTTCGCTCCCGCTCGATCTGTCTCTCTCGCTCTCGTTCGATCTGTCTCTCTCGCTCTCGTTCGATCTGTCTTTCTCTCTCGCTCGATCTGTCTTTCTCTCTCGCTCGATCTGTATTTCTCTCTCGCTTGATCTGTCTTTCTCCCTCGCTCGACCTGCCTTTCTCTCTCTCTCCCTCTGGCTTTCTCCCTCGATCTGTCTGTCTGTCTCTCTCGCTCGATCTGTCTGTCTTTCTCTCTCGCTCGATCTGCCTTTCTCGCTCGATCTGTCTTTCTCTCTCGCTCGATCTGTCTTTCTCTCTCGCTCGATCTGTCTTTCTCTCTCGCTCGATCTGTCTTTCTCTCTCGCTCGATCTGTCTTTCTCTCTCGCTCGATCTGTCTTTCTCGCTCGCTCGATCTGCCTTTCTCTCTTGCTCGATCTGTATTTCTTTATCGCTCGTCTGCTTTTCTCTCTCGCTCGATCTGCCTTTCTCTCTCGCTCGATCTGTCTTTCTCTCTCGCTCGATCTGCTTTTCTCTCTCGCTCGATCTGCCTTTCTCGCTCGATCTATCCTTCTCTCTCGCTCGATCTGCCTTTCTCGCTCGCTCGATCTGTATTTCTCTCTCGCTCGATCTGTCTTTCTCTCTCGCTCGATCTGCCTTTCTCGCTCGATCTGTCTTTCTCTCTCGCTCGATCTGTCTTTCTCTCTCGCTCGATCTGTCTTTCTCTCTCGCTCGATCTGTCTTTCTCTCTCGCTCGATCTGTCTTTCTCGCTCGCTCGATCTGCCTTTCTCTCTTGCTCGATCTGTATTTCTCTATCGCTCGTCTGCTTTTCTCTCTCGCTCGATCTATCCTTCTCTCTCGCTCAATCTGTCTTTCTCTCTCGCTCGATCTGCTTTTCTCTCTCGCTCGATCTGCCTTTCTCGCTCGATCTATCCTTCTCTCTCGCTCGATCTATCTTTCTCTCTCGCTCAATCTGTCTTTCCCTTTCGCTCGATCTGTCTTTCTCTCTCGCTCGATCTGCCTTTCTCGCTCGATCTATCCTTCTCTCTCGCTCGATCTGTCTTTCCCTCTCGCTCGATCTGTCTTTCTCTCTCGCTCGATCTGTCTTTCTCCCTCGCTCGACCTGCCTTTCTCTCTCTCTCCCTCTGGCTTTCTCCCTCGATCTGTCTGTCTGTCTTTCTCTCTCGCTCGATCTGTCTGTCTTTCTCTCTCGCTCGATCTGCCTTTCTCGTTCGATCTGTCTTTCTCTCTCGCTCGATCTGTCTGTCTCGCTCTCGCTCGATCTGTCTGTCTTTCTCGCTCGATCTGCCTTTCTCGCTCGATCTGTCTTTCTCTCTCGCTCGATCTGTCTGTCTCGCTCGATCTGTCTGTCTCGCTCGCTCGATCTGTCTTTCTCTCTCGCTCGATCTGTCTTTCTCTCTCGCTCGATCTGTCTTTCTCTCTCGCTCGATCTGTCTTTCTCGCTCGATCAGTCTTTCTCTCTTGCTTGATCTGTCTTTCTCGCTCGATCTGTCTTTCTCGCTCGATCCGTCTTTCTCTCTCGCTCGATCTGTCTTTCTCTCTCGCTCGACCTGTCTTTCTCTCTCGCTCGATCTGTCTTTCTCGCTCGATCAGTCTTTCTCTCTTGCTTGATCTGTCTTTCTCGCTCGATCTGTCTTTCTCGCTCGATCCGTCTTTCTCTCTCGCTCGATCTGTCTTTCTCTCTCGCTCGACCTGTCTTTCTCTCTCGATCTGTCTTTCTCTCTCGCTCGATCTGTCTTTCTCTCTCGCTCGATCTGTCTTCCTCGCGCTCGATCTGTCTTCCTCGCGCTCGATCTGTCTTCCTCGCGCTCGATCTGTCTTCCTCGCGCTCGACCTGTCTTCCTCGCGCTCGACCTGTCTTCCTTGCGCTCGACCTGTCTTCCTCGCGCTCGACCTGTCTTCCTCGCGCTCGATCTGTCTCTCTCGCTCTCGTTCGATCTGTCTTTCTCTCTCGCTCGATCTGTATTTCTCTCTCGCTCGATCTGCTTTTCTCTCTCGCTCGATCTGCCTTTCTCGCTCGATCTATCCTTCTCTCTCGCTCGATCTGTCTTTCTCTCTCGCTCGATCTGTCTTTCTCTCTCGCTCGATCTGCTTTTCTCTCTCGCTCGATCTGCCTTTCTCGCTCGATCTGTCGTTCTCTCTCGCTCGATCTGTCCTTCTCTCTCGCTCGAACTGTCCTTCTCTCTCGCTCGATTTGTCTTTCCCTCTCGCTCGATCTGTCTTTCCCTCTCGCTCGATCTGTCTTTCTCTCTCGCTCGATCTGTCCTTCTCTCTCGCTCGAACTGTCTGTCTTGCTCGCTCGATCTGTCTTTCTCTCTCGCTCGATCTGTCTTTCTCTCTCGCTCGATCTGTCTTTCTCTCTCGCTCGATCTTTCTTTCTCTCTCGCTCGATCTGTCTTTCTCTCTCGCTCGACCTGTCTTTCTCTCTCGCTCGACCTGTCTTTCTCTCTCGCTCGACCTGTCTTTCTCTCTCGCTCGACCTGTCTGTCTCTCTCGCTCGACCTGTCTGTCTCGCTCGCTCGACCTGTCTGTCTCTCTCGCTCGACCTGTCTGTCTCTCGCTCGACCTGTCTGTCTCGCTCGCTCGACCTGTCTGTCTCTCTCGCTCGACCTGTCTGTCTCGCTCGCTCGACCTGTCTGTCTCGCTCGCTCGACCTGTCTGTCTCTCTCGCTCGACCTGTCTTTCACTTTCGCTCGATCTGTTTTTCGCTCCCGCTCGATCTGTCTCTCTCGCTCTCGTTCGATCTGTCTCTCTCGCTCTCGTTCGATCTGTCTTTCTATCTCGCTCGATCTGTCTTTCTCTCTCGCTCGATCTGTCTTTCTCTCTCGCTCGATCTGTATTTCTCTCTCGCTTGATCTGTCTTTCTCCCTCGCTCGACCTGCCTTTCTCTCTCTCTCCCTCTGGCTTTCTCCCTCGATCTGTCTGTCTGTCTCTCTCGCTCGATCTGTCTGTCTTTCTCTCTCGCTCGATCTGCCTTTCTCGCTCGATCTGTCTTTCTCTCTCGCTCGATCTGTCTTTCTCTCTCGCTCGATCTGTCTTTCTCTCTCGCTCGATCTGTCTTTCTCGCTCGCTCGATCTGCCTTTCTCTCTTGCTCGATCTGTATTTCTCTATCGCTCGTCTGCTTTTCTCTCTCGCTCGATCTGCCTTTCTCTCTCGCTCGATCTGTCTTTCTCTCTCGCTCGATCTGCTTTTCTCTCTCGCTCGATCTGCCTTTCTCGCTCGATCTATCCTTCTCTCTCGCTCGATCTGCCTTTCTCGCTCGCTCGATCTGTATTTCTCTCTCGCTCGATCTGCCTTTCTCGCTCGATCTATCCTTCTCTCTCGCTCAATCTGTCTTTCACTCTCGCTCGATCTGCTTTTCTCTCTCGCTCGATCTGCCTTTCTCGCTCGATCTATCCTTCTCTCTCGCTCGATCTATCTTTCTCTCTCGCTCAATCTGTCTTTCCCTTTCGCTCGATCTGTCTTTCTCTCTCGCTCGATCTGCCTTTCTCGCTCGATCTATCCTTCTCTCTCGCTCGATCTGTCTTTCCCTCTCGCTCGATCTGTCTTTCTCTCTCGCTCGAACTGTCCTTCTCTCTCGCTCGAACTGTCCTTCTCTCTCGCTCGATCTGTCTTTCCCTCTCGCTCGATCTGTCTTTCTCTCTCGCTCGATCTGTCTTTCTCTCTCGCTCGATCTGTCTTTCTCTCTCGCTCGATCTGTCTTTCTCTCTCGCTCGATTCTTTCTCTCTCGCTCGATCTGTCTTTCTCTCTCGCTCGATCTGTCTTTCTCTCTCGCTCGGTCTGTCTCTCTCGCTCGACCTGTCTGTCTCTCTCGCTCGACCTGTCTGTCTCTCTCGCTCGACCTGTCTGTCTCGCTCGCTCGATCTGTCTTTCACTTTCGCTCGATCTGTTTTTCGCACCCGCTCGATCTGTCTCTCTTGCTCTCGTTCGATCTGTCTCTCTCGCTCTCGTTCGATCTGTCTGTCTCTCTCTCGCTCGATCTGTCTTTGTCTCTCGCTCGATCTGTCTTTGTCTCTCGCTCGATCTGTCTTTCTCTCTCGCTCGATCTGTCTTTCTCTCTCGCTCGATCTGTCTTTCTCCCTCGCTCAACCTGCCTTTCTCTCTCTCTCCCTCTGGCTTTCTCCCTCGATCTGTCTGTCTGTCTCTCTCGCTCGATCTGTCTGTCTTTCTCTCTCGCTCGATCTGCCTTTCTCGCTCGATCTGTCTTTCTCTCTCGCTCGATCTGTCTTTCTCTCTCGCTCGATCTGTCTTTCTCTCTCGCTCGATCTGTCTTTCTCGCTCGCTCGATCTGTCTTTCTCTCTCGCTCGATCTGTCTTTCTCTCTCGCTCGATCTGTCTTCCTCTCTCGCTCGATCTGTCTTTCTCTCTCGCTCGATCTGTCTTTCTCTCTCGCTCGATCTGTCTTTCTCTCTCGCACGATCTGTCTTTCTCTCTCGCTCGATCTGTCTTTCTCGCTCGCTCGATCTGTCTTTCTCGCTCGCTCGATCTGCCTTTCTCTCGCTCGCTCGATCTGTATTTCTCTCTCGCTCGATCTGCTTTTCTCTCTCGCTCGATCTGCCTTTCTCGCTCGATCTATCCTTCTCTCTCGCTCGATCTGCCTTTCTCTCTCGCTCGATCTGCTTTTCTCTCTCGCTCGATCTGCCTTTCTCGCTCGCTCGATCTGTATTTCTCTCTCGCTCGATCTGCCTTTCTCGCTCGATCTATCCTTCTCTCTCGCTCGATCTGCCTTTCTCGCTCGCTCGATCTGTCTTTCTCTCTCGCTCGATCTGCCTTTCTCGCTCGATCTATCCTTCTCTCTCGCTCGATCTGTCTTTCCCTCTCGCTCGATCTGTCTTTCTCTCTCGCTCGATCTGTCTTTCTCTCTCGCTCGAACTGTCCTTCTCTCTCGCTCGATCTGTCTTTCCCTCTTGCTCGATCTGTCTTTCTCTCTCGCTCGATCTGTCTTTCTCTCTCGCTCGATCTGTCTTTCTCTCTCGCTCGATCTGTCTTTCTCGCTCGCTCGATCTGTCTTTCTCTCTCGCTCGATCTGTCTTTCTCTCTCGCTCGATCTGTCTTTCTGTCTCGCTCGATCTGTCTTTCTCTCTCGCTCGATCTGATTTCTCTCTCTCACGATCTGTCTTTCTCTCTCGCTCGATCTGTCTTTCTCGCTCGCTCGATCTGTCTTTCTCGCTCGCTCGATCTGCCTTTCTCTCGCTCGCTCGATCTGCCTTTCTCTCGCTCGCTCGATCTGTATTTCTCTCTCGCTCGATCTGCTTTTCTCTCTCGCTCGATCTGCCTTTCTCGCTCGATCTATCCTTCTCTCTCGCTCGATCTGCCTTTCTCTCTCGCTCGATCTGCTTTTCTCTCTCGCTCGATCTGCCTTTCTCGCTCGCTCGATCTGTATTTCTCTCTCGCTCGATCTGCCTTTCTCGCTCGATCTATCCTTCTCTCTCGCTCGATCTGCCTTTCTCGCTCGCTCGATCTGTCTTTCTCTCTCGCTCGATCTGCCTTTCTCGCTCGATCTATCCTTCTCTCTCGCTCGATCTGTCTTTCCCTCTCGCTCGATCTGTCTTTCTCTCTCGCTCGATCTGTCTTTCTCTCTCGCTCGAACTGTCCTTCTCTCTCGCTCGATCTGTCTTTCCCTCTTGCTCGATCTGTCTTTCCCTCTCGCTCGATCTGTCTTTCTCTCTCGCTCGATCTGTCTTTCTCTCTCGCTCGATCTGTCTTTCTCTCTCGCTCGATCTGTCTTTCTCTCTCGCTCGATCTGTCTTTCTCTCTCGCTCGATCTGTCTTTCTCTCTCGCTCGATCTGTCTTTCTCTCTCGCTCGATCTGTCTCTCTCGCTCGACCTGTCTGTCTCTCTCGCTCGACCTGTCTGTCTCTCTCGCTCGACCTGTCTGTCTCGCTCGCTCGATCTGTCTTTCACTTTCGCTCGATCTGTCTTTCTCTCTCGCTCGATCTGTCTCTCTCGCTCGACCTGTCTGTCTCGCTCGCTCAATCTGTCTTTCACTTTCGCTCGATCTGTTTTTCGCTCCCGCTCGATCTGTCTCTCTCGCTCTCGTTCGATCTGTCTCTCTCGCTCTCGTTCGATCTGTCTCTCTCGCTCGATCTGTCTTTCTCTCTCGCTCGATCTGTCTTTCTCTCTCGCTCGATCTGTCTTTCTCTCTCGCTCGATCTGTCTTTCTCGCTCGCTCGATCTGTCTTTCTCGCTCGCTCGATCTGCCTTTCTCTCTCGCTCGATCTGCCTTTCTCTCTCGCTCGATCTGTCTTTCTTTCTCGCAAGATCTGCCTTTCTCTCTCTCTCTCTGTCTGGCTGTCACTCTCGATCTGTCTGACTCTCGTTCGATCTGTCTTTCTCTTTCTCTTTCTCTCGATCTGTCTTTCTCGCGTTCGATCTATCTTTCCCGCGCTCGATCTGTCTTTCCCGCGCTCGATCTGTCTTTCCCGCGCTCGATCTGTCTTTCCCGCGCTCGATATGTCTTTCTCGCGCTCGATCTGTCTTCCTCGCGCTCGATCTGTCTTCCTCGCGCTCGATCTGTCTTCCTCGCGCTCGATCTGTCTTCCTCGCGCTCGATCTGTCTTCCTCGCGCTCGATCTGTCTTCCTCGCGCTCGATCTGTCTTCCTCGCGCTCGATCTGTCTTCCTCGCGCTCGATCTGTCTTCCTCGCGCTCGATCTGTCTTCCTCGCGCTCGATCTGTCTTCCTCGCGCTCGATCTGTCTTCCTCGCGCTCGATCTGTCTTCCTCGCGCTCGATCTGTCTTTCTCTCTCGCTCGATCTGTCTTTCTCTCTCGCTCGATCTGTCTTTCTCTCTCGCTCGATCTGTCTCTCTCGCTCTCGTTCGATCTGTCTGTCTCGCTCTCGTTCGATCTGTCTGTCTCGCTCTCGTTCGATCTGTCTGTCTCGCTCTCGTTCGATCTGTCTGTCTCGCTCTCGTTCGATCTGTCTGTCTCGCTCTCGTTCGATCTGTCTGTCTCGCTCTCGTTCGATCTGTCTGTCTCGCTCTCGTTCGATCTGTCTGTCTCGCTCTCGTTCGATCTGTCTGTCTCGCTCTCGTTCGATCTGTCTGTCTCGCTCTCGTTCGATCTGTCTGTCTCGCTCTCGTTCGATCTGTCTGTCTCGCTCTCGTTCGATCTGTCTGTCTCGCTCTCGTTCGATCTGTCTGTCTCGCTCTCGTTCGATCTGTCTGTCTCGCTCTCGTTCGATCTGTCTGTCTCGCTCTCGTTCGATCTGTCTGTCTCGCTCTCGTTCGATCTGTCTGTCTCGCTCTCTGTTCGATCTGTCTGTCTCGCTCTCGTTCGATCTGTCTGTCTCGCTCTCTCGATCTGTCTCTCTCGCTCTCGTCGATCTCTCTCTCTCGCTCTCGTTCGATCTGTCTCTCTATCTCGCTCGATCTGTCTTTCTCTCTCGTTCGATCTGTCTTTCTCTCGCTCGATCTGTCTTTCTCTCCGTCGAGATCTGTCTCTCTCTCGCTCGATCTGTCTTTCTCGCTCGATCTGTCTTTTTCTCTCGCTCGATCTGTCTTTCTCTCTCGCTCGATCTGT
Organism: Pristiophorus japonicus; assembly: GCF_044704955.1. NCBI lineage: Eukaryota > Metazoa > Chordata > Chondrichthyes > Pristiophoridae > Pristiophorus > Pristiophorus japonicus. Next base: position 1,595,471 of record NW_027250853.1, on the reverse strand, counting down.
CTTTCACTCTCGCTCGATCTGTCTTTCACTCTCGCTCGATCTGTCTTTCTCTCTCGCTCGATCTGTCTTTCTCTCTCGCTCGATCTGTCTTTCTCTCTCGCTCGATCTGTCTCTCTCGCTCTCGTTCGATCTGTCTCTCTCGCTGCCGTTCGATCTGTCTTTCTCTCTCGCTCGATCTGTATTTCTCTCTCGCTCGATCTGCTTTTCTCTCTCGCTCGATCTGTCTTTCTCTCTCGCTCGACCTGTCTGTCTCGCTCGCTCGATCTGTCTTTCACTTTCGCTCGATCTGTCTTTCTCTCTCGCTCGATCTGTCTCTCTCGCTCGATCTGTCTTTCTCGCTCGATCTATCCTTCTCTCTCGCTCGATCTATCTTTCTCTCTCGCTCAATCTGTCTTTCCCTTTCGCTCGATCTGTCTTTCTCTCTCGCTCGATCTGCCTTTCTCGCTCGATCTATCCTTCTCTCTCGCTCGATCTGTCTTTCCCTCTCGCTCGATCTGTCTTTCTCTCTCGCTCGAACTGTCCTTCTCTCTCGCTCGAACTGTCCTTCTCTCTCGCTCGATCTGTCTTTCCCTCTCGCTCGATCTGTCTTTCTCTCTCGCTCGATCTGTCTTTCTCTCTCGCTCGATCTGTCTTTCTCTCTCGCTCGATCTGTCTTTCTCTCTCGCTCGATCTGTCTTTCTCTCTCGCTCGATCTGTCTTTCTCTCTCGCTCGATCTGTCTTTCTCTCTCGCTCGGTCTGTCTCTCTCGCTCGACCTGTCTGTCTCTCTCGCTCGACCTGTCTGTCTCTCTCGCTCGACCTGTCTGTCTCGCTCGCTCGATCTGTCTTTCACTTTCGCTCGATCTGTTTTTCGCACCCGCTCGATCTGTCTCTCTTGCTCTCGTTCGATCTGTCTCTCTCGCTCTCGTTCGATCTGTCTGTCTCTCTCTCGCTCGATCTGTCTTTGTCTCTCGCTCGATCTGTCTTTGTCTCTCGCTCGATCTGTCTTTCTCTCTCGCTCGATCTGTCTTTCTCTCTCGCTCGATCTGTCTTTCTCCCTCGCTCAACCTGCCTTTCTCTCTCTCTCCCTCTGGCTTTCTCCCTCGATCTGTCTGTCTGTCTCTCTCGCTCGATCTGTCTGTCTTTCTCTCTCGCTCGATCTGCCTTTCTCGCTCGATCTGTCTTTCTCTCTCGCTCGATCTGTCTTTCTCTCTCGCTCGATCTGTCTTTCTCTCTCGCTCGATCTGTCTTTCTCGCTCGCTCGATCTGTCTTTCTCTCTCGCTCGATCTGTCTTTCTCTCTCGCTCGATCTGTCTTTCTCTCTCGCTCGATCTGTCTTTCTCTCTCGCTCGATCTGTCTTTCTCTCTCGCTCGATCTGTCTTTCTCTCTCGCTCGATCTGTCTTTCTCTCTCGCTCGATCTGTCTTTCTCGCTCGCTCGATCTGTCTTTCTCGCTCGCTCGATCTGCCTTTCTCTCGCTCGCTCGATCTGTATTTCTCTCTCGCTCGATCTGCTTTTCTCTCTCGCTCGATCTGCCTTTCTCGCTCGATCTATCCTTCTCTCTCGCTCGATCTGCCTTTCTCTCTCGCTCGATCTGCTTTTCTCTCTCGCTCGATCTGCCTTTCTCGCTCGCTCGATCTGTATTTCTCTCTCGCTCGATCTGCCTTTCTCGCTCGATCTATCCTTCTCTCTCGCTCGATCTGCCTTTCTCGCTCGCTCGATCTGTCTTTCTCTCTCGCTCGATCTGCCTTTCTCGCTCGATCTATCCTTCTCTCTCGCTCGATCTGTCTTTCCCTCTCGCTCGATCTGTCTTTCTCTCTCGCTCGATCTGTCTTTCTCTCTCGCTCGAACTGTCCTTCTCTCTCGCTCGATCTGTCTTTCCCTCTTGCTCGATCTGTCTTTCTCTCTCGCTCGATCTGTCTTTCTCTCTCGCTCGATCTGTCTTTCTCTCTCGCTCGATCTGTCTTTCTCTCTCGCTCGATCTGTCTTTCTCGCTCGCTCGATCTGTCTTTCTCTCTCGCTCGATCTGTCTTTCTCTCTCGCTCGATCTGTCTTTCTCTCTCGCTCGATCTGTCTTTCTCTCTCGCTCGATCTGTCTTTCTCTCTCTCACGATCTGTCTTTCTCTCTCGCTCGATCTGTCTTTCTCGCTCGCTCGATCTGTCTTTCTCGCTCGCTCGATCTGCCTTTCTCTCGCTCGCTCGATCTGTATTTCTCTCTCGCTCGATCTGCTTTTCTCTCTCGCTCGATCTGCCTTTCTCGCTCGATCTATCCTTCTCTCTCGCTCGATCTGCCTTTCTCTCTCGCTCGATCTGCTTTTCTCTCTCGCTCGATCTGCCTTTCTCGCTCGCTCGATCTGTATTTCTCTCTCGCTCGATCTGCCTTTCTCGCTCGATCTATCCTTCTCTCTCGCTCGATCTGCCTTTCTCGCTCGCTCGATCTGTCTTTCTCTCTCGCTCGATCTGCCTTTCTCGCTCGATCTATCCTTCTCTCTCGCTCGATCTGTCTTTCCCTCTCGCTCGATCTGTCTTTCTCTCTCGCTCGATCTGTCTTTCTCTCTCGCTCGAACTGTCCTTCTCTCTCGCTCGATCTGTCTTTCCCTCTTGCTCGATCTGTCTTTCCCTCTCGCTCGATCTGTCTTTCTCTCTCGCTCGATCTGTCTTTCTCTCTCGCTCGATCTGTCTTTCTCTCTCGCTCGATCTGTCTTTCTCTCTCGCTCGATCTGTCTTTCTCTCTCGCTCGATCTGTCTTTCTCTCTCGCTCGATCTGTCTTTCTCTCTCGCTCGATCTGTCTTTCTCTCTCGCTCGATCTGTCTCTCTCGCTCGACCTGTCTGTCTCTCTCGCTCGACCTGTCTGTCTCTCTCGCTCGACCTGTCTGTCTCGCTCGCTCGATCTGTCTTTCACTTTCGCTCGATCTGTCTTTCTCTCTCGCTCGATCTGTCTCTCTCGCTCGACCTGTCTGTCTCGCTCGCTCAATCTGTCTTTCACTTTCGCTCGATCTGTTTTTCGCTCCCGCTCGATCTGTCTCTCTCGCTCTCGTTCGATCTGTCTCTCTCGCTCTCGTTCGATCTGTCTCTCTCGCTCGATCTGTCTTTCTCTCTCGCTCGATCTGTCTTTCTCTCTCGCTCGATCTGTCTTTCTCGCTCGCTCGATCTGCCTTTCTCTCTCGCTCGATCTGCCTTTCTCTCTCGCTCGATCTGTCTTTCTTTCTCGCAAGATCTGCCTTTCTCTCTCTCTCTCTGTCTGGCTGTCACTCTCGATCTGTCTGACTCTCGTTCGATCTGTCTTTCTCTTTCTCTTTCTCTCGATCTGTCTTTCTCGCGTTCGATCTATCTTTCCCGCGCTCGATCTGTCTTTCCCGCGCTCGATCTGTCTTTCCCGCGCTCGATCTGTCTTTCCCGCGCTCGATCTGTCTTTCCCGCGCTCGATCTGTCTTTCTCGCGCTCGATCTGTCTTCCTTGCGCTCGATCTGTCTTCCTCGCGCTCGATCTGTCTTCCTCGCGCTCGATATGTCTTCCTCGCGCTCGATCTGTCTTCCTCGCGCTCGATCTGTCTTCCTCGCGCTCGATCTGTCTTCCTCGCGCTCGATCTGTCTTCCTCGCGCTCGATCTGTCTTCCTCGCGCTCGATCTGTCTTCCTCGCGCTCGATCTGTCTTCCTCGCGCTCGATCTGTCTTTCTCTCTCGCTCGATCTGTCTTTCTCTCTCGCTCGATCTGTCTTTCTCTCTCGCTCGATCTGTCTCTCTCGCTCTCGTTCGATCTGTCTGTCTCGCTCTCGTTCGATCTGTCTGTCTCGCTCTCTTTCGATCTGTCTGTCTCGCTCTCGTTCGATCTGTCTGTCTCGCTCTCGTTCGATCTGTCTGTCTCGCTCTCGTTCGATCTGTCTGTCTCGCTCTCGTTCGATCTGTCTGTCTCGCTCTCGTTCGATCTGTCTGTCTCGCTCTCGTTCGATCTGTCTGTCTCGCTCTCGTTCGATCTGTCTGTCTCGCTCTCGTTCGATCTGTCTGTCTCGCTCTCGTTCGATCTGTCTGTCTCGCTCTCGTTCGATCTGTCTGTCTCGCTCTCGTTCGATCTGTCTGTCTCGCTCTCGTTCGATCTGTCTGTCTCGCTCTCGTTCGATCTGTCTGTCTCGCTCTCGTTCGATCTGTCTCTCTCGCTCTCGTCGATCTCTCTCTCTCGCTCTCGTTCGATCTGTCTCTCTATCTCGCTCGATCTGTCTTTCTCTCTCGTTCGATCTGTCTTTCTCTCGCTCGATCTGTCTTTCTCTCCTTCGATCTGTCTCTCTCTCGCTCGATCTGTCTCTCTCTCGCTCGATCTGTCTTTCTCGCTCGATCTGTCTTTTTCTCTCGCTCGATCTGTCTTTCTCTCTCGCTCGATCTGTCTTTCACTCTCGCTCGATCTGTCTTTCACTCTCGCTCGATCTGTCTTTCTCTCTCGCTCGATCTGTCTTTCTCGCTCGATCTGTCTTTCTCTCTCGCTCGATCTGTCTCTCTCGCTCTCGTTCGATCTGTCTCTCTCGCTGCCGTTCGATCTGTCTTTCTCTCTCGCTCGATCTGTATTTCTCTCTCGCTCGATCTGCTTTTCTCTCTCGCTCGATCTGTCTTTCTCTCTCGCTCGACCTGTCTGTCTCGCTCGCTCGATCTGTCTTTCACTTTCGCTCGATCTGTCTTTCTCTCTCGCTCGATCTGTCTCTCTCGCTCGATCTGTCTCTCTCGCTCGACCTGTCTGTCTCTCTCGCTCGACCTGTCTGTCTCGCTCGCTCGATCTGTCTTTCGCTTTCGCTCGATCTGTTTTTCGCTCCCGCTCGATCTGTCTCTCTCGCTCTCGTTCGATCTGTCTCTCTCGCTCTCGTTCGATCTGTCTCTCTCGCTCGATCTGTCTTTCTCTCTCGCTCGATCTGTCTTTCTCTCTCGCTCGATCTGTCTTTCTCTCTCTCGCTCCATCTGTCTTTCTCTCTCGCTCCATCTGTCTTTTTCGCTCCATCTGTCTTTTTCGCTCCATCTGTCTTTTTCGCGCCATCTGTCTTTCTCTCTCGCTCGATCTGTCTTTCTCCCTCGCTCGACCTGCCTTTCTCTCTCTCTCCCTCTGGCTTTCTCCCTCGATCTGTCTGTCTGTCTGTCTCTCTCGCTCGATCTGTCTGTCTCGCTCTCGCTCGATCTGTCTGTCTTTCTCGCTCGATCTGCCTTTCTCTCTCGCTCGATCTGTCTTTCTCTCTCGCTCGATCTGTCTGTCTCGCTCGCTCGATCTGTCTGTCTCGCTCGCTCGATCTGTCTTTCTCTCTCGCTCGATCTGTCTTTCTCTCTCGCTCGATCTGTCTTTCTCTCTCGCTCGATCTGTCTTTCTCTCTCGCTCGATCTGTCTTTCTCGCTCGCTCGATCTGTCTTTCTCGCTCGATCTGTCTTTCTCTCTCGCTCGATCTGTCTTTCTCTCTCGCTCGATCTGTCTTTCTCTCTCGCTCGATCTGTCTTTCTCTCTCGCTCGATCTGTCTTTCTTTCTCGCACGATCTGCCTTTCTCTCTCTCTCTCTGTCTGGCTGTCACTCTCGATCTGTCTGACTCTCATTCGATCTGTCTTTCTCTTTCTCTTTCTCTCGATCTGTCTTCCTCGCGCTCGATCTGTCTTCCTCGCGCTCGATCTGTCTTCCTCGCGCTCGATCTGTCTTCCTCGCGCTCGATCTGTCTTCCTCGCGCTCGATCTGTCTTCCTCGCGCTCGATCTGTCTTCCTCGCGCTCGATCTGTCTTCCTCGCGCTCGATCTGTCTTCCTCGCGCTCGATCTGTCTTCCTCGCGCTCGATCTGTCTTCCTCGCGCTCGATCTGTCTTCCTCGCGCTCGATCTGTCTTCCTCGCGCTCGATCTGTCTTCCTCGCGCTCGATCTGTCTTTCTCTCTCGCTCGATCTGTCTTTCTCTCTCGCTCGATCTGTCTCGCTCGCTCGATCTGTCTCGCTCGCTCTCTTTCGATCTGTCTCTCTCGCTGCCGCTCGATCTGTCCTTCTCTCTCGCTCGATCTGTCCTTCTCTCTCGCTCGATCTGTCCTTCTCTCTCGCTCGATCTGTCTTTCTCTCTTGCTCGATCTGTCTTTCTCGCTTGATCTGTCTTTCTCTCTCGCTCGATCTGTCTTTCTCTCTCGCTCGATCTGTCTTTCTCTCTCGCTCGATCTGTCTTTCTCTCTCGCTCGATCTGTCTTTCTCTCTCGCTCGATCTGTCTTTCTCGCTCGCTCGATCTGCCTTTCTCTCTCGCTCGATCTGCGTTTCTCTCTCGCTCGATCTGTCTTTCTTTCTCGCACGATCTGCCTTTCTCTCTCTCTCTCTGTCTGGCTGTCACTCTCGCGTTCGATCTGTCTGTCTCGCTATCGTTCGATCTGTCTGTCTCGCTCTCGTTCGATCTGTCTGTCTTGCTCTCGTTCGATCTGTCTGTCTCGCTCTCGTTCGATCTGTCTCGCTCTCGTTCGATCTGTCTCTCTCGCTCTCGTTCGATCTGTCTCTCTCGCTCTCGTTCGATCTGTCTTTCTATCTCGCTCGATCTGTCTTTCTCTCTCGTTCGATCTGTCTTTCTCTCGCTTGATCTGTCTTTCTCTCCTTCGATCTGTCTCTCTCTCTCTCGCTCGATCTGTCTTTCTCGCTCGATCTGTCTTTCTCGCTCGATCTGTCTTTTTCTCTCGCTCGATCTGTCTTTCTCTCTCGCTCGATCTGTCTTTCTCTCTCGCTCGATCTGTCTTTCTCTCTCGCTCGATCTGTCTTTCTCTCTCGCTCGATCTGTCTTTCTCTCTCGCTCGATCTGTCTTTCTCTCTCGCTCGATCTGTCTTCCTCGCGCTCGATCTGTCTTCCACGCGCTCGATCTGTCTTCCTCGCGCTCGATCTGTCTTCCTCGCGCTCGATCTGTCTTCCTCGAGCTCGACCTGTCTTCCTCGCGCTCGATCTGTCTTCCTCGCGCTCGAACTGTCTTCCTCGCGCTCGAACTGTCTTCCTCGCGCTCGATCTGTCTTCCTCGCGCTCGATCTGTCTTCCTCGCGCTCGATCTGTCTTCCTCGCGCTCGAACTGTCTTCCTCGCGCTCGAACTGTCTTCCTCGCGCTCGACCTGTCTTCCTCGCGCTCGCTCGATCTGTCTCTCTCGCTCTCGCTCGATCTGTCTCTCTCGCTCTCGCTCGATCTGTCTTTCTCTCTCGCTCGATCTGTCTCTCTCGCTCTCGTTCGATCTGTCTCTCTCGCTGCCGTTCGATCTGTCTTTCTCTCTCGCTCGATCTGTCTTTCTCTCTCGCTCGATCTGTCTTTCTCTCTCGCTCGATCTGTCTTTCTCTCTCGCTCGATCTGTCTTTCTCTCTCGCTCGACCTGTCTGTCTCTCTCGCTCGACCTGTCTGTCTCTCTCGCTCGACCTGTCTGTCTCTCTCGCTCGACCTGTCTGTCTCTCTCGCTCGACCTGTCTGTCTCGCTCGCTCGATCTGTCTTTCACTTTCGCTCGATCTGTCTTTCTCTCTCGCTCGATCTGTCTCTCTCGCTCGACCTGTCTGTCTCTCTCGCTCGACCTGTCTGTCTCGCTCGCTCGATCTGTCTTTCACTTTCGCTCGATCTGTTTTTCGCACCCGCTCGATCTGTCTCTCTTGCTCTCGTTCGATCTGTCTCTCTCGCTCTCGTTCGATCTGTCTGTCTCTCTCTCGCTCGATCTGTCTTTGTCTCTCGCTCGATCTGTCTTTGTCTCTCGCTCGATCTGTCTTTCTCTCTCGCTCGATCTGTCTTTCTCTCTCGCTCGATCTGTCTTTCTCCCTCGCTCAACCTGCCTTTCTCTCTCTCTCCCTCTGGCTTTCTCCCTCGATCTGTATGTCTGTCTCTCTCGCTCGATCTGTCTGTCTTTCTCTCTCGCTCGATCTGCCTTTCTCGCTCGATCTGTCTTTCTCTCTCGCTCGATCTGTCTTTCTCTCTCGCTCGATCTGTCTTTCTCTCTCGCTCGATCTGTCTTTCTCTCTCGCTCGATCTGTCTTTCTCTCTCGCTCGATCTGTCTTTCTCTCTCGCTCGATCTGTCTTTCTCTCTCGCTCGATCTGTCTTTCTCTCTCGCTCGATCTGTCTTTCTCGCTCGATCTGTCTTTCTCTCTCGCTCGATCTGTCTTTCTCTCTCGCACGATCTGTCTTTCTCTCTCGCTCGATCTGTCTTTCTCGCTCGCTCGATCTGTCTTTCTCGCTCGCTCGATCTGCCTTTCTCTCGCTCGCTCGATCTGTATTTCTCTCTCGCTCGATCTGCTTTTCTCTCTCGCTCGATCTGCCTTTCTCGCTCGATCTATCCTTCTCTCTCGCTCGATCTGCCTTTCTCTCTCGCTCGATCTGCTTTTCTCTCTCGCTCGATCTGCCTTTCTCGCTCGCTCGATCTGTATTTCTCTCTCGCTCGATCTGCCTTTCTCGCTCGATCTATCCTTCTCTCTCGCTCGATCTGCCTTTCTCGCTCGCTCGATCTGTCTTTCTCTCTCGCTCGATCTGCCTTTCTCGCTCGATCTATCCTTCTCTCTCGCTCGATCTGTCTTTCCCTCTCGCTCGATCTGTCTTTCTCTCTCGCTCGATCTGTCTTTCTCTCTCGCTCGAACTGTCCTTCTCTCTCGCTCGATCTGTCTTTCCCTCTTGCTCGATCTGTCTTTTCCTCTCGCTCGATCTGTCTTTCTCTCTCGCTCGATCTGTCTTTCTCTCTAGCTCGATCTGTCTTTCTCTCTCGCTCGATCTGTCTTTCTCTCTCGCTCGATCTGTCTTTCTCTCTCGCTCGATCTGTCTTTCTCTCTCGCTCGATCTGTCTTTCTCTCTCGCTCGATCTGTCTCTCTCGCTCGACCTGTCTGTCTCTCTCGCTCGACCTGTCTGTCTCTCTCGCTCGACCTGTCTGTCTCGCTCGCTCGATCTGTCTTTCACTTTCGCTCGATCTGTCTTTCTCTCTCGCTCGATCTGTCTCTCTCGCTCGACCTGTCTGTCTCGCTCGCTCAATCTGTCTTTCACTTTCGCTCGATCTGTTTTTCGCTCCCGCTCGATCTGTCTCTCTCGCTCTCGTTCGATCTGTCTCTCTCGCTCTCGTTCGATCTGTCTCTCTCGCTCGATCTGTCTTTCTCTCTCGCTCGATCTGTCTTTCTCTCTCGCTCGATCTGTCTTTCTCTCTCGCTCGATCTGTCTTTCTCTCTCGCTCGATCTGTCTCTCTCGCTCGACCTGTCTGTCTCTCTCGCTCGACCTGTCTGTCTCTCTCGCTCGACCTGTCTGTCTCGCTCGCTCGATCTGTCTTTCACTTTCGCTCGATCTGTCTTTCTCTCTCGCTCGATCTGTCTCTCTCGCTCGACCTGTCTGTCTCGCTCGCTCAATCTGTCTTTCACTTTCGCTCGATCTGTTTTTCGCTCCCGCTCGATCTGTCTCTCTCGCTCTCGTTCGATCTGTCTCTCTCGCTCTCGTTCGATCTGTCTCTCTCGCTCGATCTGTCTTTCTCTCTCGCTCGATCTGTCTTTCTCTCTCGCTCGATCTGTCTTTCTCTCTCGCTCGATCTGTCTTTCTCGCTCGATCTGTCTTTCTCGCTCGATCTGTCTTTTTCGCTCCATCTGTCTTTTTCGCTCCATCTGTCTTTTTCGCGCCATCTGTCTTTCTCTCTCGCTCGATCTGTCTTTCTCCCTCGCTCGACCTGCCTTTCTCTCTCTCTCCCTCTGGCTTTCTCCCTCGATCTGTCTTTCTCTCTCGCTCGATCTGTCTTTCTCTCTTGCTCGATCTGTCTTTCTCTCTCGCTCGATCTGTCTTTCTCTCTCGCTCGATCTGTCTTTCTCTCTCGCTCGATCTGTCTTTCTCTCTCGCTCGATCTGTCTTTCTCGCTCGCTCGATCTGCCTTTCTCTCTCGCTCGATCTGCCTTTCTCTCTCGCTCGATCTGTCTTTCTTTCTCGCACGACCTGCCTTTCTCTCTCTCTCTCTGTCTGGCTGTCACTCTCGATCTGTCTGACTCTCGTTCGATCTGTCTTTCTCTTTCTCTTTCTCTCGATCTGTCTTTCTCGCGTTCGATCTATCTTTCCCGCGCTCGATCTGTCTTTCCCGCGCTCGATCTGTCTTTCCCGCGCTCGATATGTCTTTCTCGCGCTCGATCTGTCTTCCTCGCGCTCGATCTGTCTTCCTCGCGCTCGATCTGTCTTCCTCGCGCTCGATCTGTCTTCCTCGCGCTCGATCTGTCTTCCTCGCGCTCGATCTGTCTTCCTCGCGCTCGATCTGTCTTCCTCGCGCTCGATCTGTCTTCCTCGCGCTCGATCTGTCTTCCTCGCGCTCGATCTGTCTTCCTCGCGCTCGATCTGTCTTCCTCGCGCTCGATCTGTCTTCCTCGCGCTCGATCTGTCTTCCTCGCGCTCGATCTGTCTTCCTCGCGCTCGATCTGTCTTCCTCGCGCTCGATCTGTCTTCCTCGCGCTCGATCTGTCTTTCTCTCTCGCTCGATCTGTCTTTCTCTCTCGCTCGATCTGTCTTTCTCTCTCGCTCGATCTGTCTCTCTCGCTCTTGTTCGATCTGTCTGTCTCGCTCTCGTTCGATCTGTCTGTCTCGCTCTCGTTCGATCTGTCTGTCTCGCTCTCGTTCGATCTGTCTGTCTCGCTCTCGTTCGATCTGTCTGTCTCGCTCTCGTTCGATCTGTCTGTCTCGCTCTCGTTCGATCTGTCTGTCTCGCTCTCGTTCGATCTGTCTGTCTCGCTCTCGTTCGATCTGTCTCTCTCGCTCTCGTTCGATCTGTCTCTCTCGCTCTCGTTCGATCTGTCTCTCTATCTCGCTCGATCTGTCTTTCTCTCTCGTTCGATCTGTCTTTCTCTCGCTCGATCTGTCTTTCTCTCCTTCGATCTGTCTCTCTCTCGCTCGATCTGTCTCTCTCTCGCTCGATCTGTCTTTCTCGCTCGATCTGTCTTTTTCTCTCGCTCGATCTGTCTTTTTCTCTCGCTTGATCTGTCTTTCACTCTCGCTCGATCTGTCTTTCACTCTCGCTCGATCTGTCTTTCTCTCTCGCTCGATCTGTCTTTCTCTCTCGCTCGATCTGTCTTTCTCTCTCGCTCGATCTGTCTCTCTCGCTCTCGTTCGATCTGTCTCTCTCGCTGCCGTGCGATCTGTCTTTCTCTCTCGCTCGATCTGTATTTCTCTCTCGCTCGATCTGCTTTTCTCTCTCGCTCGATCTGCCTTTCTCGCTCGATCTGTCTTTCTCTCTCGCTCGATCTGTCTTTCTCTCTCGCTCGACCTGTCTGTCTCGCTCGCTCGATCTGTCTTTCACTTTCGCTCGATCTGTCTTTCTCTCTCGCTCGATCTGTCTCTCTCGCTCGATCTGTCTCTCTCGCTCGATCTGTCTCTCTCGCTCGACCTGTCTGTCTCCCTCGCTCGATCTGTCTCTCTCGCTCTCGTTCGATCTGTCTCTCTCGCTCTCGTTCGATCTGTCTGTCTCTCTCGCTCGATCTGTCTTTCTCTCCCGCTCGATCTGTCTTTCTCTCTCGCTCGATCTGTCTTTCTCTCTCGCTCGATCTGTCTTTCTCACTCGCTCGATCTGTCTTTCTCGCTCGATCTGTCTTTCTCGCTCGATCTGTCTTTCTCGCTCCATCTGTCTTTTTCGCTCCATCTGTCTTTTTCGCTCCATCTGTCTTTTTCGCGCCATCTGTCTTTCTCTCTCGCTCGATCTGTCTTTCTCCCTCGCTCGACCTGCCTTTCTCTCTCTCTCCCTCTGGCTTTCTCCCTCGATCTGTCTTTCTCTCTCGCTCGATCTGTCTGTCTTTCTCGCTCGATCTGCCTTTCTGGCTCGATCTGTCTTTCTCTCTCGCTCGATCTGTCTTTCTCTCTCGCTCGATCTGTCTTTCTTTCTCGCACGATCTGCCTTTCTCTCTCTCTCTCTGTCTGGCTGTCACTCTCGATCTGTCTGACTCTCATTCGATCTGTCTTTCTCTTTCTCTTTCTCTCGATCTGTCTTCCTCGCGCTCGATCTGTCTTCCTCGCGCTCGATCTGTCTTCCTCGCGCTCGATCTGTCTTCCTCGCGCTCGATCTGTCTTCCTCGCGCTCGATCTGTCTTCCTCGCGCTCGATCTGTCTTCCTCGCGCTCGATCTGTCTTCCTCGCGCTCGATCTGTCTTCCTCGCGCTCGATCTGTCTTCCTCGCGCTCGATCTGTCTTCCTCGCGCTCGATCTGTCTTCCTCGCGCTCGATCTGTCTTTCTCTCTCGCTCGATCTGTCTTTCTCTCTCGCTCGATCTGTCTCGCTCGCTCGATCTGTCTCGCTCGCTCTCTTTCGATCTGTCTCTCTCGCTGCCGCTCGATCTGTCCTTCTCTCTCGCTCGATCTGTCCTTCTCTCTCGCTCGATCTGTCCTTCTCTCTCGCTCGATCTGTCTTTCTCTCTTGCTCGATCTGTCTTTCTCGCTTGATCTGTCTTTCTCTCTCGCTCGATCTGTCTTTCTCTCTCGCTCGATCTGTCTTTCTCTCTCGCTCGATCTGTCTTTCTCTCTCGCTCGATCTGTCTTTCTCTCTCGCTCGATCTGTCTTTCTCGCTCGCTCGATCTGCCTTTCTCTCTCGCTCGATCTGCGTTTCTCTCTCGCTCGATCTGTCTTTCTTTCTCGCACGATCTGCCTTTCTCTCTCTCTCTCTGTCTGGCTGTCACTCTCGCGTTCGATCTGTCTGTCTCGCTATCGTTCGATCTGTCTGTCTCGCTCTCGTTCGATCTGTCTGTCTTGCTCTCGTTCGATCTGTCTGTCTCGCTCTCGTTCGATCTGTCTCGCTCTCGTTCGATCTGTCTCTCTCGCTCTCGTTCGATCTGTCTCTCTCGCTCTCGTTCGATCTGTCTTTCTATCTCGCTCGATCTGTCTTTCTCTCTCGTTCGATCTGTCTTTCTCTCGCTTGATCTGTCTTTCTCTCCTTCGATCTGTCTCTCTCTCTCTCGCTCGATCTGTCTTTCTCGCTCGATCTGTCTTTCTCGCTCGATCTGTCTTTTTCTCTCGCTCGATCTGTCTTTCTCTCTCGCTCGATCTGTCTTTCTCTCTCGCTCGATCTGTCTTTCTCTCTCGCTCGATCTGTCTTTCTCTCTCGCTCGATCTGTCTTTCTCTCTCGCTCGATCTGTCTTTCTCTCTCGCTCGATCTGTCTTCCTCGCGCTCGATCTGTCTTCCACGCGCTCGATCTGTCTTCCTCGCGCTCGATCTGTCTTCCTCGCGCTCGATCTGTCTTCCTCGAGCTCGACCTGTCTTCCACGCGCTCGATCTGTCTTCCTCGCGCTCGATCTGTCTTCCTCGCGCTCGATCTGTCTTCCTCGCGCTCGATCTGTCTTCCTCGCGCTCGATCTGTCTTCCTCGCGCTCGAACTGTCTTCCTCGCGCTCGAACTGTCTTCCTCGCGCTCGATCTGTCTTCCTCGCGCTCGATCTGTCTTCCTCGCGCTCGATCTGTCTTCCTCGCGCTCGAACTGTCTTCCTCGCGCTCGAACTGTCTTCCTCGCGCTCGACCTGTCTTCCTCGCGCTCGCTCGATCTGTCTCTCTCGCTCTCGCTCGATCTGTCTCTCTCGCTCTCGCTCGATCTGTCTTTCTCTCTCGCTCGATCTGTCTCTCTCGCTCTCGTTCGATCTGTCTCTCTCGCTGCCGTTCGATCTGTCTTTCTCTCTCGCTCGATCTGTCTTTCTCTCTCGCTCGATCTGTCTTTCTCTCTCGCTCGATCTGTCTTTCTCTCTCGCTCGATCTGTCTTTCTCTCTCGCTCGACCTGTCTGTCTCTCTCGCTCGACCTGTCTGTCTCTCTCGCTCGACCTGTCTGTCTCTCTCGCTCGACCTGTCTGTCTCTCTCGCTCGACCTGTCTGTCTCTCTCGCTCGACCTGTCTGTCTCGCTCGCTCGATGTGTCTTTCACTTTCGCTCGATCTGTCTTTCTCTCTCGCTCGATCTGTCTCTCTCGCTCGACCTGTCTGTCTCTCTCGCTCGACCTGTCTGTCTCGCTCGCTCGATCTGTCTTTCACTTTCGCTCGATCTGTTTTTCGCACCCGCTCGATCTGTCTCTCTTGCTCTCGTTCGATCTGTCTCTCTCGCTCTCGTTCGATCTGTCTGTCTCTCTCTCGCTCGATCTGTCTTTGTCTCTCGCTCGATCTGTCTTTGTCTCTCGCTCGATCTGTCTTTCTCTCTCGCTCGATCTGTCTTTCTCTCTCGCTCGATCTGTCTTTCTCCCTCGCTCAACCTGCCTTTCTCTCTCTCTCCCTCTGGCTTTCTCCCTCGATCTGTATGTCTGTCTCTCTCGCTCGATCTGTCTGTCTTTCTCTCTCGCTCGATCTGCCTTTCTCGCTCGATCTGTCTTTCTCTCTCGCTCGATCTGTCTTTCTCTCTCGCTCGATCTGTCTTTCTCTCTCGCTCGATCTGTCTTTCTCTCTCGCTCGATCTGTCTTTCTCTCTCGCTCGATCTGTCTTTCTCTCTCGCTCGATCTGTCTTTCTCTCTCGCTCGATCTGTCTTTCTCTCTCGCTCGATCTGTCTTTCTCTCTCGCACGATCTGTCTTTCTCTCTCGCTCGATCTGTCTTTCTCGCTCGCTCGATCTGTCTTTCTCGCTCGCTCGATCTGCCTTTCTCTCGCTCGCTCGATCTGTATTTCTCTCTCGCTCGATCTGCTTTTCTCTCTCGCTCGATCTGCCTTTCTCGCTCGATCTATCCTTCTCTCTCGCTCGATCTGCCTTTCTCTCTCGCTCGATCTGCTTTTCTCTCTCGCTCGATCTGCCTTTCTCGCTCGATCTGTATTTCTCTCTCGCTCGATCTGCCTTTCTCGCTCGATCTATCCTTCTCTCTCGCTCGATCTGCCTTTCTCGCTCGCTCGATCTGTCTTTCTCTCTCGCTCGATCTGCCTTTCTCGCTCGATCTATCCTTCTCTCTCGCTCGATCTGTCTTTCCCTCTCGCTCGATCTGTCTTTCTCTCTCGCTCGATCTGTCTTTCTCTCTCGCTCGAACTGTCCTTCTCTCTCGCTCGATCTGTCTTTCCCTCTTGCTCGATCTGTCTTTTCCTCTCGCTCGATCTGTCTTTCTCTCTCGCTCGATCTGTCTTTCTCTCTAGCTCGATCTGTCTTTCTCTCTCGCTCGATCTGTCTTTCTCTCTCGCTCGATCTGTCTTTCTCTCTCGCTCGATCTGTCTTTCTCTCTCGCTCGATCTGTCTTTCTCTCTCGCTCGATCTGTCTCTCTCGCTCGACCTGTCTGTCTCTCTCGCTCGACCTGTCTGTCTCTCTCGCTCGACCTGTCTGTCTCGCTCGCTCGATCTGTCTTTCACTTTCGCTCGATCTGTCTTTCTCTCTCGCTCGATCTGTCTCTCTCGCTCGACCTGTCTGTCTCGCTCGCTCAATCTGTCTTTCACTTTCGCTCGATCTGTTTTTCGCTCCCGCTCGATCTGTCTCTCTCGCTCTCGTTCGATCTGTCTCTCTCGCTCTCGTTCGATCTGTCTCTCTCGCTCGATCTGTCTTTCTCTCTCGCTCGATCTGTCTTTCTCTCTCGCTCGATCTGTCTTTCTCTCTCGCTCGATCTGTCTTTCTCGCTCGATCTGTCTTTCTCGCTCGATCTGTCTTTTTCGCTCCATCTGTCTTTTTCGCTCCATCTGTCTTTTTCGCGCCATCTGTCTTTCTCTCTCGCTCGATCTGTCTTTCTCCCTCGCTCGACCTGCCTTTCTCTCTCTCTCCCTCTGGCTTTCTCCCTCGATCTGTCTTTCTCTCTCGCTCGATCTGTCTTTCTCTCTTGCTCGATCTGTCTTTCTCTCTCGCTCGATCTGTCTTTCTCTCTCGCTCGATCTGTCTTTCTCTCTCGCTCGATCTGTCTTTCTCTCTCGCTCGATCTGTCTTTCTCGCTCGCTCGATCTGCCTTTCTCTCTCGCTCGATCTGCCTTTCTCTCTCGCTCGATCTGTCTTTCTTTCTCGCACGACCTGCCTTTCTCTCTCTCTCTCTGTCTGGCTGTCACTCTCGATCTGTCTGACTCTCGTTCGATCTGTCTTTCTCTTTCTCTTTCTCTCGATCTGTCTTTCTCGCGTTCGATCTATCTTTCCCGCGCTCGATCTGTCTTTCCCGCGCTCGATCTGTCTTTCCCGCGCTCGATATGTCTTTCTCGCGCTCGATCTGTCTTCCTCGCGCTCGATCTGTCTTCCTCGCGCTCGATCTGTCTTCCTCGCGCTCGATCTGTCTTCCTCGCGCTCGATCTGTCTTCCTCGCGCTCGATCTGTCTTCCTCGCGCTCGATCTGTCTTCCTCGCGCTCGATCTGTCTTCCTCGCGCTCGATCTGTCTTCCTCGCGCTCGATCTGTCTTCCTCGCGCTCGATCTGTCTTCCTCGCGCTCGATCTGTCTTCCTCGCGCTCGATCTGTCTTCCTCGCGCTCGATCTGTCTTCCTCGCGCTCGATCTGTCTTCCTCGCGCTCGATCTGTCTTCCTCGCGCTCGATCTGTCTTTCTCTCTCGCTCGATCTGTCTTTCTCTCTCGCTCGATCTGTCTTTCTCTCTCGCTCGATCTGTCTCTCTCGCTCTTGTTCGATCTGTCTGTCTCGCTCTCGTTCGATCTGTCTGTCTCGCTCTCGTTCGATCTGTCTGTCTCGCTCTCGTTCGATCTGTCTGTCTCGCTCTCGTTCGATCTGTCTGTCTCGCTCTCGTTCGATCTGTCTGTCTCGCTCTCGTTCGATCTGTCTGTCTCGCTCTCGTTCGATCTGTCTGTCTCGCTCTCGTTCGATCTGTCTCTCTCGCTCTCGTTCGATCTGTCTCTCTCGCTCTCGTTCGATCTGTCTCTCTATCTCGCTCGATCTGTCTTTCTCTCTCGTTCGATCTGTCTTTCTCTCGCTCGATCTGTCTTTCTCTCCTTCGATCTGTCTCTCTCTCGCTCGATCTGTCTCTCTCTCGCTCGATCTGTCTTTCTCGCTCGATCTGTCTTTTTCTCTCGCTCGATCTGTCTTTTTCTCTCGCTTGATCTGTCTTTCACTCTCGCTCGATCTGTCTTTCACTCTCGCTCGATCTGTCTTTCTCTCTCGCTCGATCTGTCTTTCTCTCTCGCTCGATCTGTCTTTCTCTCTCGCTCGATCTGTCTCTCTCGCTCTCGTTCGATCTGTCTCTCTCGCTGCCGTGCGATCTGTCTTTCTCTCTCGCTCGATCTGTATTTCTCTCTCGCTCGATCTGCTTTTCTCTCTCGCTCGATCTGCCTTTCTCGCTCGATCTGTCTTTCTCTCTCGCTCGATCTGTCTTTCTCTCTCGCTCGACCTGTCTGTCTCGCTCGCTCGATCTGTCTTTCACTTTCGCTCGATCTGTCTTTCTCTCTCGCTCGATCTGTCTCTCTCGCTCGATCTGTCTCTCTCGCTCGATCTGTCTCTCTCGCTCGACCTGTCTGTCTCCCTCGCTCGATCTGTCTCTCTCGCTCTCGTTCGATCTGTCTCTCTCGCTCTCGTTCGATCTGTCTGTCTCTCTCGCTCGATCTGTCTTTCTCTCTCGCTCGATCTGTCTTTCTCTCTCGCTCGATCTGTCTTTCTCTCTCGCTCGATCTGTCTTTCTCACTCGCTCGATCTGTCTTTCTCGCTCGATCTGTCTTTCTCGCTCGATCTGTCTTTCTCGCTCCATCTGTCTTTTTCGCTCCATCTGTCTTTTTCGCTCCATCTGTCTTTTTCGCGCCATCTGTCTTTCTCTCTCGCTCGATCTGTCTTTCTCCCTCGCTCGACCTGCCTTTCTCTCTCTCTCCCTCTGGCTTTCTCCCTCGATCTGTCTTTCTCTCTCGCTCGATCTGTCTGTCTCGCTCTCGCTCGATCTGTCTGTCTTTCTCGCTCGATCTGCCTTTCTGGCTCGATCTGTCTTTCTCTCTCGCTCGATCTGTCTGTCTCGCTCTCGCTCGATCTGTCTGTCTTTCTCGCTCGATCTGCCTTTCTGGCTCGATCTGTCTTTCTCTCTCGCTCGATCTGTCTGTCTCGCTCGCTCGATCTGTCTTTCTCTCTCGCTCGATCTGTCTTTCTCTCTCGCTCGATCTGTCTTTCTCGCTCGATCTGTCTTTCTCTCTCGCTCGATCTGTCTTTCTCGCTCGCTCGATCTGTCTTTCTCGCTCGATCTGTCTTTCTCGCTCGATCTGTCTTTCTCTCTCGCTCGATCTGTCTTTCTCTCTCGCTCGATCTGTCTTTCTCTCTCGCTCGATCTGCCTTTCTCTCTCGCTCGATCTGCCTTTCTCTCTCGCTCGATCTGTCTTTCTTTCTCGCACGATCTGCCTTTCTCTCTCTCTCTCTGTCTGGCTGTCACTCTCGATCTGTCTGACTCTCATTCGATCTGTCTTTCTCTTTTTCTCTCGATCTGTCTTCCTCGCGCTCGATCTGTCTTCCTCGCGCTCGATCTGTCTTCCTCGCGCTCGATCTGTCTTCCTCGCGCTCGATCTGTCTTCCTCGCGCTCGATCTGTCTTCCTCGCGCTCGATCTGTCTTCCTCGCGCTCGATCTGTCTTCCTCGCGCTCGATCTGTCTTCCTCGCGCTCGATCTGTCTTCCTCGCGCTCGATCTGTCTTCCTCGCGCTCGATCTGTCTTCCTCGCGCTCGATCTGTCTTCCTCGCGCTCGATCTGTCTTCCTCGCGCTCGATCTGTCTTCCTCGCGCTCGATCTGTCTTCCTCGCGCTCGATCTGTCTTCCTCGCGCTCGATCTGTCTTCCTCGCGCTCGATCTGTCTTCCTCGCGCTCGATCTGTCTTCCTCGCGCTCGATCTGTCTTCCTCGCGCTCGATCTGTCTTCCTCGCGCTCGATCTGTCTTCCTCGCGCTCGATCTGTCTTCCTCGCGCTCGATCTGTCTTTCTCTCTCGCTCGATCTGTCTTTCTCTCTCGCTCGATCTGTCTCTCTCGCTCTCTTTCGATCTGTCTCTCTCGCTGCCGCTCGATCTGTCCTTCTCTCTCGCTCGATCTGTCCTTCTCTCTCGCTCGATCTGTCTTTCTCTCTTGCTCGATCTGTCTTTCTCGCTTGATCTGTCTTTCTCTCTCGCTCGATCTGTCTTTCTCTCTCGCTCGATCTGTCTTTCTCTCTCGCTCGATCTGTCTTTCTCTCTCGCTCGATCTGTCTTTCTCGCTCGCTCGATCTGCCTTTCTCTCTCGCTCGATCTGCCTTTCTCTCTCGCTCGATCTGTCTTTCTTTCTCGCACGATCTGCCTTTCTCTCTCTCTCTCTGTCTGGCTGTCACTCTCGCGTTCGATCTGTCTGTCTCGCTCTCGTTCGATCTGTCTGTCTCGCTCTCGTTCGATCTGTCTGTCTTGCTCTCGTTCGATCTGTCTGTCTCGCTCTCGTTCGATCTGTCTCGCTCTCGTTCGATCTGTCTCGCTCTCGTTCGATCTGTCTCGCTCTCGTTCGATCTGTCTCTCTCGCTCTCGTTCGATCTGTCTCTCTCGCTCTCGTTCGATCTGTCTTTCTATCTCGCTCGATCTGTCTTTCTCTCTCGTTCGATCTGTCTTTCTCTCGCTTGATCTGTCTTTCTCTCCTTCGATCTGTCTCTCTCTCTCTCGCTCGATCTGTCTTTCTCTCTTGCTCGATCTGTCTTTCTCGCTCGATCTGTCTTTTTCTCTCGCTCGATCTGTCTTTCTCTCTCGCTCGATCTGTCTTTCTCTCTCGCTCGATCTGTCTTTCTCTCTCGCTCGATCTGTCTTTCTCTCTCGCTCGATCTGTCTTTCTCTCTCGCTCGATCTGTCTTTCTCTCTCGCTCGATCTGTCTTTCTCTCTCGCTCGATCTGTCTTTCTCTCTCGCTCGATCTGTCTTTCTCGCTCGATCTGTCTTTCTCTCTCGCTCGATCTGTCTTTCTCTCTCGCTCGATCTGTCTTTCTCGCTCGATCTGTCTTTCTCTCTCGCTCGATCTGTCTTCCTCGCGCTCGATCTGTCTTCCACGCGCTCGATCTGTCTTCCTCGCGCTCGATCTGTCTTCCTCGCGCTCGATCTGTCTTCCTCGCGCTCGATCTGTCTTCCTCGCGCTCGATCTGTCTTCCTCGCGCTCGATCTGTCTTCCTCGCGCTCGATCTGTCTTCCTCGCGCTCGATCTGTCTTCCTCGCGCTCGATCTGTCTTCCTCGCGCTCGATCTGTCTTCCTCGCGCCTGATCTGTCTTCCTCGCGCTCGAACTGTCTTCCTCGCGCTCGAACTGTCTTCCTCGCGCTCGACCTGTCTTCCTCGCGCTCGACCTGTCTTCCTCGCGCTCGACCTGTCTTCCTCGCGCTCGACCTGTCTTCCTCGCGCTCGACATGTCTTCCTCGCGCTCGCTCGATCTGTCTCTCTCGCTCTCGCTCGATCTGTCTTTCTCTCTCGCTCGATCTGTCTCTCTCGCTCTCGTTCGATCTGTCTCTCTCGCTGCCGTTCGATCTGTCTTTCTCTCTCGCTCGATCTGTCTTTCTCTCTCGCTCGATCTGTCTTTCTCTCTCGCTCGACCTGTCTGTCTCTCTCGCTCGACCTGTCTGTCTCTCTCGCTCGACCTGTCTGTCTCTCTCGCTCGACCTGTCTGTCTCTCTCGCTCGACCTGTCTGTCTCGCTCGCTCGATGTGTCTTTCACTTTCGCTCGATCTGTCTTTCTCTCTCGCTCGATCTGTCTCTCTCGCTCGACCTGTCTGTCTCTCTCGCTCGACCTGTCTGTCTCGCTCGCTCAATCTGTCTTTCACTTTCGCTTTATCTGTTTTTCGCTCCCGCTCGATCTGTCTCTCTCGCTCTCGTTCGATCTGTCTCTCTCGCTCTCGTTCGATCTGTCTCTCTCGCTCGATCTGTCTTTCTCTCTCGCTCGATCTGTCTTTCTCTCTCGCTCGATCTGTCTTTCTCTCTCGCTCGATCTGTCTTTCTCTCTCGCTCGATCTGTCTTTTTCGCTCCATCTGTCTTTTTCGCTCCATCTGTCTTTTTCGCGCCATCTGTCTTTCTCTCTCGCTCGATCTGTCTTTCTCCCTCGATCGACCTGCCTTTCTCTCTCTCTCCCTCTGGCTTTCTCCCTCGATCTGTCTGTCTGTCTGTCTTTCTCGCTCGATCTGCCTTTCCCGCTCGATCTGTCTTTCTCTCTCGCTCGATCTGTCTGTCTCGCTCGATCTGTCTGTCTCGCTCGCTCGATCTGTCTTTCTCTCTCGCTTGATCTGTCTTTCTCTCTTGCTCGATCTGTCTTTCTCGCTCGATCTGTCTTTCTCTCTTGCTTGATCTGTCTTTCTCGCTCGATCTGTCTTTCTCGCTCGATCTGTCTTTCTCTCTCGCTCGATCTGTCTTTCTCGCTCGCTCGATCTGTCTTTCTCGCTCGATCTGTCTTTCTCTCTCGCTCGATCTGTCTTTCTCTCTCGCTCGATCTGTCTTTCTCTCTCGCTCGATCTGTCTTTCTCTCTCGCTCGATCTGTCTTTCTCTCTCGCTCGATCTGTCTTTCTCTCTCGCTCGATCTGTCTTTCTCGCTCGCTCGATCTGCCTTTCTCTCTCGCTCGATCTGCCTTTCTCTCTCGCTCGATCTGTCTTTCTTTCTCGCACGATCTGCCTTTCTCTCTCTCTCTCTGTCTGGCTGTCACTCTCGATCTGTCTGACTCTCGTTCGATCTGTCTTTCTCTTTCTCTTTCTCTCGATCTGTCTTCCTCGCGCTCGATCTGTCTTCCTCGCGCTCGATCTGTCTTCCTCGCGCTCGATCTGTGTCCTCGCGCTCGATCTGTCTTCCTCGCGCTCGATCTGTCTTCCTCGCGCTCGATCTGTCTTCCTCGCGCTCGATCTGTCTTCCTCGCGCTCGATCTGTCTTCCTCGCGCTCGATCTGTCTTCCTCGCGCTCGATCTGTCTTCCTCGCGCTCGATCTGTCTTCCTCGCGCTCGATCTGTCTTCCTCGCGCTCGATCTGTCTTCCTCGCGCTCGATCTGTCTTCCTCGCGCTCGATCTGTCTTCCTCGCGCTCGATCTGTCTTCCTCGCGCTCGATCTGTCTTCCTCGCGCTCGATCTGTCTTCCTCGCGCTCGATCTGTCTTCCTCGCGCTCGATCTGTCTTCCTCGCGCTCGATCTGTCTTCCACGCGCTCGATCTGTCTTCCTCGCGCTCGATCTGTCTTCCTCGCGCTCGATCTGTCTTCCTCGCGCTCGATCTGTCTTCCTCGCGCTCGATCTGTCTTCCTCGCGCTCGATCTGTCTTCCTCGCGCTCGATCTGTCTTCCTCGCGCTCGATCTGTCTTCCTCGCGCTCGATCTGTCTTCCTCGCGCTCGATCTGTCTTCCTCGCGCTCGATCTGTCTTCCTCGCGCTCGATCTGTCTTCCTCGCGCTCGATCTGTCTTTCTCTCTCGCTCGATCTGTCTTTCTCTCTCGCTCGATCTGTCTCTCTCGCTCTTTTGATCTGTCTCTCTCGCTGCCGCTCGATCTGTCCTTCTCTCTCGCTCGATCTGTCCTTCTCTCTCGCTCGATCTGTCCTTCTCTCTCGCTCGACCTGTCCGTCTCGCTCGCTCGACCTGTCCGTCTCGCTCGCTCGATCTGTCTTTCTCTCTCGCTCGATCTGTCTTTCTCGCTCGCTCGATCTGCCTTTCTCTCTCGCTCGATCTGCCTTTCTCTCTCGCTCGATCTGTCTTTCTTTCTCGCACGATCTGCCTTTCTCTCTCTCTCTCTGTCTGGCTGTCACTCTCGATCTGTCTGACTCTCGTTCGATCTGTCTTTCTCTTTCTCTTTCTCTCGATCTGTCTTCCTCGCGCTCGATCTGTCTTCCTCGCGCTCGATCTGTCTTCCTCGCGCTCGATCTGTGTCCTCGCGCTCGATCTGTCTTCCTCGCGCTCGATCTGTCTTCCTCGCGCTCGATCTGTCTTCCTCGCGCTCGATCTGTCTTCCTCGCGCTCGATCTGTCTTCCTCGCGCTCGATCTGTCTTCCTCGCGCTCGATCTGTCTTCCTCGCGCTCGATCTGTCTTCCTCGCGCTCGATCTGTCTTCCTCGCGCTCGATCTGTCTTCCTCGCGCTCGATCTGTCTTCCTCGCGCTCGATCTGTCTTCCTCGCGCTCGATCTGTCTTCCTCGCGCTCGATCTGTCTTCCTCGCGCTCGATCTGTCTTCCTCGCGCTCGATCTGTCTTCCTCGCGCTCGATCTGTCTTCCTCGCGCTCGATCTGTCTTCCACGCGCTCGATCTGTCTTCCTCGCGCTCGATCTGTCTTCCTCGCGCTCGATCTGTCTTCCTCGCGCTCGATCTGTCTTCCTCGCGCTCGATCTGTCTTCCTCGCGCTCGATCTGTCTTCCTCGCGCTCGATCTGTCTTCCTCGCGCTCGATCTGTCTTCCTCGCGCTCGATCTGTCTTCCTCGCGCTCGATCTGTCTTCCTCGCGCTCGATCTGTCTTCCTCGCGCTCGCTCGATCTGTCTCTCTCGCTCTCGCTCGATCTGTCTTTCTCTCTCGCTCGACCTGTCTGTCGCTCCCGCTCGATCTGTCTCTCTCGCTGTCGTTCGATCTGTCTCTCTCGCTCTCGTTCGATCTGTCTGTCTCGCTCTCGTTCGATCTGTCTGTCTCGCTCTCGTTCGATCTGTCTGTCTCGCTCTCGTTCGATCTGTCTGTCTCGCTCTCGTTCGATCTGTCTGTCTCGCTCTCGTTCGATCTGTCTGTCTCGCTCTCGTTCGATCTGTCTGTCTCGCTCTCGTTCGATCTGTCTGTCTCGCTCTCGTTCGATCTGTCTCTCTCGCTCTCGTTCGATCTGTCTCTCTCGCTCTCGTTCGATCTGTCTCTCTCGCTCTCGTTCGATCTGTCTCTCTATCTCGCTCGATCTGTCTTTCTCTCTCGTTCGATCTGTCTTTCTCTCGCTTGATCTGTCTTTCTCTCCTTCGATCTGTCTCTCTCTCTCTCGCTCGATCTGTCTTTCTCTCTTGCTCGATCTGTCTTTGTCGCTCGATCTGTCTTTTTCTCTCGCTCGATCTGTCTTTTTCTCTCGCTCGATCTGTCTTTCTCTCTCGCTCGATCTGTCTTTCTCGCTCGATCTGTCTTTCTCTCTCGCTCGATCTGTCTTTCTCTCTCGCTCGATCTGTCTTTCTCTCTCGCTCGATCTGTCTTCCTCGCGCTCGATCTGTCTTCCACGCGCTCGATCTGTCTTCCTCGCGCTCGATCTGTCTTCCTCGCGCTCGATCTGTCTTCCTCGCGCTCGATCTGTCTTCCTCGCGCTCGATCTGTCTTCCTCGCGCTCGAACTGTCTTCCTCACTCTCGACCTGTCTTCCACGCGCTCGACCTGTCTCCCACGCGCTCGATCTGTCTTCCTCGCGCTCGATCTGTCTTCCTCGCGCTCGATCTGTCTTCCTCGCGCTCGATCTGTCTTCATCGCGCTCGATCTGTCTTCCTCGCGCTCGATCTGTCTTCCTCGCGCTCGATCTGTCTTCCTCGCGCTCGAACTGTCTTCCTCGCGCTCGATCTGTCTTTCTCTCTCGCTCGGTCTGTCTTTGTCTCTCGCTCGATCTGTCTCTCTCGCTCTCTTTCGATCTGTCTCTCTCGCTGCCGCTCGATCTGTCCTTCTCTCTCGCTCGATCTGTCCTTCTCTCTCGCTCGACCTGTCTGTCTCGCTCGCTCGACCTGTCTATCTCGCTCGCTCGATCTGTCTTTCACTTTCGCTCGATCTGTTTGTCGCTCCCGCTCGATCTGTCTCTCTCGCTCTCGTTCGATCTGTCTCTCTCGCTCTCGTTCGATCTGTCTGTCTCGCTCTCGTTCGATCTGTCTGTCTCGCTCTCGTTCCATCTGTCTGTCTCGCTCTCGTTCGATCTGTCTGTCTCGCTCTCGTTCGATCTGTCTGTCTCGCTCTCGTTCGATCTGTCTGTCTCGCTCTCGTTCGATCTGTCTGTCTCGCTCTCGTTCGATCTGTCTGTCTCGCTCTCGTTCGATCTGTCTGTCTCGCTCTCGTTCGATCTGTCTGTCTCGCTCTCGTTCGATCTGTCTGTCTCGCTCTCGTTTGATCTGTCTGTCTCGCTCTCGTTCGATCTGTCTGTCTCGCTCTCGTTCGATCTGTCTGTCTCGCTCTCGTTCGATCTGTCTCTCTCGCATCGTTCGATCTGTCTCTCTCGCTCTCGTTCGATCTGTCTTTCTATCTCACTCGATCTGTCTTTCTCTCTCGTTCGATCTGTCTTTCTCTCGCTTGATCTGTCTTTCTCTCCTTCGATCTGTCTCTCTCTCTCTCGCTCGATCTGTCTTTCTCTCTTGCTCGATCTGTCTTTCTCGCTCGATCTGTCTTTTTCTCTCGCTCGATCTGTCTTTTTCTCTCGCTCGATCTGTCTTTCTCTCTCGCTCGATCTGTCTTTCTCTCTTGCTCGATCTGTCTTTCTCTCTCGCTCGATCTGTCTTTCTCTCTCGCTCGATCTGTCTTTCTCGCTCGATCTGTCTTCCTCGCGCTCGATCTGTCTTCCACGCGCTCGATCTGTCTTCATCGCGCTCGATCTGTCTTCATCGCGCTCGATCTGTCTTCCTCGCGCTCGATCTGTCTTCCTCGCGCTCGATCTGTCTTCCTCGCGCTCGATCTGTCTTCCTCGCGCTCGAACTGTCTTCCTCGCGCTCGATCTGTCTTCCTCGCGCTCGATCTGTCTTCCTCGCGCTCGATCTGTCTTCCTCGCGCTCGATCTGTCTTCCTCGCGCTCGATCTGTCTTCCTCGCGCTCGATCTGTCTTCCTCGCGCCCGATCTGTCTTCCTCGCGCTCGATCTGTCTTCCTCGCGCTCGATCTGTCTTCCTCGCGCTCGATCTGTCTTCCTCGCGCCCGATCTGTCTTCCTCGCGCTCGAACTGTCTTCCTCGCGCTCGACCTGTCTTCCTCGCGCTCGACCTGTCTTCCTCGCGCTCGACCTGTCTTCCTCGCGCTCGACCTGTCTTCCTCGCGCTCGATCTGTCTTCCTCGCGCTCGCTCGATCTGTCTCTCTCGCTCTTGCTCGATCTGTCTTTCTGTCTCGCTCGATCTGTCTCTCTCGCTCTCGTTCGGTCTTTCTCTCTCGCTCGATCTGTATTTCTCTCTCGCTCGATCTGCTTTTCTCTCTCGCTCGATCTGCCTTTCTCGCTCGATCTATCCTTCTCTCTCGCTCGATCTGTCTTTCTCTCTCGCTCGATCTGTTTTTCTCTCTCGCTCGATCTGTCTTTCTCTCTCGCTTGATCTGTCTTTCTCCCTCGCTCGACCTGCCTTTCTCTCTCGCTCGATCTGTCTTTCTCTCTCGCTCGATCTGTCTTTCTCGCTCGCTCGATCTGTCTTTCTCGCTCGCTCGATCTGCCTTTCTCTCTCGCTCGATCTGTATTTCTCTCTCGCTCGTCTGCTTTTCTCTCTCGCTCGATCTGCCTTTCTCGCTCGATCTATCCTTCTCTTTCGCTCGATCTGCCTTTCTCTCTCGCTCGATCTGCTTTTCTCTCTCGCTCGATCTGCCTTTCTCGCTCGCTCGATCTGTATTTCTCTCTCGCTCGATCTGCCTTTCTAGCTCGATCTATCCTTCTCTCTCGCTCGATCTGCCTTTCTCGCTCGCTCGATCTGTATTTCTCTCTCGCTCGATCTGCCTTTCTCGATCGATCTATCCTTCTCTCTCGCTCAATCTGTCTTTCTCTCTCGCTCGATCTGCTTTTCTCTCTCGCTCGATCTGCCTTTCTCGCTCGATCTATCCTTCTCTCTCGCTCGATCTATCTTTCTCTCTCGCTCAATCTGTCTTTCCCTCTCGCTCGATCTGTCTTTCTCTCTCGCTCGATCTGCCTTTCTCGCTCGATCTATCCTTCTCTCTCGCTCGATCTGTCTTTCCCTCTCGCTCGATCTGTCTTTCTCTCTCGCTCGATCTGTCTTTCTCTCTCGCTCGAACTGTCCTTCTCTCTCGCTCGATCTGTCTTTCCCTCTCGCTCGATCTGTCTTTCCCTCTCGCTCGATCTGTCTTTCTGTCTCGCTCGATCTGTCTTTCTCTCTCGCTCGATCTGTCTTTCTCTCTCGCTCGATCTGTCTTTCTCTCTCGCTCGATCTGTCTTTCTCTCTCGCTCGATCTGTCTCTCTCGCTCGACCTGTCTGTCTCTCTCGCTCGACCTGTCTGTCTCTCTCGCTCGACCTGTCTGTCTCTCTCGCTCGACCTGTCTGTCTCTCTCGCTCGACCTGTCTGTCTCTCTCGCTCGATCTGTCTGTCTCGCTCGCTCGATCTGTCTTTCACTTTCGCTCGATCTGTTTTTCGCTCCCACTCGATCTGTCTCTCTCGCTCTCGTTCGATCTGTCTTTGTCTCTCGCTCGATCTGTCTTTCTCTCTCGCTCGATCTGTCTTTCTCTCTCGCTCGATCTGTCTTTCTCCCTCGCTCGACCTGCCTTTCTCTCTCTCTCCCTCTGGCTTTCTCCCTCGATCTGTCTGTCTGTCTCTCTCGCTCGATCTGTCTGTGTTTCTCTCTCGCTCGATCTGCCTTTCTCGCTCGATCTGTCTTTCTCTCTCGCTCGATCTGCCTTTCTCGCTCGATCTGTCTTTCTCGCTCGCTCGATCTGTCTTTCTCGCTCGATCTGTCTTTCTCTCTCGCTCGATCTGTCTTTCTCTCTCGCTCGATCTGTCTTTCTCGCTCGCTCGATCTGTCTTTCTCGCTCGATCTGTCTTTCCCTCTCGCTCGATCTGTCTTTCTCTCTCGCTCGATCTGTCTTTCTCTCTCGCTCGATCTGCCTTTCTCGCTCGATCTATCCTTCTCTCTCGCTCGATCTGTCTTTCTCTCTCGCTCGATCTGTCTTTCTCTCTCGCTCGATCTGTCTTTCCCTCTCGCTCGATCTGTCTTTCCCTCTCGCTCGATCTGTCTTTCTCTCTCGCTCGACCTGTCTTTCTCTCTCGCTCGATCTGTCTTTCTCTCTCGCTCGATCTGTCTTTCTCTCTCGCTTGATCTGTCTTTCTCTCTCGCTCGATCTGTCTTTCTCTCTCGCTCGATCTGTCTCTCTCGCTCGACCTGTCTGTCTCTCTCGCTCGACCTGTCTGTCTCGCTCGCTCGATCTGTCTTTCCCTCTCGATCTGTCTTTCCCTCTCGCTCGATCTGTCTTTCTCTCGCTCGATCTGCCTTTCTCGCTCGATCTATCCTTCTCTCTCGCTCGATCTGTCTTTCCCTCTCGCTCGATCTGTCTTTCTCTCTCGCTCGATCTGTCTTTCTCTCTCGCTCGATCTGTCTCTCTCGCTCGACCTGTCTGTCTCGCTCGCTCGATCTGTCTTTCACTTTCGCTCGATCTGTTTTTCGCTCTCCTTCGATCTGTCTCTCTCGCTCTCGTTCGATCTGTCTCTCTCGCTCTCGTTCGATCTGTCTCTCTCGCTCGATCTGTCTTTCTCGCTCGATCTGTCTTTCTCTCTCGCTCGATCTGTCTTTCTCTCTCGCTCGATCTGTCTTTCTCTCTCGCTCGATCTGTCTTTCTCTCTCGCTCGATCTGTCTTCTTCGCTCGATCTGTCTTTTTCGCTCCATCTGTCTTTTTCGCGCCATCTGTCTTTTTCGCGCCATCTGTCTTTCTCTGTCGCTCGATCTGTCTTTCTCCCTCGCTCGAGCTGCCTTTCTCGCTCGATCTGTCTTTCTCCCTCGCTCGAGCTGCCTTTCTCTCTCTCTCCCTCTGGCTTTCTCGCTCGATCTGTCTTTCTCTATCGCTCGATCTGTCTTTCTCTCTCGCTCGATCTGTCTTTCTCTCTCGCTCGATCTGTCTTTCTCTCTCGCTCGATCTGTCTTTCTCGCTCGCACGATCTGCCTTTCTCTCTCGCTCGATCTGCGTTTCTCTCTCTCTCGCTCGATCTGTCTTTCTTTCTCGCACGATCTGCCTTTCTCTCTCTCTCTGTCTGGCTGTCACTCTCGATCTGTCTGACTCTCGTTTGATCTGTCTTTCTCTTTCTCTTTCTCTCGATCTGTCTTTCTCGCGTTCGATCTATCTTTCCCGCGCTCGATCTGTCTTTCCCGCGCTCGATCTGTCTTTCTCGCGCTCGATCTGTCTTCCTCGCGCTAGATCTGTCTTCCTCGCGCTCGATCTGTCTTCCTCGCGCTCGATCTGTCTTCCTCGCGCTCGATCTGTCTTCCTCGCGCTCGATCTGTCTTCCTCGCGCTCGATCTGTCTTCCTCGCGCTCGATCTGTCTTCCTCGCGCTCGATCTGTCTTCCTCGCGCTCGATCTGTCTTCCTCGCGGTCGATCTGTCTTCCTCGCGCTCGATCTGTCTTTCTCTCTCGCTCGATCTGTCTTTCTCTCTCGCTCGATCTGTCTTTCTCTCTCGCTCGATCTGTCTCTCTCGCTCTCGTTCGATCTGTCTCTCTCGCTCTCGTTCGATCTGTCTCTCTCGCTCTCGTCCGATCTGTCTGTCTCGCTCTCGTTCGATCTGTCTGTCTCGCTCTCGTTCGATCTGTCTGTCTCGCTCTCGTTCGATCTGTCTGTCGCGCTCTCGTTCGATCTGTCTGTCTCGCTGTCGTTCGATCTGTCTGTCTCGCTCTCGTTCGATCTGTCTGTCTCGCTCTCGTTCGATCTGTCTCTCTCGCTCTCGTTCGATCTGTCTGTCTCGCTCTCGTTCGATCTGTCTGTCTCGCTCTCGTTCGATCTGTCTGTCTCGCTCTCGTTCGATCTGTCTGTCTCGCTCTCGTTCGATCTGTCTGTCTCGCTCTCGTTCGATCTGTCTGTCTCGCTCTCGTTCGATCTGTCTGTCTCGCTCTCGTTCGATCTGTCTGTCTCGCTCTCGTTCGATCTGTCTGTCTCGCTCTCGTTCGATCTGTCTCTCTCGCTCTCGTTCGATCTGTCTCTCTCGCTCTCGTTCGATCTGTCTCTCTCGCTCTCGTTCGATCTGTCTTTCTATCTCGCTCGATCTGTGTTTCTTTCTCGTTCGATAAGTCTTTCTCTCGCTTGATCTGTCTTTCTCTCCTTCGATCTGTCTCTCTCTCGCTCGATCTGTCTTTCTCTCTTGCTCGATCTGTCTTTCTCGCTCGATCTGTCTTTTTCTCTCGCTCGATCTGTCTTTCTCTCTCGCTCTATCTGTCTTTCTCTCTCGCTCGATCTGTCTTTCTCTCTCGCTCGATCTGTCTTTCTCTCTCGCTCGATCTGTCTTTCTCTCTCGCTCGATCTGTCTTTCTCTCTCGCTCGATCTGTCTTTCTCTCGCGCTCGATCTGTCTTTCTCTCGCGCTCGATCTGTCTTTCTCTCTCGCTCGATCTGTCTTTCTCTCTCGCTCGATCTGTCTTTCTCTCTCGCTCGATCTGTCTTCCTCGCGCTCGATCTGTCTTCCTCGCGCTCGACCTGTCTTCCTCGCGCTCGCTCGATCTGTCTCTCTCGCGCTCGCTCGATCTGTCTCTCTCGCGCTCGCTCGATCTGTCTTTCTCTCTCGCTCGATCTGTATTTCTCTCTCGCTCGATCTGCTTTTCTCTCTCGCTCGATCTGCCTTTCTCGCTTGATCTGTCTTTCTCTCTCGCTCGATCTGTCTTTCTCTCTCGCTCGATCTGTCTTTCTCTCTCGCTCGATCTGTCTTTCTCTCTCGCTCGATCTGTCTTTCTCTCTTGCTCGATCTGTCTTTCTCTCTCGCTCGATCTGTCTTTCTCGCTCGCTCGATCTGCCTTTCTCTCTCGCTCGATCTGCGTTTCTCTCTCGCTCGATCTGTCTTTCTTTCTCGCACGATCTGCCTTTCTCTCTCTCTCTCTGTCTGGCTGTCACTCTCGATCTGTCTGACTCTCGTTCGATCTGTCTTTCTCTTTCTCTTTCTCTCGATCTGTCTTTCTCGCGTTCGATCTATCTTTCCCGCGCTCGATCTGTCTTTCCCGCGCTCGATCTGTCTTCCTCGCGCTCGATCTGTCTTCCTCGCGCTCGATCTGTTTACCTCGCGCTCGATCTGTTTACCTCGCGCTCGATCTGTCTTCCTCGCGCTCGATCTGTCTTCCTCGCGCTCGATCTGTCTTCCTCGCGCTCGATCTGTCTTCCTCGCGCTCGATCTGTCTTCCTCGCGCTCGATCTGTCTTCCTCGCGCTCGATCTGTCTTCCTCGCGCTCGATCTGTCTTCCTCGCGCTCGATCTGTCTTCCTCGCGCTCGATCTGTCTTCCTCGCGCTCGATCTGTCTTCCTCGCGCTCGATCTGTCTTCCTCGCGCTCGATCTGTCTTCCTCGCGCTCGATCTGTCTTCCTCGCGCTCGATCTGTCTTCCTCGCGCTCGATCTGTCTTTCTCTCTCGCTCGATCTGTCTTTCTCTCTCGCTCGATCTGTCTCTCTTGCTCTCGTTCGATCTGTCTCTCTCGCTCTCGTTCGATCTGTCTGTCTCGCTCTCGTTCGATCTGTCTGTCTCGCTCTCGTTCGATCTGTCTGTCTCGCTCTCGTTCGACCTGTCTCTCTCGCTCTCGTTCGATCTGTCTCTCTCGCTCTCGTTCGATCTGTCTCTCTCGCTCTCGTTCAATCTGTCTTTCTATCTCGCTCGATCTGTGTTTCTTTCTCGTTGGATCTGTCTTTCTCTCGCTTGATCTGTCTTTCTCTCCTTCGATCTGTCTCTCTCTCGCTCGATCTGTCTTTCTCTCTTGCTCGATCTGTCTTTCTCGCTCGATCTGTCTTTTTCTCTCGCTCGATCTGTCTTTCTCTCTCGCTCGATCTGTCTTTCTCTCTCGCTCGATCTGTCTTTCTCTCTCGCTCGATCTGTCTTTCTCTCTCGCTCGATCTGTCTTTCTCTCTCGCTCGATCTGTCTTTCTCTCGCGCTCGATCTGTCTTTCTCTCTCGCTCGATCTGTCTTTCTCTCTCGCTCGATCTGTCTTTCTCTCTCGATCGATCTGTCTTTCTCTCTCGCTCGATCTGTCTTTCTCTCTCGCTCGATCTGTCTTTCTCTCTCGCTCGATCTGTCTTTCTCTCTCGCTCGATCTGTCTTTCTCTCTCCCTCGATCTGTCTTCCTCGCGCTCGATCTGTCTTCCACGCGCTCGATCTGTTTTCCTCGCGCTCGATCTGTCTTCCTCGCGCTCGATCTGTCTTCCTCGCGCTCGAACTGTCTTCCTCGCGCTCGACCTGTCTTCCTCGCGCTCGACCTGTCTTCCTCGCGCTCGACCTGTCTTCCTCGCGCTCGACCTGTCTTCCTCGCGCTCGACCTGTCTTCCTCGCGCTCGCTCGATCTGTCTCTCTCGCGCTCGCTCGATCTGTCTCTCGCGCTCGCTCGATGTGTCTCTCTCGCTCTCGCTCGATCTGTCTTTCTCTCTCGCTCGATCTGTCTCTCTCGCTCTCGTTCGATCTGTCTCTCTCGCTGCCGTTCGATCTGTCTTTCTCTCTCGCTCGATCTGTATTTCTCTCTCGCTCGATCTGCTTTTCTCTCTCGCTCGATCTGCCTTTCTCGCTCGATCTGTCTTTCTCTCTCGCTCGATCTGTCTTTCTCTCTCGCTCGATCTGTCTTTCTCTCTCGCTCGATCTGTCTTTCTCGCTCGACCTGTCTGTCTCTCTCGCTCGACCTGTCTGTCTCTCTCGCTCGACCTGTCTTTCACTTTCGCTCGATCTGTCTTCCTCGCGCTCGATCTGTCTTCCTCGCGCTCGATCTGTCTTCCTCGCGCTCGATCTGTCTTCCTCGCGCTCGATCTGTCTTCCTCGCGCTCGATCTGTCTTCATCGCGCTCGATCTGTCTTCCTCGCGCTCGATCTGTCTTCCTCGCGCGCGATCTGTCTTCCTCGCGCTCGATCTGTCTTCCTCGCGCTCGATCTGTCTTCCTCGCGCTCGATCTGTCTTCCTCGCGCTCGATCTGTCTTTCTCTCTCGCTCGATCTGTCTTTCTCTCTCGCTCGATCTGTCTCTCTCGCTCTCTTTCGATCTGTCCTTCTCTCTCGCTCGATCTGTCCTTCTCTCTCGCTCGACCTGTCTGTCTCGCTCGCTCGACCTGTCTGTCTCGCTCGCTCGATCTGTCTTTCACTTTCGCTCGATCTGTTTGTCGCTCCCGCTCGATCTGTCTCTCTCGCTCTCGTTCGATCTGTCTCTCTCGCTCTCGTTCGATCTGTCTGTCTCGCTCTCGTTCGATCTGTCTGTCTCGCTCTCGTTCGATCTGTCTGTCTCGCTCTCGTTCGATCTGTCTGTCTCGCTCTCGTTCGATCTGTCTGTCTCGCTCTCGTTCGATCTGTCTGTCTCGCTCTCGTTCGATCTGTCTGTCTCGCTCTCGTTCGATCTGTCTTTCTCTCTCGCTCGATCTGTCTTTCTCTCTCGCTCGATCTGTCTCTCTCGCTCTCGTTCGATCTGTCTCTCTCGCTCTCGTTCGATCTGTCTGTCTCGCTCTCGTTCGATCTGTCTGTCTCGCTCTCGTTCGATCTGTCTGTCTCGCTCTCGTTCGATCTGTCTCTCTCGCTGCCGTTCGATCTGTCTTTCTCTCTCGCTCGATCTGTCTTTCTCTCGCGCTCGATCTGTCTTTCTCTCTCGCTCGATCTGTCTTTCTCTCGCGCTCGATCTGTCTTTCTCTCGCGCTCGATCTGTCTTTCTCTCTCGCTCGATCTGTCTTTCTCTCGCGCTCGATCTGTCTTTCTCTCGCGCTCGATCTGTCTTTCTCTCTCGCTCGATCTGTCTTCCTCGCGCTCGATCTGTCTTCCACGCGCTCGATCTGTCTTCCTCGCGCTCGATCTGTCTTCCTCGCGCTCGATCTGTCTTCCTCGCGCTCGACCTGTCTTCCACGCGCTCGATCTGTCTTCCTCGCGCTCGATCTGTCTTCCTCGCGCTCGATCTGTCTTCCTCGCGCTCGATCTGTCTTCCTCGCGCTCGATCTGTCTTCCTCGCGCCTGATCTGTCTTCCTCGCGCTCGAACTGTCTTCCTCGCGCTCGAACTGTCTTCCTCGCGCTCGACCTGTCTTCCTCGTGCTCGACCTGTCTTCCTCGCGCTCGACCTGTCTTCCTCGCGCTCGCTCGATCTGTCTCTCTCGCTCTCGCTCGATCTGTCTTTCTCTCTCGCTCGATCTGTCTCTCTCGCTCTCGTTCGATCTGTCTCTCTCGCTGCCGTTCGATCTGTCTTTCTCTCTCGCTCGATCTGTCTTTCTCTCTCGCTCGATCTGTCTTTCTCTCTCGCTCGACCTGTCTGTCTCTCTCGCTCGACCTGTCTGTCTCACTCGCTCGACCTGTCTGTCTCTCTCGCTCGACCTGTCTGTCTCGCTCGCTCGATCTGTCTTTCACTTTCGCTCGATCTGTCTTTCTCTCTCGCTCGATCTGTCTCTCTCGCTCGACCTGTCTGTCTCTCTCGCTCGACCTGTCTGTCTCGCTCGCTCGATCTGTCTTTCACTTTCGCTCGATCTGTTTTTCGCACCCGCTCGATCTGTCTCTCTTGCTCTCGTTCGATCTGTCTCTCTCGCTCTCGTTCGATCTGTCTGTCTCTCTCTCGCTCGATCTGTCTTTGTCTCTCGCTCGATCTGTCTTTGTCTCTCGCTCGATCTGTCTTTCTCTCTCGCTCGATCTGTCTTTCTCTCTCGCTCGATCTGTCTTTCTCCCTCGCTCAACCTGCCTTTCTCTCTCTCTCCCTCTGGCTTTCTCCCTCGATCTGTATGTCTGTCTCTCTCGCTCGATCTGTCTGTCTTTCTCTCTCGCTCGATCTGCCTTTCTCGCTCGATCTGTCTTTCTCTCTCGCTCGATCTGTCTTTCTCTCTCGCTCGATCTGTCTTTCTCTCTCGCTCGATCTGTCTTTCTCTCTCGCTCGATCTGTCTTTCTCTCTCGCTCGATCTGTCTTTCTCTCTCGCTCGATCTGTCTTTCTCTCTCGCTCGATCTGTCTTTCTCTCTCGCTCGATCTGTCTTTCTCTCTCGCACGATCTGTCTTTCTCTCTCGCTCGATCTGTCTTTCTCGCTCGCTCGATCTGTCTTTCTCGCTCGCTCGATCTGCCTTTCTCTCGCTCGCTCGATCTGTATTTCTCTCTCGCTCGATCTGCTTTTCTCTCTCGCTCGATCTGCCTTTCTCGCTCGATCTATCCTTCTCTCTCGCTCGATCTGCCTTTCTCTCTCGCTCGATCTGCTTTTCTCTCTCGCTCGATCTGCCTTTCTCGCTCGCTCGATCTGTATTTCTCTCTCGCTCGATCTGCCTTTCTCGCTCGATCTATCCTTCTCTCTCGCTCGATCTGCCTTTCTCGCTCGCTCGATCTGTCTTTCTCTCTCGCTCGATCTGCCTTTCTCGCTCGATCTATCCTTCTCTCTCGCTCGATCTGTCTTTCCCTCTCGCTCGATCTGTCTTTCTCTCTCGCTCGATCTGTCTTTCTCTCTCGCTCGAACTGTCCTTCTCTCTCGCTCGATCTGTCTTTCCCTCTTGCTCGATCTGTCTTTCCCTCTCGCTCGATCTGTCTTTCTCTCTCGCTCGATCTGTCTTTCTCTCTCGCTCGATCTGTCTTTCTCTCTCGCTCGATCTGTCTTTCTCTCTCGCTCGATCTGTCTTTCTCTCTCGCTCGATCTGTCTTTCTCTCTCCCTCGATCTGTCTCTCTCGCTCGACCTGTCTGTCTCTCTCGCTCGACCTGTCTGTCTCTCTCGCTCGACCTGTCTGTCTCGCTCGCTCAATCTGTCTTTCACTTTCGCTCGATCTGTTTTTCGCTCCCGCTCGATCTGTCTCTCTCGCTCTCGTTCGATCTGTCTCTCTCGCTCTCGTTCGATCTGTCTCTCTCGCTCGATCTGTCTTTCTCTCTCGCTCGATCTGTCTTTCTCTCTCGCTCGATCTGTCTTTCTCTCTCGCTCGATCTGTCTTTCTCTCTCGCTCGATCTGTCTTTCTCGCTCGATCTGTCTTTTTCGCTCCATCTGTCTTTTTCGCTCCATCTGTCTTTTTCGCGCCATCTGTCTTTCTCTCTCGCTCGATCTGTCTTTCTCCCTCGCTCGACCTGCCTTTCTCTCTCTCTCCCTCTGGCTTTCTCCCTCGATCTGTCTTTCTCTCTCGCTCGATCTGTCTTTCTCTCTTGCTCGATCTGTCTTTCTCTCTCGCTCGATCTGTCTTTCTCTCTCGCTCGATCTGTCTTTCTCTCTCGCTCGATCTGTCTTTCTCGCTCGCTCGATCTGCCTTTCTCTCTCGCTCGATCTGCCTTTCTCTCTCGCTCGATCTGTCTTTCTTTCTCGCACGATCTGCCTTTCTCTCTCTCTCTCTGTCTGGCTGTCACTCTCGATCTGTCTGACTCTCGTTCGATCTGTCTTTCTCTTTCTCTTTCTCTCGATCTGTCTTTCTCGCGTTCGATCTATCTTTCCCGCGCTCGATCTGTCTTTCCCGCGCTCGATCTGTCTTTCCCGCGCTCGATATGTCTTTCTCGCGCTCGATCTGTCTTCCTCGCGCTCGATCTGTCTTCCTCGCGCTCGATCTGTCTTCCTCGCGCTCGATCTGTCTTCCTCGCGCTCGATCTGTCTTCCTCGCGCTCGATCTGTCTTCCTCGCGCTCGATCTGTCTTCCTCGCGCTCGATCTGTCTTCCTCGCGCTCGATCTGTCTTCCTCGCGCTCGATCTGTCTTCCTCGCGCTCGATCTGTCTTCCTCGCGCTCGATCTGTCTTCCTCGCGCTCGATCTGTCTTCCTCGCGCTCGATCTGTCTTTCTCTCTCGCTCGATCTGTCTTTCTCTCTCGCTCGATCTGTCTCTCTCGCTCTTGTTCGATCTGTCTGTCTCGCTCTCGTTCGATCTGTCTGTCTCGCTCTCGTTCGATCTGTCTGTCTCGCTCTCGTTCGATCTGTCTGTCTCGCTCTAGTTCGATCTGTCTGTCTCGCTCTCGTTCGATCTGTCTGTCTCGCTGTCGTTCGATCTGTCTGTCTCGTTCTCGTTCGATCTGTCTGTCTCGCTCTCGTTCGATCTGTCTGTCTCGCTCTCGTTCGATCTGTCTGTCTCGCTCTCGTTCGATCTGTCTCTCTCGCTCTCGTTCGATCTGTCTCTCTCGCTCTCGTTCGATCTGTCTCTCTATCTCGCTCGATCTGTCTTTCTCTCTCGTTCGATCTGTCTTTCTCTCGCTCGATCTGTCTTTCTCTCCTTCGATCTGTCTCTCTCTCGCTCGATCTGTCTCTCTCTCGCTCGATCTGTCTTTCTCGCTCGATCTGTCTTTTTCTCTCGCTCGATCTGTCTTTTTCTCTCGCTTGATCTGTCTTTCACTCTCGCTCGATCTGTCTTTCACTCTCGCTCGATCTGTCTTTCTCTCTCGCTCGATCTGTCTTTCTCGCTCGATCTGTCTTTCTCTCTCGCTCGATCTGTCTCTCTCGCTCTCGTTCGATCTGTCTCTCTCGCTGCCGTTCGATCTGTCTTTCTCTCTCGCTCGATCTGTATTTCTCTCTCGCTCGATCTGCTTTTCTCTCTCGCTCGATCTGCCTTTCTCGCTCGATCTGTCTTTCTCTCTCGCTCGATCTGTCTTTCTCTCTCGCTCGACCTGCCTGTCTCGCTCGCTCGATCTGTCTTTCACTTTCGCTCGATCAGTCTTTCTCTCTTGCTCGATCTGTCTCTCTCGCTCGATCTGTCTCTCTCGCTCGACCTGTCTGTCTCTCTCGCTCGACCTGTCTGTCTCGCTCGCTCGATCTGTCTTTCGCTTTCGCTCGATCTGTTTTTCGCTCCCGCTCGATCTGTCTCTCTCGCTCTCGTTCGATCTGTCTCTCTCGCTCTCGTTCGATCTGTCTCTCTCGCTCGATCTGTCTTTCTCTCTCGCTCGATCTGTCTTTCTCTCTCGCTCGATCTGTCTTTCTCTCTCGCTCGATCTGTCTTTCTCTCTCGCTCGATCTGTCTTTTTCGCTCCATCTGTCTTTTTCGCTCCATCTGTCTTTTTCGCTCCATCTGTCTTTTTCGCTCCATCTGTCTTTTTCGCGCCATCTGTCTTTCTCTCTCGCTCGATCTGTCTTTCTCCCTCGCTCGACCTGCCTTTCTCTCTCTCTCCCTCTGGCTTTCTCCCTCGATCTGTCTGTCTGTCTGTCTCTCTCGCTCGATCTGTCTGTCTCGCTCTCGCTCGATCTGTCTGTCTTTCTCGCTCGATCTGCCTTTCTGGCTCGATCTGTCTTTCTCTCTCGCTCGATCTGTCTGTCTCGCTCGCTCGATCTGTCTTTCTCTCTCGCTCGATCTGTCTTTCTCTCTCGCTCGATCTGTCTTTCTCGCTCGATCTGTCTTTCTCTCTCGCTCGATCTGTCTTTCTCGCTCGCTCGATCTGTCTTTCTCGCTCGATCTGTCTTTCTCTCTCGCTCGATCTGTCTTTCTATCTCGCTCGATCTGTCTTTCTCTCTC
The DNA here is from genome assembly GCF_044704955.1 of Pristiophorus japonicus. Classification (NCBI taxonomy): domain Eukaryota; kingdom Metazoa; phylum Chordata; class Chondrichthyes; family Pristiophoridae; genus Pristiophorus; species Pristiophorus japonicus. Next base: position 1,557,531 of record NW_027250853.1, on the reverse strand, counting down.
GCTCGATCTGTCTTTCTCTCTCGCTCGATCTGCCTTTCTCTCTCGCTCGATCTGCCTTTCTCTCTCGCTCGATCTGTCTTTCTTTCTCGCACGATCTGCCTTTCTCTCTCTCTCTCTGTCTGGCTGTCACTCTCGATCTGTCTGACTCTCATTCGATCTGTCTTTCTCTTTCTCTTTCTCTCGATCTGTCTTCCTCGCGCTCGATCTGTCTTCCTCGCGCTCGATCTGTCTTCCTCGCGCTCGATCTGTCTTCCTCGCGCTCGATCTGTCTTCCTCGCGCTCGATCTGTCTTCCTCGCGCTCGATCTGTCTTCCTCGCGCTCGATCTGTCTTCCTCGCGCTCGATCTGTCTTCCTCGCGCTCGATCTGTCTTCCTCGCGCTCGATCTGTCTTCCTCGCGCTCGATCTGTCTTCCTCGCGCTCGATCTGTCTTCCTCGCGCTCGATCTGTCTTCCTCGCGCTCGATCTGTCTTCCTCGCGCTCGATCTGTCTTCCTCGCGCTCGATCTGTCTTCCTCGCGCTCGATCTGTCTTCCTCGCGCTCGATCTGTCTTCCTCGCGCTCGATCTGTCTTCCTCGCGCTCGATCTGTCTTCCTCGCGCTCGATCTGTCTTCCTCGCGCTCGATCTGTCTTCCTCGCGCTCGATCTGTCTTCCTCGCGCTCGATCTGTCTTCCTCGCGCTCGATCTGTCTTCCTCGCGCTCGATCTGTCTTCCTCGCGCTCGATCTGTCTTCCTCGCGCTCGATCTGTCTTTCTCTCTCGCTCGATCTGCCTTTCTCTCTCTCTCTCTGTCTGGCTGTCACTCTCGCGTTCGATCTGTCTGTCTCGCTCTCGTTCGATCTGTCTGTCTCGCTCTCGTTCGATCTGTCTGTCTTGCTCTCGTTCGATCTGTCTGTCTCGCTCTCGTTCGATCTGTCTCGCTCTCGTTCGATCTGTCTCGCTCTCGTTCGATCTGTCTCGCTCTCGTTCGATCTGTCTCTCTCGCTCTCGTTCGATCTGTCTCTCTCGCTCTCGTTCGATCTGTCTTTCTATCTCGCTCGATCTGTCTTTCTCTCTCGTTCGATCTGTCTTTCTCTCGCTTGATCTGTCTTTCTCTCCTTCGATCTGTCTCTCTCTCTCTCGCTCGATCTGTCTTTCTCTCTTGCTCGATCTGTCTTTCTCGCTCGATCTGTCTTTCTCTCTCGCTCGATCTGTCTTTCTCTCTCGCTCGATCTGTCTTTCTCTCTCGCTCGATCTGTCTTTCTCGCTCGCTCGATCTGCCTTTCTCTCTTGCTCGATCTGCCTTTCTCTCTCGCTCGATCTGTCTTTCTTTCTCGCACGATCTGCCTTTCTCTCTCTCTCTCTGTCTGGCTGTCACTCTCGATCTGTCTGACTCTCGTTCGATCTGTCTTTCTCTTTCTCTTTCTCTCGATCTGTCTTTCTCGCGTTCGATCTATCTTTCCCGCGCTCGATCTGTCTTTCCCGCGCTCGATCTGTCTTTCCCGCGCTCGATATGTCTTTCTCGCGCTCGATCTGTCTTCCTCGCGCTCGATCTGTCTTCCTCGCGCTCGATCTGTCTTCCTCGCGCTCGATCTGTCTTCCTCGCGCTCGATCTGTCTTCCTCGCGCTCGATCTGTCTTCCTCGCGCTCGATCTGTCTTCCTCGCGCTCGATCTGTCTTCCTCGCGCTCGATCTGTCTTCCTCGCGCTCGATCTGTCTTCCTCGCGCTCGATCTGTCTTCCTCGCGCTCGATCTGTCTTCCTCGCGCTCGATCTGTCTTCCTCGCGCTCGATCTGTCTTCCTCGCGCTCGATCTGTCTTCCTCGCGCTCGATCTGTCTTTCTCTCTCGCTCGATCTGTCTTTCTCTCTCGCTCGATCTGTCTCTCTCGCTCTTGTTCGATCTGTCTGTCTCGCTCTCGTTCGATCTGTCTGTCTCGCTCTCGTTCGATCTGTCTGTCTCGCTCTCGTTCGATCTGTCTGTCTCGCTCTAGTTCGATCTGTCTGTCTCGCTCTCGTTCGATCTGTCTGTCTCGCTGTCGTTCGATCTGTCTGTCTCGCTCTCGTTCGATCTGTCTGTCTCGCTCTCGTTCGATCTGTCTGTCTCGCTCTCGTTCGATCTGTCTGTCTCGCTCTCGTTCGATCTGTCTCTCTCGCTCTCGTTCGATCTGTCTCTCTCGCTCTCGTTCGATCTGTCTCTCTATCTCGCTCGATCTGTCTTTCTCTCTCGTTCGATCTGTCTTTCTCTCGCTCGATCTGTCTTTCTCTCCTTCGATCTGTCTCTCTCTCGCTCGATCTGTCTCTCTCTCGCTCGATCTGTCTTTCTCGCTCGATCTGTCTTTTTCTCTCGCTCGATCTGTCTTTTTCTCTCGCTTGATCTGTCTTTCACTCTCGCTCGATCTGTCTTTCACTCTCGCTCGATCTGTCTTTCTCTCTCGCTCGATCTGTCTTTCTCGCTCGATCTGTCTTTCTCTCTCGCTCGATCTGTCTCTCTCGCTCTCGTTCGATCTGTCTCTCTCGCTGCCGTTCGATCTGTCTTTCTCTCTCGCTCGATCTGTATTTCTCTCTCGCTCGATCTGCTTTTCTCTCTCGCTCGATCTGCCTTTCTCGCTCGATCTGTCTTTCTCTCTCGCTCGATCTGTCTTTCTCTCTCGCTCGACCTGTCTGTCTCGCTCGCTCGATCTGTCTTTCACTTTCGCTCGATCAGTCTTTCTCTCTTGCTCGATCTGTCTCTCTCGCTCGATCTGTCTCTCTCGCTCGACCTGTCTGTCTCTCTCGCTCGACCTGTCTGTCTCGCTCGCTCGATCTGTCTTTCGCTTTCGCTCGATCTGTTTTTCGCTCCCGCTCGATCTGTCTCTCTCGCTCTCGTTCGATCTGTCTCTCTCGCTCTCGTTCGATCTGTCTCTCTCGCTCGATCTGTCTTTCTCTCTCGCTCGATCTGTCTTTCTCTCTCGCTCGATCTGTCTTTCTCTCTCGCTCGATCTGTCTTTCTCTCTCGCTCGATCTGTCTTTCTCGCTCGATCTGTCTTTTTCGCTCCATCTGTCTTTTTCGCTCCATCTGTCTTTTTCGCTCCATCTGTCTTTTTCGCTCCATCTGTCTTTTTCGCGCCATCTGTCTTTCTCTCTCGCTCGATCTGTCTTTCTCCCTCGCTCGACCTGCCTTTCTCTCTCTCTCCCTCTGGCTTTCTCCCTCGATCTGTCTGTCTGTCTGTCTCTCTCGCTCGATCTGTCTGTCTCGCTCTCGCTCGATCTGTCTGTCTTTCTCGCTCGATCTGCCTTTCTGGCTCGATCTGTCTTTCTCTCTCGCTCGATCTGTCTGTCTCGCTCGCTCGATCTGTCTTTCTCTCTCGCTCGATCTGTCTTTCTCTCTCGCTCGATCTGTCTTTCTCGCTCGATCTGTCTTTCTCTCTCGCTCGATCTGTCTTTCTCGCTCGCTCGATCTGTCTTTCTCGCTCGATCTGTCTTTCTCTCTCGCTCGATCTGTCTTTCTATCTCGCTCGATCTGTCTTTCTCTCTCGCTCGATCTGTCTTTCTCTCTCGCTCGATCTGCCTTTCTCTCTCGCTCGATCTGCCTTTCTCTCTCGCTCGATCTGTCTTTCTTTCTCGCACGATCTGCCTTTCTCTCTCTCTCTCTGTCTGGCTGTCACTCTCGATCTGTCTGACTCTCATTCGATCTGTCTTTCTCTTTCTCTTTCTCTCGATCTGTCTTCCTCGCGCTCGATCTGTCTTCCTCGCGCTCGATCTGTCTTCCTCGCGCTCGATCTGTCTTCCTCGCGCTCGATCTGTCTTCCTCGCGCTCGATCTGTCTTCCTCGCGCTCGATCTGTCTTCCTCGCGCTCGATCTGTCTTCCTCGCGCTCGATCTGTCTTCCTCGCGCTCGATCTGTCTTCCTCGCGCTCGATCTGTCTTCCTCGCGCTCGATCTGTCTTCCTCGCGCTCGATCTGTCTTCCTCGCGCTCGATCTGTCTTCCTCGCGCTCGATCTGTCTTCCTCGCGCTCGATCTGTCTTCCTCGCGCTCGATCTGTCTTCCTCGCGCTCGATCTGTCTTCCTCGCGCTCGATCTGTCTTCCTCGCGCTCGATCTGTCTTCCTCGCGCTCGATCTGTCTTCCTCGCGCTCGATCTGTCTTCCTCGCGCTCGATCTGTCTTCCTCGCGCTCGATCTGTCTTCCTCGCGCTCGATCTGTCTTCCTCGCGCTCGATCTGTCTTCCTCGCGCTCGATCTGTCTTTCTCTCTCGCTCGATCTGCCTTTCTCTCTCTCTCTGTCTGGCTGTCACTCTCGCGTTCGATCTGTCTGTCTCGCTCTCGTTCGATCTGTCTGTCTCGCTCTCGTTCGATCTGTCTGTCTTGCTCTCGTTCGATCTGTCTGTCTCGCTCTCGTTCGATCTGTCTCGCTCTCGTTCGATCTGTCTCGCTCTCGTTCGATCTGTCTCGCTCTCGTTCGATCTGTCTCTCTCGCTCTCGTTCGATCTGTCTCTCTCGCTCTCGTTCGATCTGTCTTTCTATCTCGCTCGATCTGTCTTTCTCTCTCGTTCGATCTGTCTTTCTCTCGCTTGATCTGTCTTTCTCTCCTTCGATCTGTCTCTCTCTCTCTCGCTCGATCTGTCTTTCTCTCTTGCTCGATCTGTCTTTCTCGCTCGATCTGTCTTTTTCTCTCGCTCGATCTGTCTTTCTCTCTCGCTCGATCTGTCTTTCTCTCTCGCTCGATCTGTCTTTCTCTCTCGCTCGATCTGTCTTTCTCTCTCGCTCGATCTGTCTTTCTCGCTCGATCTGTCTTTCTCTCTCGCTCGATCTGTCTTTCTCTCTCGCTCGATCTGTCTTTCTCTCTCGCTCGATCTGTCTTTCTCTCTCGCTCGATCTGTCTTCCTCGCGCTCGATCTGTCTTCCACGCGCTCGATCTGTCTTCCTCGCGCTCGATCTGTCTTCCTCGCGCTCGATCTGTCTTCCTCGCGCTCGATCTGTCTTCCTCGCGCTCGATCTGTCTTCCTCGCGCTCGACCTGTCTTCCACGCGCTCGATCTGTCTTCCTCGCGCTCGACCTGTCTTCCTCGCGCTCGATCTGTCTTCCTCGCGCTCGATCTGTCTTCCTCGCGCTCGATCTGTCTTCCTCGCGCCTGATCTGTCTTCCTCGCGCTCGAACTGTCTTCCTCGCGCTCGACCTGTCTTCCTCGCGCTCGACCTGTCTTCCTCGCGCTCGACCTGTCTTCCTCGCGCTCGACCTGTCTTCCTCGCGCTCGCTCGATCTGTCTCTCTCGCTCTCGCTCGCTCTGTCTTTCTCTCTCGCTCGATCTGTCTCTCTCGCTCTCGTTCGATCTGTCTCTCTCGCTGCCGTTCGATCTGTCTTTCTCTCTCGCTCGATCTGTCTTTCTCTCTCGCTCGACCTGTCTTTCTCTCTCGCTCGACCTGTCTTTCTCTCTCGCTCGACCTGTCTGTCTCTCTCGCTCGACCTGTCTGTCTCTCTCGCTCGACCTGTCTGTCTCTCTCGCTCGACCTGTCTGTCTCGCTCGCTCGATGTGTCTTTCACTTTCGCTCGATCTGTCTTTCTCTCTCGCTCGATCTGTCTCTCTCGCTCGACCTGTCTGTCTCTCTCGCTCGACCTGTCTGTCTCGCTCGCTCAATCTGTCTTTCACTTTCGCTTTATCTGTTTTTCGCTCCCGCTCGATCTGTCTCTCTCGCTCTCGTTCGATCTGTCTCTCTCGCTCTCGTTCGATCTGTCTCTCTCGCTCGATCTGTCTTTCTCTCTCGCTCGATCTGTCTTTCTCTCTCGCTCGATCTGTCTTTCTCTCTCGCTCGATCTGTCTTTCTCTCTCGCTCGATCTGTCTTTCTCTCTCGCTCGATCTGTCTTTTTCGCTCCATCTGTCTTTTTCGCTCCATCTGTCTTTTTCGCGCCATCTGTCTTTCTCTCTCGCTCGATCTGTCTTTCTCCCTCGATCGACCTGCCTTTCTCTCTCTCTCCCTCTGGCTTTCTCCCTCGATCTGTCTGTCTGTCTGTCTCTCTCGCTCGATCTGTCTGTCTTTCTCTCTCTCGCTCGATCTGCCTTTCTCGTTCGATCTGTCTTTCTCTCTCGCTCGATCTGTCTGTCTCGCTCTCGCTCGATCTGTCTGTCTTTCTCGCTCGATCTGCCTTTCTCGCTCGATCTGTCTTTCTCTCTCGCTCGATCTGTCTGTCTCGCTCGATCTGTCTGTCTCGCTCGCTTGATCTGTCTTTCTCTCTCGCTTGATCTGTCTTTCTCTCTTGCTCGATCTGTCTTTCTCGCTCGATCTGTCTTTCTCTCTTGCTTGATCTGTCTTTCTCGCTCGATCTGTCTTTCTCGCTCGATCTGTCTTTCTCGCTCGCTCGATCTGTCTTTCTCGCTCGATCTGTCTTTCTCTCTCGCTCGATCTGTCTTTCTCTCTCGCTCGATCTGTCTTTCTCTCTCGCTCGATCTGTCTTTCTCTCTCGCTCGATCTGTCTTTCTCTCTCGCTCGATCTGTCTTTCTCGCTCGCTCGATCTGCCTTTCTCTCTCGCTCGATCTGCCTTTCTCTCTCGCTCGATCTGTCTTTCTTTCTCGCACGATCTGCCTTTCTCTCTCTCTCTCTGTCTGGCTGTCACTCTCGATCTGTCTGACTCTCGTTCGATCTGTCTTTCTCTTTCTCTTTCTCTCGATCTGTCTTCCTCGCGCTCGATCTGTCTTCTTCGCGCTCGATCTGTCTTCCTCGCGCTCGATCTGTGTCCTCGCGCTCGATCTGTCTTCCTCGCGCTCGATCTGTCTTCCTCGCGCTCGATCTGTCTTCCTCGCGCTCGATCTGTCTTCCTCGCGCTCGATCTGTCTTCCTCGCGCTCGATCTGTCTTCCTCGCGCTCGATCTGTCTTCCTCGCGCTCGATCTGTCTTCCTCGCGCTCGATCTGTCTTCCTCGCGCTCGATCTGTCTTCCTCGCGCTCGATCTGTCTTCCTCGCGCTCGATCTGTCTTCCTCGCGCTCGATCTGTCTTCCTCGCGCTCGATCTGTCTACCTCGCGCTCGATCTGTCTTCCTCGCGCTCGATCTGTCTTCCTCGCGCTCGATCTGTCTTCCTCGCGCTCGATCTGTCTTCCTCGCGCTCGATCTGTCTTCCTCGCGCTCGATCTGTCTTCCTCGCGCTCGATCTGTCTTCCTCGCGCTCGATCTGTCTTCCTCGCGCTCGATCTGTCTTCCTCGCGCTCGATCTGTCTTCCACGCGCTCGATCTGTCTTCCTCGAGCTCGATCTGTCTTCCTCGCGCTCGATCTGTCTTCCTCGCGCTCGATCTGTTCCTCGCGCTCGATCTGTCTTCCTCGCGCTCGATCTGTCTTCCTCGCGCTCGATCTGTCTTCCTCGCGCTCGATCTGTCTTCCTCGCGCTCGATCTGTCTTCCTCACGCTCGATCTGTCTTCCTCGCGCTCGATCTGTCTTCCTCGCGCTCGATCTGTCTTCCTCGCGCTCGATCTGTCTTTCTCTCTCGCTCGATCTGTCTTTCTCTCTCGCTCGATCTGTCTCTCTCGCTCTCTTTCGATCTGTCTCTCTCGCTGCCGCTCGATCTGTCCTTCTCTCTCGCTCGATCTGTCCTTCTCTCTCGCTCGACCTGTCCGTCTCGCTCGCTCGACCTGTCTGTCTCGCTCGCTCGATCTGTCTTTCACTTTCGCTCGATCTGTTTGTCGCTCCCGCTCGATCTGTTTGTCGCTCCCGCTCGATCTGTCTCTCTCGCTGTCGTTCGATCTGTCTCTCTCGCTCTCGTTCGATCTGTCTGTCTCGCTCTCGTTCGATCTGTCTGTCTCGCTCTCGTTCGATCTGTCTGTCTCGCTCTCGTTCGATCTGTCTGTCTCGCTCTCGTTCGATCTGTCTGTCTCGCTCTCGTTCGATCTGTCTGTCTCGCTCTCGTTCGATCTGTCTCTCTCGCTCTCGTTCGATCTGTCTCTCTCGCTCTCGTTCGATCTGTCTCTCTCGCTCTCGTTCGATCTGTCTCTCTCGCTCTCGTTCGATCTGTCTTTCTATCTCGCTCGATCTGTCTTTCTCTCTCGTTCGATCTGTCTTTCTCTCGCTTGATCTGTCTTTCTCTCCTTCGATCTGTCTCTCTCTCTCTCGCTCGATCTGTCTTTCTCTCTTGCTCGATCTGTCTTTGTCGCTCGATCTGTCTTTTTCTCTCGCTCGATCTGTCTTTCTCTCTCGCTCGATCTGTATTTCTCTCTCGCTCGATCTGTCTTTCTCTCTCGCTCGATCTGTCTTTCTCTCTCGCTCGATCTGTCTTTCTCGCTCGATCTGTCTTTCTCTTTCGCTCGATCTGTCTTTCTCGCTCGATCTGTCTTTCTCTCTCGCTCGATCTGTCTTCCTCGCGCTCGATCTGTCTTCCACGCGCTCGATCTGTCTTCCTCGCGCTCGATCTGTCTTCCTCGCGCTCGATCTGTCTTCCTCGCGCTCGATCTGTCTTCCTCGCGCTCGATCTGTCTTCCTCGCGCTCGCTCGATCTGTCTCTCTCGCTCTCGCTCGATCTGTCTTTCTCTCTCGCTCGACCTGTCTGTCTCGCTCGCTCGATCTGTCTTTCACTTTCGCTCGATCTGTTTGTCGCTCCCGCTCGATCTGTCTCTCTCGCTGTCGTTCGATCTGTCTCTCTCGCTCTCGTTCGATCTGTCTGTCTCGCTCTCGTTCGATCTGTCTGTCTCGCTCTCGTTCGATCTGTCTGTCTCGCTCTCGTTCGATCTGTCTGTCTCGCTCTCGTTCGATCTGTCTGTCTCGCTCTCGTTCGATCTGTCTGTCTCGCTCTCGTTCGATCTGTCTGTCTCGCTCTCGTTCGATCTGTCTGTCTCGCTCTCGTTCGATCTGTCTGTCTCGCTCTCGTTCGATCTGTCTGTCTCGCTCTCGTTCGATCTGTCTCTCTCGCTCTCGTTCGATCTGTCTCTCTCGCTCTCGTTCGATCTGTCTCTCTCGCTCTCGTTCGATCTGTCTTTCTATCTCGCTCGATCTGTCTTTCTCGTTCGATCTGTCTTTCTCTCGCTTGATCTGTCTTTCTCTCCTTCGATCTGTCTCTCTCTCTCTCGCTCGATCTGTCTTTCTCTCTTGCTCGATCTGTCTTTGTCGCTCGATCTGTCTTTTTCTCTCGCTCGATCTGTCTTTCTCTCTCGCTCGATCTGTCTTTCTCTCTCGCTCGATCTGTCTTTCTCTCTCGCTCGATCTGTCTTTCTCTCTCGCTCGATCTGTCTTTCTCTCTCGCTCGATCTGTCTTTCTCTCTCGCTCGATCTGTCTTCCTCGCGCTCGATCTGTCTTCCACGCGCTCGATCTGTCTTCCTCGCGCTCGATCTGTCTTCCTCGCGCTCGATCTGTCTTCCTCGCGCTCGATCTGTCTTCCTCGCGCTCGAACTGTCTTCCTCACTCTCGACCTGTCTTCCACGCGCTCGACCTGTCTCCCACGCGCTCGATCTGTCTTCCTCGCGCTCGATCTGTCTTCCTCGCGCTCGATCTGTCTTCCTCGCGCTCGATCTGTCTTCCTCGCGCTCGATCTGTCTTCCTCGCGCTCGATCTGTCTTCCTCGCGCTCGATCTGTCTTCCTCGCGCTCGATCTGTCTTCCTCGCGCTCGATCTGTCTTTCTCTCTCGCTCGGTCTGTCTTTGTCTCTCGCTCGATCTGTCTCTCTCGCTCTCTTTCGATCTGTCTCTCTCTCTCTCGCTCGATCTGTCTTTCTCTCTTGCTCGATCTGTCTTTGTCGCTCGATCTGTCTTTTTCTCTCGCTCGATCTGTCTTTCTCTCTCGCTCGATCTGTATTTCTCTCTCGCTCGATCTGTCTTTCTCTCTCGCTCGATCTGTCTTTCTCTCTCGCTCGATCTGTCTTTCTCGCTCGATCTGTCTTTCTCTCTCGCTCGATCTGTCTTTCTCGCTCGATCTGTCTTTCTCTCTCGCTCGATCTGTCTTCCTCGCGCTCGATCTGTCTTCCACGCGCTCGATCTGTCTTCCTCGCGCTCGATCTGTCTTCCTCGCGCTCGATCTGTCTTCCTCGCGCTCGATCTGTCTTCCTCGCGCTCGATCTGTCTTCCTCGCGCTCGATCTGTCTTCCTCGCGCTCGCTCGATCTGTCTCTCTCGCTCTCGCTCGATCTGTCTTTCTCTCTCGCTCGACCTGTCTGTCTCGCTCGCTCGATCTGTCTTTCACTTTCGCTCGATCTGTTTGTCGCTCCCGCTCGATCTGTCTCTCTCGCTGTCGTTCGATCTGTCTCTCTCGCTCTCGTTCGATCTGTCTGTCTCGCTCTCGTTCGATCTGTCTGTCTCGCTTTCGTTCGATCTGTCTGTCTCGCTCTCGTTCGATCTGTCTGTCTCGCTCTCGTTCGATCTGTCTGTCTCGCTCTCGTTCGATCTGTCTGTTTCGCTCTCGTTCGATCTGTCTGTCTCGCTCTCGTTCGATCTGTCTGTCTCGCTCTCGTTCGATCTGTCTGTCTCGCTCTCGTTCGATCTGTCTCTCTCGCTCTCGTTCGATCTGTCTCTCTCGCTCTCGTTCGATCTGTCTCTCTCGCTCTCGTTCGATCTGTCTCTCTCGCTCTCGTTCGATCTGTCTTTCTATCTCGCTCGATCTGTCTTTCTCGTTCGATCTGTCTTTCTCTCGCTTGATCTGTCTTTCTCTCCTTCGATCTGTCTCTCTCTCTCTCGCTCGATCTGTCTTTCTCTCTTGCTCGATCTGTCTTTGTCGCTCGATCTGTCTTTTTCTCTCGCTCGATCTGTCTTTCTCTCTCGCTCGATCTGTCTTTCTCTCTCGCTCGATCTGTCTTTCTCTCTCGCTCGATCTGTCTTTCTCTCTCGCTCGATCTGTCTTTCTCTCTCGCTCGATCTGTCTTTCTCTCTCGCTCGATCTGTCTTCCTCGCGCTCGATCTGTCTTCCACGCGCTCGATCTGTCTTCCTCGCGCTCGATCTGTCTTCCTCGCGCTCGATCTGTCTTCCTCGCGCTCGATCTGTCTTCCTCGCGCTCGATCTGTCTTCCTCGCGCTCGATCTGTCTTCCTCGCGCTCGAACTGTCTTCCTCACTCTCGACCTGTCTTCCACGCGCTCGACCTGTCTCCCACGCGCTCGATCTGTCTTCCTCGCGCTCGATCTGTCTTCCTCGCGCTCGATCTGTCTTCCTCGCGCTCGATCTGTCTTCCTCGCGCTCGATCTGTCTTCCTCGCGCTCGATCTGTCTTCCTCGCGTTCGATCTGTCTTCCTCGCGCTCGATCTGTCTTCCTCGCGCTCGAACTGTCTTCCTCGCGCTCGATCTGTCTTTCTCTCTCGCTCGGTCTGTCTTTGTCTCTCGCTCGATCTGTCTCTCTCGCTCTCTTTCGATCTGTCTCTCTCGCTGCCGCTCGATCTGTCCTTCTCTCTCGCTCGATCTGTCCTTCTCTCTCGCTCGACCTGTCTGTCTCGCTCGCTCGACCTGTCTATCTCGCTCGCTCGATCTGTCTTTCACTTTCGCACGATCTGTTTGTCGCTCCCGCTCGATCTGTCTCTCTCGCTCTCGTTCGATCTGTCTCTCTCGCTCTCGTTCGATCTGTCTCTCTCGCTCTCGTTCGATCTGTCTCTCTCGCTCTCGTTCGATCTGTCTGTCTCGCTCTCGTTCGATCTGTCTGTCTCGCTCTCGTTCGATCTGTCTGTCTCGCTCTCGTTCGATCTGTCTGTCTCGCTCTCGTTCGATCTGTCTGTCTCGCTCTCGTTCGATCTGTCTGTCTCGCTCTCGTTCGATCTGTCTGTCTCGCTCTCGTTCGATCTGTCTGTCTCGCTCTCGTTCGATCTGTCTGTCTCGCTCTCGTTTGATCTGTCTGTCTCGCTCTCGTTCGATCTGTCTGTCTCGCTCTCGTTCGATCTGTCTGTCTCGCTCTCGTTCGATCTGTCTCTCTCGCATCGTTCGATCTGTCTCTCTCGCTCTCGTTCGATCTGTCTTTCTATCTCACTCGATCTGTCTTTCTCTCTCGTTCGATCTGTCTTTCTCTCGCTTGATCTGTCTTTCTCTCCTTCGATCTGTCTCTCTCTCTCTCGCTCGATCTGTCTTTCTCTCTTGCTCGATCTGTCTTTCTCGCTCGTTCTGTCTTTTTCTCTCGCTCGATCTGTCTTTTTCTCTCGCTCGATCTGTCTTTCTCTCTCGCTCGATCTGTCTTTCTCTCTTGCTCGATCTGTCTTTCTCTCTCGCTCGATCTGTCTTTCTCTCTCGCTCGATCTGTCTTTCTCGCTCGCTCGATCTGTCTTTCTCGCTCGATCTGTCTTTCTCTCTCGCTCGATCTGTCTTTCTATCTCGCTCGATCTGTCTTTCTCTCTCGCTCGATCTGTCTTTCTCTCTCGCTCGATCTGCCTTTCTCTCTCGCTCGATCTGCCTTTCTCTCTCGCTCGATCTGTCTTTCTTTCTCGCACGATCTGCCTTTCTCTCTCTCTCTCTGTCTGGCTGTCACTCTCGATCTGTCTGACTCTCATTCGATCTGTCTTTCTCTTTCTCTTTCTCTCGATCTGTCTTCCTCGCGCTCGATCTGTCTTCCTCGCGCTCGATCTGTCTTCCTCGCGCTCGATCTGTCTTCCTCGCGCTCGATCTGTCTTCCTCGCGCTCGATCTGTCTTCCTCGCGCTCGATCTGTCTTCCTCGCGCTCGATCTGTCTTCCTCGCGCTCGATCTGTCTTCCTCGCGCTCGATCTGTCTTCCTCGCGCTCGATCTGTCTTCCTCGCGCTCGATCTGTCTTCCTCGCGCTCGATCTGTCTTCCTCGCGCTCGATCTGTCTTCCTCGCGCTCGATCTGTCTTCCTCGCGCTCGATCTGTCTTCCTCGCGCTCGATCTGTCTTCCTCGCGCTCGATCTGTCTTTCTCTCTCGCTCGATCTGTCTTTCTCTCTCGCTCGATCTGTCTCTCTCGCTCTCTTTCGATCTGTCTCTCTCGCTGCCGCTCGATCTGTCCTTCTCTCTCGCTCGATCTGTCCTTCTCTCTCGCTCGATCTGTCTTTCTCTCTTGCTCGATCTGTCTTTCTCGCTTGATCTGTCTTTCTCTCTCGCTCGATCTGTCTTTCTCTCTCGCTCGATCTGTCTTTCTCTCTCGCTCGATCTGTCTTTCTCTCTCGCTCGATCTGTCTTTCTCGCTCGCTCGATCTGCCTTTCTCTCTCGCTCGATCTGCCTTTCTCTCTCGCTCGATCTGTCTTTCTTTCTCGCACGATCTGCCTTTCTCTCTCTCTCTCTGTCTGGCTGTCACTCTCGCGTTCGATCTGTCTGTCTCGCTCTCGTTCGATCTGTCTGTCTCGCTCTCGTTCGATCTGTCTGTCTTGCTCTCGTTCGATCTGTCTGTCTCGCTCTCGTTCGATCTGTCTCGCTCTCGTTCGATCTGTCTCGCTCTCGTTCGATCTGTCTCGCTCTCGTTCGATCTGTCTCTCTCGCTCTCGTTCGATCTGTCTCTCTCGCTCTCGTTCGATCTGTCTTTCTATCTCGCTCGATCTGTCTTTCTCTCTCGTTCGATCTGTCTTTCTCTCGCTTGATCTGTCTTTCTCTCCTTCGATCTGTCTCTCTCTCTCTCGCTCGATCTGTCTTTCTCTCTTGCTCGATCTGTCTTTCTCGCTCGATCTGTCTTTTTCTCTCGCTCGATCTGTCTTTCTCTCTCGCTCGATCTGTCTTTCTCTCTCGCTCGATCTGTCTTTCTCTCTCGCTCGATCTGTCTTTCTCTCTCGCTCGATCTGTCTTTCTCGCTCGATCTGTCTTTCTCTCTCGCCCGATCTGTCTTTCTCTCTCGCTCGATCTGTCTTTCTCGCTCGATCTGTCTTTCTCTCTCGCTCGATCTGTCTTCCTCGCGCTCGATCTGTCTTCCACGCGCTCGATCTGTCTTCCTCGCGCTCGATCTGTCTTCCTCGCGCTCGATCTGTCTTCCTCGCGCTCGATCTGTCTTCCTCGCGCTCGACCTGTCTTCCACGCGCTCGATCTGTCTTCCTCGCGCTCGATCTGTCTTCCTCGCGCTCGATCTGTCTTCCTCGCGCTCGATCTGTCTTCCTCGCGCTCGATCTGTCTTCCTCGCGCCTGATCTGTCTTCCTCGCGCTCGAACTGTCTTCCTCGCGCTCGAACTGTCTTCCTCGCGCTCGACCTGTCTTCCTCGCGCTCGACCTGTCTTCCTCGCGCTCGACCTGTCTTCCTCGCGCTCGACATGTCTTCCTCGCGCTCGCTCGATCTGTCTCTCTCGCTCTCGCTCGATCTGTCTTTCTCTCTCGCTCGATCTGTCTCTCTCGCTCTCGTTCGATCTGTCTCTCTCGCTGCCGTTCGATCTGTCTTTCTCTCTCGCTCGATCTGTCTTTCTCTCTCGCTCGATCTGTCTTTCTCTCTCGCTCGACCTGTCTGTCTCTCTCGCTCGACCTGTCTGTCTCTCTCGCTCGACCTGTCTGTCTCTCTCGCTCGACCTGTCTGTCTCTCTCGCTCGACCTGTCTGTCTCTCTCGCTCGACCTGTCTGTCTCGCTCGCTCGATGTGTCTTTCACTTTCGCTCGATCTGTCTTTCTCTCTTGCTCGATCTGTCTCTCTCGCTCGACCTGTCTGTCTCTCTCGCTCGACCTGTCTGTCTCGCTCGCTCAATCTGTCTTTCACTTTCGCTTTATCTGTTTTTCGCTCCCGCTCGATCTGTCTCTCTCGCTCTCGTTCGATCTGTCTCTCTCGCTCTCGTTCGATCTGTCTCTCTCGCTCGATCTGTCTTTCTCTCTCGCTCGATCTGTCTTTCTCTCTCGCTCGATCTGTCTTTCTCTCTCGCTCGATCTGTCTTTCTCTCTCGCTCGATCTGTCTTTCTCTCTCGCTCGATCTGTCTTTTTCGCTCCATCTGTCTTTTTCGCTCCATCTGTCTTTTTCGCTCCATCTGTCTTTTTCGCGCCATCTGTCTTTCTCTCTCGCTCGATCTGTCTTTCTCCCTCGATCGACCTGCCTTTCTCTCTCTCTCCCTCTGGCTTTCTCCCTCGATCTGTCTGTCTGTCTGTCTTTCTCGCTCGATCTGCCTTTCCCGCTCGATCTGTCTTTCTCTCTCGCTCGATCTGTCTGTCTCGCTCGATCTGTCTGTCTCGCTCGCTCGATCTGTCTTTCTCTCTCGCTTGATCTGTCTTTCTCTCTTGCTCGATCTGTCTTTCTCGCTCGATCTGTCTTTCTCTCTTGCTTGATCTGTCTTTCTCGCTCGATCTGTCTTTCTCGCTCGATCTGTCTTTCTCTCTCGCTCGATCTGTCTTTCTCGCTCGCTCGATCTGTCTTTCTCGCTCGATCTGTCTTTCTCTCTCGCTCGATCTGTCTTTCTCTCTCGCTCGATCTGTCTTTCTCTCTCGCTCGATCTGTCTTTCTCTCTCGCTCGATCTGTCTTTCTCTCTCGCTCGATCTGTCTTTCTCGCTCGCTCGATCTGCCTTTCTCTCTCGCTCGATCTGCCTTTCTCTCTCGCTCGATCTGTCTTTCTTTCTCGCACGATCTGCCTTTCTCTCTCTCTCTCTCTGTCTGGCTGTCACTCTCGATCTGTCTGACTCTCGTTCGATCTGTCTTTCTCTTTCTCTTTCTCTCGATCTGTCTTCCTCGCGCTCGATCTGTCTTCCTCGCGCTCGATCTGTCTTCCTCGCGCTCGATCTGTGTCCTCGCGCTCGATCTGTCTTCCTCGCGCTCGATCTGTCTTCCTCGCGCTCGATCTGTCTTCCTCGCGCTCGATCTGTCTTCCTCGCGCTCGATCTGTCTTCCTCGCGCTCGATCTGTCTTCCTCGCGCTCGATCTGTCTTCCTCGCGCTCGATCTGTCTTCCTCGCGCTCGATCTGTCTTCCTCGCGCTCGATCTGTCTTCCTCGCGCTCGATCTGTCTTCCTCGCGCTCGATCTGTCTTCCTCGCGCTCGATCTGTCTTCCTCGCGCTCGATCTGTCTTCCTCGCGCTCGATCTGTCTTCCTCGCGCTCGATCTGTCTTCCTCGCGCTCGATCTGTCTTCCTCGCGCTCGATCTGTCTTCCTCGCGCTCGATCTGTCTTCCTCGCGCTCGATCTGTCTTCCTCGCGCTCGATCTGTCTTCCTCGCGCTCGATCTGTCTTCCTCGCGCTCGATCTGTCTTCCACGCGCTCGATCTGTCTTCCTCGCGCTCGATCTGTCTTCCTCGCGCTCGATCTGTCTTCCTCGCGCTCGATCTGTCTTCCTCGCGCTCGATCTGTCTTCCTCGCGCTCGATCTGTCTTCCTCGCGCTCGATCTGTCTTCCTCGCGCTCGATCTGTCTTCCTCGCGCTCGATCTGTCTTCCTCGCGCTCGATCTGTCTTTCTCTCTCGCTCGATCTGTCTTTCTCTCTCGCTCGATCTGTCTCTCTCGCTCTTTCGATCTGTCTCTCTCGCTGCCGCTCGATCTGTCCTTCTCTCTCGCTCGAGCTGTCCTTCTCTCTCGCTCGATCTGTCCTTCTCTCTCGCTCGACCTGTCCGTCTCGCTCGCTCGACCTGTCCGTCTCGCTCGCTCGACCTGTCTGTCTCGCTCGCTCGATCTGTCTTTCACTTTCGCTCGATCTGTTTGTCGCTCCCGCTCGATCTGTCTCTCTCGCTGTCGTTCGATCTGTCTCTCTCGCTCTCGTTCGATCTGTCTGTCTCGCTCTCGTTCGATCTGTCTGTCTCGCTCTCGTTCGATCTGTCTTTCTCTCTCGCTCGATCTGTCTTTCTCTCTCGCTCGATCTGTCTTTCTCGCTCGATCTGTCTTTCTCTCTCGCTCGATCTGTCTTTCTCTCTCGCTCGATCTGTCTTTCTCTCTCGCTCGATCTGTCTTCCACGCGCTCGATCTGTCTTCCTCGCGCTCGATCTGTCTTCCTCGCGCTCGATCTGTCTTCCTCGCGCTCGATCTGTCTTCCTCGCGCTCGACCTGTCTTCCACGCGCTCGATCTGTCTTCCTCGCGCTCGATCTGTCTTCCTCGCGCTCGATCTGTCTTTCTCTCTCGCTCGATCTGTCTTTCTCTCTCGCTCGATCTGTCTCTCTCGCTCTTTCGATCTGTCCTTCTCTCTCGCTGCCGCTCGATCTGTCCTTCTCTCTCGCTCGAGCTGTCCTTCTCTCTCGCTCGATCTGTCCTTCTCTCTCGCTCGACCTGTCCGTCTCGCTCGCTCGACCTGTCCGTCTCGCTCGCTCGACCTGTCTGTCTCGCTCGCTCGATCTGTCTTTCACTTTCGCTCGATCTGTTTGTCGCTCCCGCTCGATCTGTCTCTCTCGCTGTCGTTCGATCTGTCTCTCTCGCTCTCGTTCGATCTGTCTGTCTCGCTCTCGTTCGATCTGTCTGTCTCGCTCTCGTTCGATCTGTCTTTCTCTCTCGCTCGATCTGTCTTTCTCTCTCGCTCGATCTGTCTTTCTCGCTCGATCTGTCTTTCTCTCTCGCTCGATCTGTCTTTCTCTCTCGCTCGATCTGTCTTTCTCTCTCGCTCGATCTGTCTTTCTCTCTCGCTCGATCTGTCTTTCTCTCTCGCTCGATCTGTCTTCCACGCGCTCGATCTGTCTTCCTCGCGCTCGATCTGTCTTCCTCGCGCTCGATCTGTCTTCCTCGCGCTCGATCTGTCTTCCTCGCGCTCGACCTGTCTTCCACGCGCTCGATCTGTCTTCCTCGCGCTCGATCTGTCTTCCTCGCGCTCGATCTGTCTTCCTCGCGCTCGATCTGTCTTCCTCGCGCTCGATCTGTCTTCCTCGCGCCTGATCTGTCTTCCTCGCGCTCGAACTGTCTTCCTCGCGCTCGAACTGTCTTCCTCGCGCTCGACCTGTCTTCCTCGCGCTCGACCTGTCTTCCTCGCGCTCGACCTGTCTTCCTCGCGCTCGCTCGATCTGTCTCTCTCGCTCGATCTGTCTTTCTCTCTCGCTCGATCTGTCTCTCGCTCTCGTTCGATCTGTCTCTCTCGCTGCCGTTCGATCTGTCTTTCTCTCTCGCTCGATCTGTCTTTCTCTCTCGCTCGACCTGTCTGTCTCTCTCGCTCGACCTGTCTGTCTCTCTCGCTCGACCTGTCTGTCTCTCTCGCTCGACCTGTCTGTCTCGCTCGCTCGATGTGTCTTTCACTTTCGCTTTATCTGTTTTTCGCTCCCGCTCGATCTGTCTCTCTCGCTCTCGTTCGATCTGTCTCTCTCGCTCTCGTTCGATCTGTCTCTCTCGCTCGATCTGTCTTTCTCTCTCGCTCGATCTGTCTTTCTCTCTCGCTCGATCTGTCTTTCTCTCTCGCTCGATCTGTCTTTCTCTCTCGCTCGATCTGTCTTTCTCTCTCGCTCGATCTGTCTTTTTCGCTCCATCTGTCTTTTTCGCTCCATCTGTCTTTTTCGCGCCATCTGTCTTTCTCTCTCGCTCGATCTGTCTTTCTCCCTCGATCGACCTGCCTTTCTCTCTCTCTCCCTCTGGCTTTCTCCCTCGATCTGTCTGTCTGTCTGTCTCTCTCGCTCGATCTGTCTGTCTTTCTCTCTCTCGCTCGATCTGCCTTTCTCGTTCGATCTGTCTTTCTCTCTCGCTCGATCTGTCTGTCTCGCTCTCGCTCGATCTGTCTGTCTTTCTCGCTCGATCTGCCTTTCTCGCTCGATCTGTCTTTCTCTCTCGCTCGATCTGTCTGTCTCGCTCGATCTGTCTGTCTCGCTCGCTCGATCTGTCTTTCTCTCTCGCTTGATCTGTCTTTCTCTCTTGCTCGATCTGTCTTTCTCGCTCGATCTGTCTTTCTCTCTTGCTTGATCTGTCTTTCTCGCTCGATCTGTCTTTCTCGCTCGATCTGTCTTTCTCTCTCGCTCGATCTGTCTTTCTCGCTCGCTCGATCTGTCTTTCTCGCTCGATCTGTCTTTCTCTCTCGCTCGATCTGTCTTTCTCTCTCGCTCGATCTGTCTTTCTCTCTCGCTCGATCTGTCTTTCTCGCTCGCTCGATCTGTCTTTCTCTCTCGCTCGATCTGTCTTTCTCTCTCGCTCGATCTGTCTTTCTCGCTCGCTCGATCTGCCTTTCTCTCTCGCTCGATCTGCCTTTCTCTCTCGCTCGATCTGTCTTTCTTTCTCGCACGATCTGCCTTTCTCTCTCTCTCTCTCTGTCTGGCTGTCACTCTCGATCTGTCTGACTCTCGTTCGATCTGTCTTTCTCTTTCTCTTTCTCTCGATCTGTCTTCCTCGCGCTCGATCTGTCTTCCTCGCGCTCGATCTGTCTTCCTCGCGCTCGATCTGTCTTCCTCGCGCTCGATCTGTCTTCCTCGCGCTCGATCTGTCTTCCTCGCGCTCGATCTGTCTTCCTCGCGCTCGATCTGTCTTCCTCGCGCTCGATCTGTCTTCCTCGCGCTCGATCTGTCTTCCTCGCGCTCGATCTGTCTTCCTCGCGCTCGATCTGTCTTCCTCGCGCTCGATCTGTCTTCCTCGCGCTCGATCTGTCTTCCTCGCGCTCGATCTGTCTTCCTCGCGCTCGATCTGTCTTCCTCGCGCTCGATCTGTCTTCCTCGCGCTCGATCTGTCTTCCTCGCGCTCGATCTGTCTTCCTCGCGCTCGATCTGTCTTCCTCGCGCTCGATCTGTCTTCCTCGCGCTCGATCTGTCTTCCTCGCGCTCGATCTGTCTTCCTCGCGCTCGATCTGTCTTCCTCGCGCTCGATCTGTCTTCCTCGCGCTCGATCTGTCTTCCTCGCGCTCGATCTGTCTTCCTCGCGCTCGATCTGTCTTCCTCGCGCTCGATCTGTCTTCCTCGCGCTCGATCTGTCTTCCTCGCGCTCGAACTGTCTTTCTCTCTCGCTCGGTCTGTCTTTGTCTCTCGCTCGATCTGTCTCTCTCGCTCTCTTTCGATCTGTCTCTCTCGCTGCCGCTCGATCTGTCCTTCTCTCTCGCTCGATCTGTCCTTCTCTCTCGCTCGACCTGTCTGTCTCGCTCGCTCGACCTGTCTATCTCGCTCGCTCGATCTGTCTTTCACTTTCGCTCGATCTGTTTGTCGCTCCCGCTCGATCTGTCTCTCTCGCTCTCGTTCGATCTGTCTCTCTCGCTCTCGTTCGATCTGTCTGTCTCGCTCTCGTTCGATCTGTCTGTCTCGCTCTCGTTCGATCTGTCTGTCTCGCTCTCGTTCGATCTGTCTGTCTCGCTCTCGTTCGATCTGTCTGTCTCGCTCTCGTTCGATCTGTCTGTCTCGCTCTCGTTCGATCTGTCTGTCTCGCTCTCGTTCGATCTGTCTGTCTCGCTCTCGTTCGATCTGTCTGTCTCGCTCTCGTTCGATCTGTCTGTCTCGCTCTCGTTCGATCTGTCTCTCTCGCATCGTTCGATCTGTCTCTCTCGCTCTCGTTCGATCTGTCTTTCTATCTCACTCGATCTGTCTTTCTCTCTCGTTCGATCTGTCTTTCTCTCGCTTGATCTGTCTTTCTCTCCTTCGATCTGTCTCTCTCTCTCTCGCTCGATCTGTCTTTCTCTCTTGCTCGATCTGTCTTTCTCGCTCGATCTGTCTTTTTCTCTCGCTCGATCTGTCTTTTTCTCTCGCTCGATCTGTCTTTCTCTCTCGCTCGATCTGTCTTTCTCTCTTGCTCGATCTGTCTTTCTCTCTCGCTCGATCTGTCTTTCTCTCTCGCTCGATCTGTCTTTCTCGCTCGATCTGTCTTTCTCTCTCGCTCGATCTGTCTTTCTCTCTCGCTCGATCTGTCTTCCTCGCGCTCGATCTGTCTTCCACGCGCTCGATCTGTCTTCATCGCGCTCGATCTGTCTTCATCGCGCTCGATCTGTCTTCATCGCGCTCGATCTGTCTTCCTCGCGCTCGATCTGTCTTCCTCGCGCTCGATCTGTCTTCCTCGCGCTCGAACTGTCTTCCTCGCGCTCGACCTGTCTTCCACGCGCTCGATCTGTCTTCCTCGCGCTCTATCTCTCTTCCTCGCGCTCGATCTGTCTTCCTCGCGCTCGATCTGTCTTCCTCGCGCTCGATCTGTCTTCCTCGCGCCTGATCTGTCTTCCTCGCGCTCGAACTGTCTTCCTCGCGCTCGACCTGTCTTCCTCGCGCTCGACCTGTCTTCCTCGCGCTCGACCTGTCTTCCTCGCGCTCGACCTGTCTTCCTCGCGCTCGACCTGTCTTCCTCGCGCTCGACCTGTCTTCCTCGCGCTCGACCTGTCTTCCTCGCGCTCGACCTGTCTTCCTCGCGCTCGACCTGTCTTCCTCGCGCTCGATCTGTCTTCCTCGCGCTCGCTCGATCTGTCTCTCTCGCTCTTGCTCGATCTGTCTTTCTGTCTCGCTCGATCTGTCTCTCTCGCTCTCGTTCGGTCTGTCTCTCTCGCTCGATCTGTATTTCTCTCTCGCTCGATCTGCTTTTCTCTCTCGCTCGATCTGCCTTTCTCGCTCGATCTATCCTTCTCTCTCGCTCGATCTGTCTTTCTCTCTCGCTCGATCTGTTTTTCTCTCTCGCTCGATCTGTCTTTCTCTCTCGCTCGATCTGCTTTTCTCTCTCGCTCGATCTGTCTGTCTCTCTCGCTCGACCTGTCTGTCTCTCTCGCTCGACCTGTCTTTCACTTTCGCTCGATCTGTTTTTCGCTCCCTCTCGATCTGTCTCTCTCTCCCTCTCGATCTGTCTCTCTCGCTCTCGTTCGATCTGTCTTTCTCTCTCGCTCGATCTGTCTTTCTCTCTCGCTCGATCTGTCTTTCACTCTCGCTCGACCTGCCTTTCTCTCTCGCTCGACCTGTCTTTCTCTCTCGCTCGATCTGTCTTTCTCTCTCGCTCGATCTGTCTTTCTCGCTCGCTCGATCTGTCTTTCTCGCTCGCTCGATCTGCCTTTCTCTCTCGCTCGATCTGTATTTCTCTCTCGCTCGTCTGCCTTTCTCTCTCGCTCGATCTGCCTTTCTCGCTCGATCTATCCTTCTCTTTCGCTCGATCTGCCTTTCTCTCTCGCTCGATCTGCTTTTCTCTCTCGCTCGATCTGCCTTTCTCGCTCGCTCGATCTGTATTTCTCTCTCGCTCGATCTGCCTTTCTCGCTCGATCTATCCTCTCTCGCTCGATCTGCCTTTCTCGCTCGCTCGATCTGTATTTCTCTCTCGCTCGATCTGCCTTTCTCGATCGATCTATCCTTCTCTCTCGCTCAATCTGTCTTTCTCTCTCGCTCGATCTGCTTTTCTCTCTCGCTCGATCTGCCTTTCTCGCTCGATCTATCCTTCTCTCTCGCTCGATCTATCTTTCTCTCTCGCTCAATCTGTCTTTCCCTCTCGCTCGATCTGTCTTTCTCTCTCGCTCGATCTGCCTTTCTCGCTCGATCTATCCTTCTCTCTCGCTCGATCTGTCTTTCCCTCTCGCTCGATCTGTCTTTCTCTCTCGCTCGATCTGTCTTTCTCTCTCGCTCGAACTGTCCTTCTCTCTCGCTCGATCTGTCTTTCCCTCTCGCTCGATCTGTCTTTCCCTCTCGCTCGATCTGTCTTTCCGTCTCGCACGATCTGTCTTTCTCTCTCGCTCGATCTGTCTTTCTCTCTCGCTCGATCTGTCTTTCTCTCTCGCTCGATCTGTCTTTCTCTCTCGCTCGATCTGTCTCTCTCGCTCGACCTGTCTGTCTCTCTCGCTCGACCTGTCTGTCTCTCTCGCTCGACCTGTCTGTCTCTCTCGCTCGATCTGTCTGTCTCGCTCGCTCGATCTGTTTTTCACTTTCGCTCGATCTGTTTTTCGCTCCCACTCGATCTGTCTCTCTCGCTCTCGTTCGATCTGTCTTTGTCTCTCGCTCGATCTGTCTTTCTCTCTCGCTCGATCTGTCTTTCTCTCTCGCTCGATCTGTCTTTCTCCCTCGCTCGACCTGCCTTTCTCTCTCTCTCCCTCTGGCTTTCTCCCTCGATCTGTCTGTCTGTCTCTCTCGCTCGATCTGTCTGTGTTTCTCTCTCGCTCGATCTGCCTTTCTCGCTCGATCTGTCTTTCTCTCTCGCTCGATCTGCCTTTCTCGCTCGATCTGTCTTTCTCTCTCGCTCGATCTGTCTTTCTCTCTCGCTCTATCTGTCTTTCTCTCTCGCTCGATCCGTCTCTCTCGCTCGCTCGATCTGTCTTTCTCGCTCGATCTGTCTTTCTCTCTCGCTCGATCTGTCTTTCTCTCTCGCTCGATCTGTCTTTCTCGCTCGCTCGATCTGTCTTTCTCGCTCGATCTGTCTTTCCCTCTCGCTCGATCTGTCTTTCTCTCTCGCTCGATCTGTCTTTCTCTCTCGCTCGATCTGCCTTTCTCGCTCGATCTATCCTTCTCTCTCGCTCGATCTGTCTTTCTCTCTCGCTCGATCTGTCTTTCTCTCACGCTCGATCTGTCTTTCCCTCTCGCTCGATCTGTCTTTCCCTCTCGCTCGATCTGTCTTTCCCTCTCGCTCGATCTGTCTTTCTCTCTCGCTCGATCTGTCTTTCTCTCTCGCTCGATCTGTCTTTCTCTCTCGCTCGATCTGTCTTTCTCTCTCGCTCGATCTGTCTTTCTCTCTCGCTCGATCTGTCTTTCTCTCTCGCTCGATCTGTCTTTCTCTCTCGCTCGATCTGTCTTTCTCTCTCGCTCGATCTGTCTTTCTCTCTCGCTCGATCTGTCTCTCTCGCTCGACCTGTCTGTCTCTCTCGCTCGACCTGTCTGTCTCGCTCGCTCGATCTGTCTTTCCCTCTCGATCTGTCTTTCCCTCTCGCTCGATCTGTCTTTCTCTCGCTCGATCTGCCTTTCTCGCTCGATCTATCCTTCTCTCTCGCTCGATCTGTCTTTCCCTCTCGCTCGATCTGTCTTTCTCTCTCGCTCGATCTGTCTTTCTCTCTCGCTCGATCTGTCTCTCTCGCTCGACCTGTCTGTCTCGCTCGCTCGATCTGTCTTTCACTTTCGCTCGATCTGTTTTTCGCTCTCGTTCGATCTGTCTCTCTCGCTCTCGTTCGATCTGTCTCTCTCGCTCTCGTTCGATCTGTCTCTCTCGCTCGATCTGTCTTTCTCTCTCGCTCGATCTGTCTTTCTCTCTCGCTCGATCTGTCTTTCTCTCTCGCTCGATCTGTCTTTCTCTCTCGCTCGATCTGTCTTTCTCTCTCGCTCGATCTGTCTTCTTCGCTCGATCTGTCTTTTTCGCGCCATCTGTCTTTTTCGCGCCATCTGTCTTTCTCTCTCGCTCGATCTGTCTTTCTCCCTCGCTCGAGCTGCCTTTCTCTCTCTCTCCCTCTGGCTTTCTCGCTCGATCTGTCTTTCTCTATCGCTCGATCTGTCTTTCTCTCTCGCTCGATCTGTCTTTCTCTCTCGCTCGATCTGTCTTTCTCTCTCGCTCGATCTGTCTTTCTCGCTCGCACGATCTGCCTTTCTCTCGCTTGATCTGTCTTTCTCTCCTTCGATCTGTCTCTCTCTCGCTCGATCTGTCTTTCTCTCTTGCTCGATCTGTCTTTCTCGCTCGATCTGTCTTTTTCTCTCGCTCGATCTGTCTTTCTCTCTCGCTCTATCTGTCTTTCTCTCTCGCTCGATCTGTCTTTCTCTCTCGCTCGATCTGTCTTTCTCTCTCGCTCGATCTGTCTTTCTCTCTCGCTCGATCTGTCTTTCTCTCTCGCTCGATCTGTCTTTCTCTCGCGCTCGATCTGTCTTTCTCTCGCGCTCGATCTGTCTTTCTCTCTCGCTCGATCTGTCTTTCTCTCTCGCTCGATCTGTCTTCCTCGCGCTCGATCTGTCTTCCTCGCGCTCGACCTGTCTTCCTCGCGCTCGCTCGATCTGTCTCTCTCGCGCTCGCTCGATCTGTCTCTCTCGCGCTCGCTCGATCTGTCTCTCTCGTGCTCGCTCGATCTGTCTCTCTCGCGCTCGCTCGATCTGTCTTTCTCTCTCGCTCGATCTGTCTCTCTCGCTCTCGTTCGATCTGTCTCTCGCTGCCGTTCGATCTGTCTTTCTATCTCGCTCGATCTGTGTTTCTTTCTCGTTCGATCTGTCTTTCTCTCGCTTGACCTGTCTTTCTCTCCTTCGATCTGTCTCTCTCTCGCTCGATCTGTCTTTCTCTCTTGCTCGATCTGTCTTTCTCGCTCGATCTGTCTTTCTCTCCTTCGATCTGTCTCTCTCTCGCTCGATCTGTCTTTCTCTCTTGCTCGATCTGTCTTTCTCGCTCGATCTGTCTTTTTCTCTCGCTCGATCTGTCTTTCTCTCTCGCTCGATCTGTCTTTCTCTCTCGCTCGATCTGTCTTTCTCTCTCGCTCGATCTGTCTTTCTCTCTCGCTCGATCTGTCTTTCTCTCTCGCTCGATCTGTCTTTCTCTCGCGCTCGATCTGTCTTTCTCTCTCGCTCGATCTGTCTTTCTCTCTCGCTCGATCTGTCTTTCTCTCTCGATCGATCTGTCTTTCTCTCTCGCTCGATCTGTCTTTCTCTCTCGCTCGATCTGTCTTTCTCTCTCGCTCGATCTGTCTTTCTCTCTCGCTCGATCTGTCTTTCTCTCTCGCTCGATCTGTCTTCCTCGCGCTCGATCTGTCTTCCACGCGCTCGATCTGTCTTCCTCGCGCTCGATCTGTCTTCCTCGCGCTCGACCTGTCTTCCTCGCGCTCGACCTGTCTTCCTCGCGCTCGACCTGTCTTCCTCGCGCTCGACCTGTCTTCCTCGCGCTCGACCTGTCTTCCTCGCGCTCGACCTGTCTTCCTCGCGCTCGCTCGATCTGTCTCTCTCGCGCTCGCTCGATCTGTCTCTCTCGCGCTCGCTCGATCTGTCTCTCTCGCTCTCGCTCGATCTGTCTTTCTCTCTCGCTCGATCTGTCTCTCTCGCTCTCGTTCGATCTGTCTCTCTCGCTGCCGTTCGATCTGTCTTTCTCTCTCGCTCGATCTGTATTTCTCTCTCGCTCGATCTGCTTTTCTCTCTCGCTCGATCTGCCTTTCTCGCTCGATCTGTCTTTCTCTCTCGCTCGATCTGTCTTTCTCTCTCGCTCGATCTGTCTTTCTCTCTCGCTCGATCTGTCTTTCTCGCTCGACCTGTCTGTCTCTCTCGCTCGACCTGTCTGTCTCTCTCGCTCGACCTGTCTTTCACTTTCGCTCGATCTGTCTTCCTCGTGCTCGATCTGTCTTCCTCGCGCTCGATCTGTCTTCCTCGCGCTCGATCTGTCTTCCTCGCGCTCGATCTGTCTTCCTCGCGCTCGATCTGTCTTCATCGCGCTCGATCTGTCTTCCTCGCGCTCGATCTGTCTTCCTCGCGCTCGATCTGTCTTCCTCGCGCTCGAACTGTCTTCCTCACTCTCGACCTGTCTTCCACGCGCTCGATCTGTCTTCCTCGCGCTCGATCTGTCTTCCTCGCGCTCGATCTGTCTTCCTCGCGCTCGATCTGTCTTCCTCGCGCTCGATCTGTCTTCCTCGCGCTCGATCTGTCTTCCTCGCGCTCGAACTGTCTTCCTCGCGCTCGATCTGTCTTTCTCTCTCGCTCGGTCTGTCTTTGTCTCTCGCTCGATCTGTCTCTCTCGCTCTCTTTCGATCTGTCTCTCTCGCTGCCGCTCGATCTGTCCTTCTCTCTCGCTCGATCTGTCCTTCTCTCTCGCTCGACCTGTCTGTCTCGCTCGCTCGACCTGTCTATCTCGCTCGCTCGATCTGTCTTTCACTTTCGCTCGATCTGTTTGTCGCTCCCGCTCGATCTGTCTCTCTCGCTCTCGTTCGATCTGTCTCTCTCGCTCTCGTTCGATCTGTCTGTCTCGCTCTCGTTCGATCTGTCTGTCTCGCTCTCGTTCGATCTGTCTGTCTCGCTCTCGTTCGATCTGTCTGTCTCGCTCTCGTTTGATCTGTCTGTCTCGCTCTCGTTCGATCTGTCTGTCTCGCTCTCGTTCGATCTGTCTGTCTCGCTCTCGTTCGATCTGTCTCTCTCGCATCGTTCGATCTGTCTCTCTCGCTCTCGTTCGATCTGTCTTTCTATCTCACTCGATCTGTCTTTCTCTCTCGTTCGATCTGTCTTTCTCTCGCTTGATCTGTCTTTCTCTCCTTCGATCTGTCTCTCTCTCTCTCGCTCGATCTGTCTTTCTCTCTTGCTCGATCTGTCTTTCTCGCTCGATCTGTCTTTTTCTCTCGCTCGATCTGTCTTTTTCTCTCGCTCGATCTGTCTTTCTCTCTCGCTCGATCTGTCTTTCTCTCTTGCTCGATCTGTCTTTCTCTCTCGCTCGATCTGTCTTTCTCTCTCGCTCGATCTGTCTTTCTCGCTCGCTCGATCTGTCTTTCTCGCTCGATCTGTCTTTCTCTCTCGCTCGATCTGTCTTTCTATCTCGCTCGATCTGTCTTTCTCTCTCGCTCGATCTGTCTTTCTCTCTCGCTCGATCTGCCTTTCTCTCTCGCTCGATCTGCCTTTCTCTCTCGCTCGATCTGCCTTTCTCTCTCGCTCGATCTGTCTTTCTTTCTCGCACGATCTGCCTTTCTCTCTCTCTCTCTGTCTGGCTGTCACTCTCGATCTGTCTGACTCTCATTCGATCTGTCTTTCTGTTTCTCTTTCTCTCGATCTGTCTTCCTCGCGCTCGATCTGTCTTCCTCGCGCTCGATCTGTCTTCCTCGCGCTCGATCTGTCTTCCTCGCGCTCGATCTGTCTTCCTCGCGCTCGATCTGTCTTCCTCGCGCTCGATCTGTCTTCCTCGCGCTCGATCTGTCTTCCTCGCGCTCGATCTGTCTTCCTCGCGCTCGATCTGTCTTCCTCGCGCTCGATCTGTCTTCCTCGCGCTCGATCTGTCTTCCTCGCGCTCGATCTGTCTTCCTCGCGCTCGATCTGTCTTCCTCGCGCTCGATCTGTCTTCCTCGCGCTCGATCTGTCTTCCTCGCGCTCGATCTGTCTTCCTCGCGCTCGATCTGTCTTCCTCGCGCTCGATCTGTCTTCCTCGCGCTCGATCTGTCTTTCTCTCTCGCTCGATCTGTCTTTCTCTCTCGCTCGATCTGTCTCTCTCGCTCTCTTTCGATCTGTCTCTCTCGCTGCCGCTCGATCTGTCCTTCTCTCTCGCTCGATCTGTCCTTCTCTCTCGCTCGATCTGTCTTTCTCTCTTGCTCGATCTGTCTTTCTCGCTTGATCTGTCTTTCTCTCTCGCTCGATCTGTCTTTCTCTCTCGCTCGATCTGTCTTTCTCTCTCGCTCGATCTGTCTTTCTCTCTCGCTCGATCTGTCTTTCTCGCTCGCTCGATCTGCCTTTCTCTCTCGCTCGATCTGCCTTTCTCTCTCGCTCGATCTGTCTTTCTTTCTCGCACGATCTGCCTTTCTCTCTCTCTCTCTGTCTGGCTGTCACTCTCGCGTTCGATCTGTCTGTCTCGCTCTCGTTCGATCTGTCTGTCTCGCTCTCGTTCGATCTGTCTGTCTTGCTCTCGTTCGATCTGTCTGTCTCGCTCTCGTTCGATCTGTCTCGCTCTCGTTCGATCTGTCTCGCTCTCGTTCGATCTGTCTCGCTCTCGTTCGATCTGTCTCTCTCGCTCTCGTTCGATCTGTCTCTCTCGCTCTCGTTCGATCTGTCTGTCTCGCTCTCGTTCGATCTGTCTGTCTCGCTCTCGTTCGATCTGTCTGTCTCGCTCTCGTTCGATCTGTCTCTCTCGCTCTCGTTCGATCTGTCTCTCTCGCTCTCGTTCGATCTGTCTCTCTCGCTCTCGTTCGATCTGTCTTTCTATCTCGCTCGATCTGTCTTTCTCTCTCGTTCGATCTGTCTTTCTCTCGCTTGATCTGTCTTTCTCTCCTTCGATCTGTCTCTCTCTCTCTCGCTCGATCTGTCTTTCTCTCTTGCTCGATCTGTCTTTGTCGCTCGATCTGTCTTTTTCTCTCGCTCGATCTGTCTTTCTCTCTCGCTCGATCTGTCTTTCTCTCTCGCTCGATCTGTCTTTCTCTCTCGCTCGATCTGTCTTTCTCTCTCGCTCGATCTGTCTTTCTCTCTCGCTCGATCTGTCTTTCTCTCTCGCTCGATCTGTCTTCCTCGCGCTCGATCTGTCTTCCACGCGCTCGATCTGTCTTCCTCGCGCTCGATCTGTCTTCCTCGCGCTCGATCTGTCTTCCTCGCGCTCGATCTGTCTTCCTCGCGCTCGAACTGTCTTCCTCACTCTCGACCTGTCTTCCACGCGCTCGACCTGTCTCCCACGCGCTCGATCTGTCTTCCTCGCGCTCGATCTGTCTTCCTCGCGCTCGATCTGTCTTCCTCGCGCTCGATCTGTCTTCCTCGCGCTCGATCTGTCTTCCTCGCGCTCGATCTGTCTTCCTCGCGCTCGATCTGTCTTCCTCGCGCTCGATCTGTCTTCCTCGCGCTCGATCTGTCTTCCTCGCGCTCGAACTGTCTTCCTCGCGCTCGATCTGTCTTTCTCTCTCGCTCGGTCTGTCTTTGTCTCTCGCTCGATCTGTCTCTCTCGCTCTCTTTCGATCTGTCTCTCTCGCTGCCGCTCGATCTGTCCTTCTCTCTCGCTCGATCTGTCCTTCTCTCTCGCTCGACCTGTCTGTCTCGCTCGCTCGACCTGTCTATCTCGCTCGCTCGATCTGTCTTTCACTTTCGCTCGATCTGTTTGTCGCTCCCGCTCGATCTGTCTCTCTCGCTCTCGTTCGATCTGTCTGTCTCGCTCTCGTTCGATCTGTCTGTCTCGCTCTCGTTCGATCTGTCTGTCTCGCTCTCGTTCGATCTGTCTGTCTCGCTCTCGTTCGATCTGTCTGTCTCGCTCTCGTTCGATCTGTCTGTCTCGCTCTCGTTCGATCTGTCTGTCTCGCTCTCGTTCGATCTGTCTGTCTCGCTCTCGTTCGATCTGTCTGTCTCGCTCTCGTTCGATCTGTCTGTCTCGCTCTCGTTCGATCTGTCTGTCTCGCTCTCGTTTGATCTGTCTGTCTCGCTCTCGTTCGATCTGTCTGTCTCGCTCTCGTTCGATCTGTCTGTCTCGCTCTCGTTCGATCTGTCTCTCTCGCATCGTTCGATCTGTCTCTCTCGCTCTCGTTCGATCTGTCTTTCTATCTCACTCGATCTGTCTTTCTCTCTCGTTCGATCTGTCTTTCTCTCGCTTGATCTGTCTTTCTCTCCTTCGATCTGTCTCTCTCTCTCTCGCTCGATCTGTCTTTCTCTCTTGCTCGATCTGTCTTTCTCGCTCGATCTGTCTTTTTCTCTCGCTCGATCTGTCTTTTTCTCTCGCTCGATCTGTCTTTCTCTCTCGCTCGATCTGTCTTTCTCTCTTGCTCGATCTGTCTTTCTCTCTCGCTCGATCTGTCTTTCTCTCTCGCTCGATCTGTCTTTCTCGCTCGCTCGATCTGTCTTTCTCGCTCGATCTGTCTTTCTCTCTCGCTCGATCTGTCTTTCTATCTCGCTCGATCTGTCTTTCTCTCTCGCTCGATCTGTCTTTCTCTCTCGCTCGATCTGCCTTTCTCTCTCGCTCGATCTGCCTTTCTCTCTCGCTCGATCTGTCTTTCTTTCTCGCACGATCTGCCTTTCTCTCTCTCTCTCTGTCTGGCTGTCACTCTCGATCTGTCTGACTCTCATTCGATCTGTCTTTCTCTTTCTCTTTCTCTCGATCTGTCTTCCTCGCGCTCGATCTGTCTTCCTCGCGCTCGATCTGTCTTCCTCGCGCTCGATCTGTCTTCCTCGCGCTCGATCTGTCTTCCTCGCGCTCGATCTGTCTTCCTCGCGCTCGATCTGTCTTCCTCGCGCTCGATCTGTCTTCCTCGCGCTCGATCTGTCTTCCTCGCGCTCGATCTGTCTTCCTCGCGCTCGATCTGTCTTCCTCGCGCTCGATCTGTCTTCCTCGCGCTCGATCTGTCTTTCTCTCTCGCTCGATCTGTCTCTCTCGCTCTCTTTCGATCTGTCTCTCTCGCTGCCGCTCGATCTGTCCTTCTCTCTCGCTCGATCTGTCCTTCTCTCTCGCTCGATCTGTCTTTCTCTCTTGCTCGATCTGTCTTTCTCGCTTGATCTGTCTTTCTCTCTCGCTCGATCTGTCTTTCTCTCTCGCTCGATCTGTCTTTCTCTCTCGCTCGATCTGTCTTTCTCTCTCGCTCGATCTGTCTTTCTCGCTCGCTCGATCTGCCTTTCTCTCTCGCTCGATCTGCCTTTCTCTCTCGCTCGATCTGTCTTTCTTTCTCGCACGATCTGCCTTTCTCTCTCTCTCTCTGTCTGGCTGTCGCTCTCGCGTTCGATCTGTCTGTCTCGCTCTCGTTCGATCTGTCTGTCTCGCTCTCGTTCGATCTGTCTGTCTTGCTCTCGTTCGATCTGTCTGTCTTGCTCTCGTTCGATCTGTCTGTCTCGCTCTCGTTCGATCTGTCTCGCTCTCGTTCGATCTGTCTCGCTCTCGTTCGATCTGTCTCGCTCTCGTTCGATCTGTCTCTCTCGCTCTCGTTCGATCTGTCTCTCTCGCTCTCGTTCGATCTGTCTTTCTATCTCGCTCGATCTGTCTTTCTCTCTCGTTCGATCTGTCTTTCTCTCGCTTGATCTGTCTTTCTCTCCTTCGATCTGTCTCTCTCTCTCTCGCTCGATCTGTCTTTCTCTCTTGCTCGATCTGTCTTTCTCGCTCGATCTGTCTTTTTCTCTCGCTCGATCTGTCTTTCTCTCTCGCTCGATCTGTCTTTCTCTCTCGCTCGATCTGTCTTTCTCTCTCGCTCGATCTGTCTTTCTCTCTCGCTCGATCTGTCTTTCTCTCTCGCTCGATCTGTCTTTCTCGCTCGATCTGTCTTTCTCTCTCGCTCGATCTGTCTTTCTCTCTCGCTCGATCTGTCTTTCTCTCTCGCTCGATCTGTCTTCCTCGCGCTCGATCTGTCTTCCACGCGCTCGATCTGTCTTCCTCGCGCTCGATCTGTCTTCCTCGCGCTCGATCTGTCTTCCTCGCGCTCGATCTGTCTTCCTCGCGCTCGACCTGTCTTCCACGCGCTCGATCTGTCTTCCTCGCGCTCGATCTGTCTTCCTCGCGCTCGATCTGTCTTCCTCGCGCTCGATCTGTCTTCCTCGCGCCTGATCTGTCTTCCTCGCGCTCGGCCTGTCTTCCTCGCGCTCGAACTGTCTTCCTCGCGCTCGACCTGTCTTCCTCGCGCTCGACCTGTCTTCCTCGCGCTCGACCTGTCTTCCTCGCGCTCGCTCGATCTGTCTCTCTCGCTCTCGCTCGATCTGTCTTTCTCTCTCGCTCGATCTGTCTCTCTCGCTCTCGTTCGATCTGTCTCTCTCGCTGCCGTTCGATCTGTCTTTCTCTCTCGCTCGATCTGTCTTTCTCTCTCGCTCGATCTGTCTTTCTCTCTCGCTCGATCTGTCTTTCTCTCTCGCTCGACCTGTCTGTCTCTCTCGCTCGACCTGTCTGTCTCTCTCGCTCGACCTGTCTGTCTCTCTCGCTCGACCTGTCTGTCTCGCTCGCTCGATGTGTCTTTCACTTTCGCTCGATCTGTCTTTCTCTCTCGCTCGATCTGTCTCTCTCGCTCGACCTGTCTGTCTCTCTCGCTCGACCTGTCTGTCTCTCTCGCTCGACCTGTCTGTCTCGCTCGCTCAATCTGTCTTTCACTTTCGCTTTATCTGTTTTTCGCTCCCGCTCGATCTGTCTCTCTCGCTCTCGTTCGATCTGTCTCTCTCGCTCTCGTTCGATCTGTCTCTCTCGCTCGATCTGTCTTTCTCTCTCGCTCGATCTGTCTTTCTCTCTCGCTCGATCTGTCTTTCTCTCTCGCTCGATCTGTCTTTCTCTCTCGCTCGATCTGTCTTTTTCGCTCCATCTGTCTTTTTCGCTCCATCTGTCTTTTTCGCGCCATCTGTCTTTCTCTCTCGCTCGATCTGTCTTTCTCCCTCGATCGACCTGCCTTTCTCTCTCTCTCCCTCTGGCTTTCTCCCTCGATCTGTCTGTCTGTCTGTCTCTCTCGCTCGATCTGTCTGTCTTTCTCTCTCTCGCTCGATCTGCCTTTCTCGTTCGATCTGTCTTTCTCTCTCGCTCGATCTGTCTGTCTCGCTCTCGCTCGATCTGTCTGTCTTTCTCGCTCGATCTGCCTTTCTCGCTCGATCTGTCTTTCTCTCTCGCTCGATCTGTCTGTCTCGCTCGATCTGTCTGTCTCGCTCGCTCGATCTGTCTTTCTCTCTCGCTTGATCTGTCTTTCTCTCTTGCTCGATCTGTCTTTCTCGCTCGATCTGTCTTTCTCTCTTGCTTGATCTGTCTTTCTCGCTCGATCTGTCTTTCTCGCTCGATCTGTCTTTCTCTCTCGCTCGATCTGTCTTTCTCGCTCGCTCGATCTGTCTTTCTCGCTCGATCTGTCTTTCTCTCTCGCTCGATCTGTCTTTCTCTCTCGCTCGATCTGTCTTTCTCTCTCGCTCGATCTGTCTTTCTCTCTCGCTCGATCTGTCTTTCTCTCTCGCTCGATCTGTCTTTCTCTCTCGCTCGATCTGTCTTTCTCGCTCGCTCGATCTGCCTTTCTCTCTCGCTCGATCTGCCTTTCTCTCTCGCTCGATCTGTCTTTCTTTCTCGCACGATCTGCCTTTCTCTCTCTCTCTCTGTCTGGCTGTCACTCTCGATCTGTCTGACTCTCGTTCGATCTGTCTTTCTCTTTCTCTTTCTCTCGATCTGTCTTCCTCGCGCTCGATCTGTCTTCCTCGCGCTCGATCTGTCTTCCTCGCGCTCGATCTGTGTCCTCGCGCTCGATCTGTCTCCCTCGCGCTCGATCTGTCTTCCTCGCGCTCGATCTGTCTTCCTCGCGCTCGATCTGTCTTCCTCGCGCTCGATCTGTCTTCCTCGCGCTCGATCTGTCTTCCTCGCGCTCGATCTGTCTTCCTCGCGCTCGATCTGTCTTCCTCGCGCTCGATCTGTCTTCCTCGCGCTCGATCTGTCTTCCTCGCGCTCGATCTGTCTTCCTCGCGCTCGATCTGTCTTCCTCGCGCTCGATCTGTCTTCCTCGCGCTCGATCTGTCTTCCTCGCGCTCGATCTGTCTTCCTCGCGCTCGATCTGTCTTCCTCGCGCTCGATCTGTCTTCCTCGCGCTCGATCTGTCTTCCTCGCGCTCGATCTGTCTTCCTCGCGCTCGATCTGTCTTCCTCGCGCTCGATCTGTCTTCCTCGCGCTCGATCTGTCTTCCTCGCGCTCGATCTGTCTTCCTCGCGCTCGATCTGTCTTCCTCGCGCTCGATCTGTCTTCCTCGCGCTCGATCTGTCTTCCTCGCGCTCGATCTGTCTTCCTCGCGCTCGATCTGTCTTCCTCGCGCTCGAACTGTCTTCCTCGCGCTCGATCTGTCTTTCTCTCTCGCTCGGTCTGTCTTTGTCTCTCGCTCGATCTGTCTCTCTCGCTCTCTTTCGATCTGTCTCTCTCGCTGCCGCTCGATCTGTCCTTCTCTCTCGCTCGATCTGTCCTTCTCTCTCGCTCGACCTGTCTGTCTCGCTCGCTCGACCTGTCTATCTCGCTCGCTCGATCTGTCTTTCACTTTCGCTCGATCTGTTTGTCGCTCCCGCTCGATCTGTCTCTCTCGCTCTCGTTCGATCTGTCTCTCTCGCTCTCGTTCGATCTGTCTGTCTCGCTCTCGTTCGATCTGTCTGTCTCGCTCTCGTTCGATCTGTCTGTCTCGCTCTCGTTCGATCTGTCTGTCTCGCTCTCGTTCGATCTGTCTGTCTCGCTCTCGTTCGATCTGTCTGTCTCGCTCTCGTTCGATCTGTCTGTCTCGCTCTCGTTCGATCTGTCTGTCTCGCTCTCGTTCGATCTGTCTCTCTCGCATCGTTCGATCTGTCTCTCTCGCTCTCGTTCGATCTGTCTTTCTATCTCACTCGATCTGTCTTTCTCTCTCGTTCGATCTGTCTTTCTCTCTCGTTCGATCTGTCTTTCTCTCGCTTGATCTGTCTTTCTCTCCTTCGATCTGTCTCTCTCTCTCTCGCTCGATCTGTCTTTCTCTCTTGCTCGATCTGTCTTTCTCGCTCGATCTGTCTTTTTCTCTCGCTCGATCTGTCTTTTTCTCTCGCTCGATCTGTCTTTCTCTCTCGCTCGATCTGTCTTTCTCTCTTGCTCGATCTGTCTTTCTCTCTCGCTCGATCTGTCTTTCTCTCTCGCTCGATCTGTCTTTCTCGCTCGATCTGTCTTTCTCTCTCGCTCGATCTGTCTTTCTCTCTCGCTCGATCTGTCTTCCTCGCGCTCGATCTGTCTTCATCGCGCTCGATCTGTCTTCATCGCGCTCGATCTGTCTTCATCGCGCTCGATCTGTCTTCCTCGCGCTCGATCTGTCTTCCTCGCGCTCGATCTGTCTTCCTCGCGCTCGAACTGTCTTCCTCGCGCTCGACCTGTCTTCCACGCGCTCGATCTGTCTTCCTCGCGCTCTATCTCTCTTCCTCGCGCTCGATCTGTCTTCCTCGCGCTCGATCTGTCTTCCTCGCGCTCGATCTGTCTTCCTCGCGCCTGATCTGTCTTCCTCGCGCTCGAACTGTCTTCCTCGCGCTCGACCTGTCTTCCTCGCGCTCGACCTGTCTTCCTCGCGCTCGACCTGTCTTCCTCGCGCTCGACCTGTCTTCCTCGCGCTCGACCTGTCTTCCTCGCGCTCGACCTGTCTTCCTCGCGCTCGATCTGTCTTCCTCGCGCTCGCTCGATCTGTCTCTCTCGCTCTTGCTCGATCTGTCTTTCTGTCTCGCTCGATCTGTCTCTCTCGCTCTCGTTCGGTCTGTCTCTCTCGCTCGATCTGTATTTCTCTCTCGCTCGATCTGCTTTTCTCTCTCGCTCGATCTGCCTTTCTCGCTCGATCTATCCTTCTCTCTCGCTCGATCTGTCTTTCTCTCTCGCTCGATCTGTTTTTCTCTCTCGCTCGATCTGTCTTTCTCTCTCGCTCGATCTGCTTTTCTCTCTCGCTCGATCTGTCTGTCTCTCTCGCTCGACCTGTCTGTCTCTCTCGCTCGACCTGTCTTTCACTTTCGCTCGATCTGTTTTTCGCTCCCTCTCGATCTGTCTCTCTCTCCCTCTCGATCTGTCTCTCTCGCTCTCGTTCGATCTGTCTTTCTCTCTCGCTCGATCTGTCTTTCTCTCTCGCTCGATCTGTCTTTCACTCTCGCTTGATCTGTCTTTCTCCCTCGCTCGACCTGCCTTTCTCTCTCGCTCGATCTGTCTTTCTCTCTCGCTCGATCTGTCTTTCTCTCTCGCTCGATCTGTCTTTCTCGCTCGCTCGATCTGTCTTTCTCGCTCGCTCGATCTGCCTTTCTCTCTCGCTCGATCTGTATTTCTCTCTCGCTCGTCTGCTTTTCTCTCTCGCTCGATCTGCCTTTCTCGCTCGATCTATCCTTCTCTTTCGCTCGATCTGCCTTTCTCTCTCGCTCGATCTGCTTTTCTCTCTCGCTCGATCTGCCTTTCTCGCTCGCTCGATCTGTATTTCTCTCTCGCTCGATCTGCCTTTCTCGCTCGATCTATCCTCTCTCGCTCGATCTGCCTTTCTCGCTCGCTCGATCTGTATTTCTCTCTCGCTCGATCTGCCTTTCTCGATCGATCTATCCTTCTCTCTCGCTCAATCTGTCTTTCTCTCTCGCTCGATCTGCTTTTCTCTCTCGCTCGATCTGCCTTTCTCGCTCGATCTATCCTTCTCTCTCGCTCGATCTATCTTTCTCTCTCGCTCAATCTGTCTTTCCCTCTCGCTCGATCTGTCTTTCTCTCTCGCTCGATCTGCCTTTCTCGCTCGATCTATCCTTCTCTCTCGCTCGATCTGTCTTTCCCTCTCGCTCGATCTGTCTTTCTCTCTCGCTCGATCTGTCTTTCTCTCTCGCTCGAACTGTCCTTCTCTCTCGCTCGATCTGTCTTTCCCTCTCGCTCGATCTGTCTTTCCCTCTCGCTCGATCTGTCTTTCTGTCTCGCTCGATCTGTCTTTCTCTCTCGCTCGATCTGTCTTTCTCTCTCGCTCGATCTGTCTTTCTCTCTCGCTCGATCTGTCTCTCTCGCTCGACCTGTCTGTCTCTCTCGCTCGACCTGTCTGTCTCTCTCGCTCGACCTGTCTGTCTCTCTCGCTCGATCTGTCTGTCTCGCTCGCTCGATCTGTTTTTCACTTTCGCTCGATCTGTTTTTCGCTCCCACTCGATCTGTCTCTCTCGCTCTCGTTCGATCTGTCTTTGTCTCTCGCTCGATCTGTCTTTCTCTCTCGCTCGATCTGTCTTTCTCTCTCGCTCGATCTGTCTTTCTCCCTCGCTCGACCTGCCTTTCTCTCTCTCTCCCTCTGGCTTTCTCCCTCGATCTGTCTGTCTGTCTCTCTCGCTCGATCTGTCTGTGTTTCTCTCTCGCTCGATCTGCCTTTCTCGCTCGATCTGTCTTTCTCTCTCGCTCGATCTGCCTTTCTCGCTCGATCTGTCTTTCTCTCTCGCTCGATCTGTCTTTCTCTCTCGCTCGATCTGTCTTTCTCTCTCGCTCGATCCGTCTCTCTCGCTCGCTCGATCTGTCTTTCTCGCTCGATCTGTCTTTCTCTCTCGCTCGATCTGTCTTTCTCTCTCGCTCGATCTGTCTTTCTCGCTCGCTCGATCTGTCTTTCTCGCTCGATCTGTCTTTCCCTCGCGCTCGATCTGTCTTTCTCTCTCGCTCGATCTGTCTTTCTCTCTCGCTCGATCTGCCTTTCTCGCTCGATCTATCCTTCTCTCTCGCTCGATCTGTCTTTCTCTCTCGCTCGATCTGTCTTTCTCTCACGCTCGATCTGTCTTTCCCTCTCGCTCGATCTGTCTTTCCCTCTCGCTCGATCTGTCTTTCTCTCTCGCTCGATCTGTCTTTCTCTCTCGCTCGATCTGTCTTTCTCTCTCGCTCGATCTGTCTTTCTCTCTCGCTCGATCTGTCTTTCTCTCTCGCTCGATCTGTCTTTCTCTCTCGCTCGATCTGTCTTTCTCTCTCGCTCGATCTGTCTTTCTCTCTCGCTCGATCTGTCTCTCTCGCTCGACCTGTCTGTCTCTCTCGCTCGACCTGTCTGTCTCGCTCGCTCGATCTGTCTTTCCCTCTGGATCTGTCTTTCCCTCTCGCTCGATCTGTCTTTCTCTCGCTCGATCTGCCTTTCTCGCTCGATCTATCCTTCTCTCTCGCTCGATCTGTCTTTCCCTCTCGCTCGATCTGTCTTTCTCTCTCGCTCGATCTGTCTTTCTCTCTCGCTCGATCTGTCTCTCTCGCTCGACCTGTCTGTCTCGCTCGCTCGATCTGTCTTTCACTTTCGCTCGATCTGTTTTTCGCTCTCGTTCGATCTGTCTCTCTCGCTCTCGTTCGATCTGTCTCTCTCGCTCTCGTTCGATCTGTCTCTCTCGCTCGATCTGTCTTTCTCTCTCGCTCGATCTGTCTTTCTCTCTCGCTCGATCTGTCTTTCTCTCTCGCTCGATCTGTCTTTCTCTCTCGCTCGATCTGTCTTTCTCTCTCGCTCGATCTGTCTTCTTCGCTCGATCTGTCTTTTTCGCTCCATCTGTCTTTTTCGCGCCATCTGTCTTTTTCGCGCCATCTGTCTTTCTCTCTCGCTCGATCTGTCTTTCTCCCTCGCTCGAGCTGCCTTTCTCGCTCGATCTGTCTTTCTCCCTCGCTCGAGCTGCCTTTCTCTCTCTCTCCCTCTGGCTTTCTCGCTCGATCTGTCTTTCTCTATCGCTCGATCTGTCTTTCTCTCTCGCTCGATCTGTCTTTCTCTCTCGCTCGATCTGTCTTTCTCTCTCGCTCGATCTGTCTTTCTCGCTCGCACGATCTGCCTTTCTCTCTCGCTCGATCTGCGTTTCTATCTCGCTCGATCTGTGTTTCTTTCTCGTACGATCTGCCTTTCTCTCGCTTGATCTGTCTTTCTCTCCTTCGATCTGTCTCTCTCTCGCTCGATCTGTCTTTCTCTCTTGCTCGATCTGTCTTTCTCGCTCGATCTGTCTTTTTCTCTCGCTCGATCTGTCTTTCTCTCTCGCTCTATCTGTCTTTCTCTCTCGCTCGATCTGTCTTTCTGTCTCGCTCGATCTGTCTTTCTCTCTCGCTCGATCTGTCTTTCTCTCTCGCTCGATCTGTCTTTCTCTCGCGCTCGATCTGTCTTTCTCTCGCGCTCGATCTGTCTTTCTCTCTCGCTCGATCTGTCTTTCTCTCGCTAGATCTGTCTTCCTCGCGCTCGATCTGTCTTCCTCGCGCTCGATCTGTCTTCCTCGCGCTCGATCTGTCTTCCTCGCGCTCGACCTGTCTTCCTCGCGCTCGCTCGATCTGTCTCTCTCGCGCTCGCTCGATCTGTCTCTCTCGCGCTCGCTCGATCTGTCTCTCTCGCGCTCGCTCGATCTGTCTCTCTCGCGCTCGCTCGATCTGTCTCTCTCGCGCTCGCTCGATCTGTCTTTCTCTCTCGCTCGATCTGTCTCTCTCGCTCTCGTTCGATCTGTCTCTCTCGCTGCCGTTCGATCTGTCTTTCTATCTCGCTCGATCTGTGTTTCTTTCTCGTTCGATCTGTCTTTCTCTCGCTTGACCTGTCTTTCTCTCCTTCGATCTGTCTCTCTCTCGCTCGATCTGTCTTTCTCTCTTGCTCGATCTGTCTTTCTCGCTCGATCTGTCTTTCTCTCCTTCGATCTGTCTCTCTCTCGCTCGATCTGTCTTTCTCTCTTGCTCGATCTGTCTTTCTCGCTCGATCTGTCTTTTTCTCTCGCTCGATCTGTCTTTCTCTCTCGCTCGATCTGTCTTTCTCTCTCGCTCGATCTGTCTTTCTCTCTCGCTCGATCTGTCTTTCTCTCTCGCTCGATCTGTCTTTCTCTCGCGCTCGATCTGTCTTTCTCTCTCGCTCGATCTGTCTTTCTCTCTCGCTCGATCTGTCTTTCTCTCTCGATCGATCTGTCTTTCTCTCTCGCTCGATCTGTCTTTCTCTCTCGCTCGATCTGTCTTTCTCTCTCGCTCGATCTGTCTTTCTCTCTCGCTCGATCTGTCTTTCTCTCTCGCTCGATCTGTCTTCCTCGCGCTCGATCTGTCTTCCACGCGCTCGATCTGTCTTCCTCGCGCTCGATCTGTCTTCCTCGCGCTCGATCTGTCTTCCTCGCGCTCGAGCTGTCTTCCTCGCGCTCGACCTGTCTTCCTCGCGCTCGACCTGTCTTCCTCGCGCTCGACCTGTCTTCCTCGCGCTCGACCTGTCTTCCTCGCGCTCGACCTGTCTTCCTCGCGCTCGACCTGTCTTCCTCGCGCTCGACCTGTCTTCCTCGCGCTCGACCTGTCTTCCTCGCGCTCGCTCGATCTGTCTCTCTCGCGCTCGCTCGATCTGTCTCTCTCGCGCTCGCTCGATCTGTCTCTCTCGCGCTCGCTCGATCTGTCTCTCTCGCGCTCGCTCGATCTGTCTCTCTCGCTCTCGCTCGATCTGTCTTTCTCTCTCGCTCGATCTGTCTCTCTCGCTCTCGTTCGATCTGTCTCTCTCGCTGCCGTTCGATCTGTCTTTCTCTCTCGCTCGATCTGTATTTCTCTCTCGCTCGATCTGCTTTTCTCTCTCGCTCGATCTGCCTTTCTCGCTCGATCTGTCTTTCTCTCTCGCTCGATCTGTCTTTCTCTCTCGCTCGATCTGTCTTTCTCGCTCGACCTGTCTGTCTCTCTCGCTCGACCTGTCTGTCTCTCTCGCTCGACCTGTCTTTCACTTTCGCTCGATCTGTCTTCCTCGCGCTCGATCTGTCTTCCTCGCGCTCGATCTGTCTTCCTCGCGCTCGATCTGTCTTCATCGCGCTCGATCTGTCTTCCTCGCGCTCGATCTGTCTTCATCGCGCTCGATCTGTCTTCCTCGCGCTCGATCTGTCTTCCTCGCGCTCGATCTGTC
Organism: Pristiophorus japonicus; assembly: GCF_044704955.1. NCBI lineage: Eukaryota > Metazoa > Chordata > Chondrichthyes > Pristiophoridae > Pristiophorus > Pristiophorus japonicus. The sequence continues at coordinate 1,517,121 of NW_027250853.1, read as the reverse complement.
TTCATCGCGCTCGATCTGACTTCCTCGCGCTCGATCTGTCTTCCTCGCGCTCGATCTGTCTTCCTCGCGCTCGATCTGTCTTCATCGCGCTCGATCTGTCTTCCTCGCGCTCGATCTGTCTTCCTCGCGCTCGATCTGTCTTCCTCGCGCTCGATCTGTCTTCCTCGCGCTCGATCTGTCTTCCTCGCGCTCGATCTGTCTTCCTCGCGCTCGATCTGTCTTCCTCGCGCTCGATCTGTCTTCCTCGCGCTCGATCTGTCTTCCTCGCGCTCGATCTGTCTTTCTCTCTCGCTCGATCTGTCTTTCTCTCTCGCTCGATCTGTCTCTCTCGCTCTCTTTCGATCTGTCCTTCTCTCTCGCTCGATCTGTCCTTCTCTCTCGCTCGACCTGTCTGTCTCGCTCGCTCGATCTGTCTTTCACTTTCGCTCGATCTGTTTGTCGCTCCCGCTCGATCTGTCTCTCTCGCTCTCGTTCGATCTGTCTCTCTCGCTCTCGTTCGATCTGTCTGTCTCGCTCTCGTTCGATCTGTCTGTCTCGCTCTCGTTCGATCTGTCTGTCTCGCTCTCGGTCGATCTGTCTGTCTCGCTCTCGTTCGATCTGTCTGTCTCGCTCTCGTTCGATCTGTCTGTCTCGCTCTCGCTCGATCTGTCTTTCTCTCTCGCTCGATCTGTCTTTCTCTCTCGCTCGATCTGTCTTTCTCGCTCGACCTGTCTGTCTCTCTCGCTCGACCTGTCTGTCTCTCTCGCTCGACCTGTCTTTCACTTTCGCTCGATCTGTCTTCCTCGCGCTCGATCTGTCTTCCTCGCGCTCGATCTGTCTTCCTCGCGCTCGATCTGTCTTCCTCGCGCTCGATCTGTCTTCCTCGCGCTCGATCTGTCTTCATCGCGCTCGATCTGTCTTCCTCGCGCTCGATCTGTCTTCCTCGCGCTCGATCTGTCTTCCTCGCGCTCGATCTGTCTTCCTCGCGCTCGATCTGTCTTCCTCGCGCTCGATCTGTCTTCCTCGCGCTCGATCTGTCTTCCTCGCGCTCGATCTGTCTTCCTCGCGCTCGATCTGTCTTCCTCGCGCTCGATCTGTCTTCCTCGCGCTCGATCTGTCTTCCTCGCGCTCGATCTGTCTTCCTCGCGCTCGATCTGTCTTTCTCTCTCGCTCGATCTGTCTTTCTCTCTCGCTCGATCTGTCTCTCTCGCTCTCTTTCGATCTGTCCTTCTCTCTCGCTCGATCTGTCCTTCTCTCTCGCTCGACCTGTCTGTCTCGCTCGCTCGACCTGTCTGTCTCGCTCGCTCGATCTGTCTTTCACTTTCGCTCGATCTGTTTGTCGCTCCCGCTCGATCTGTCTCTCTCGCTCTGGTTCGATCTGTCTCTCTCGCTCTCGTTCGATCTGTCTGTCTCGCTCTCGTTCGATCTGTCTGTCTCGCTCTCGTTCGATCTGTCTGTCTCGCTCTCGGTCGATCTGTCTGTCTCGCTCTCGTTCGATCTGTCTGTCTCGCTCTCGTTCGATCTGTCTGTCTCGCTCTCGTTTGATCTGTCTTTCTCTCTCGCTCGATCTGTCTTTCTCTCTCGCTCGATCTGTCTCTCTCGCTCTCGTTCGATCTGTCTCTCTCGCTCTCGTTCGATCTGTCTGTCTCGCTCTCGTTCGATCTGTCTTTCTATCTCGCTCGATCTGTCTTTCTCTCTCGTTCGATCTGTCTTTCTCTCGCTTGATCTGTCTTTCTCTCCTTCGATCTGTCTCTCTCTCTCTCGCTCGATCTGTCTTTCTCTCTTGCTCGATCTGTCTTTCTCGCTCGATCTGTCTTTTTCTCTCGCTCGATCTGTCTTTCTCTCTCGCTCGATCTGTCTTTCTCTCTCGCTCGATCTGTCTTTCTCTCTCGCTCGATCTGTCTTTCTCTCTCGCTCGATCTGTCTTTCTCTCTCGCTCGATCTGTCTTTCTCTCTCGCTCGATCTGTCTTTCTCTCTCGCTCGATCTGTCTTTCTCTCTCGCTCGATCTGTCTTTCTCTCTCGCTCGATCTGTCTTTCTCGCTCGATCTGTCTTTCTCTCTCGCTCGATCTGTCTTTCTCTCTCGCTCGATCTGTCTTTCTCTCTCGCTCGATCTGTCTTTCTCTCTCGCTCGATCTGTCTTCCTCGCGCTCGATCTGTCTTCCACGCGCTCGATCTGTCTTCCTCGCGCTCGATCTGTCTTCCTCGCGCTCGATCTGTCTTCCTCGCGCTCGATCTGTCTTCCTCGCGCTCGATCTGTCTTCCTCGCGCTCGATCTGTCTTCCTCGCGCTCGATCTGTCTTCCTCGCGCTCGATCTGTCTTCCTCGCGCTCGATCTGTCTGTCTCGCTCTCGTTCGATCTGTCTGTCTCGCTCTCGTTCGATCTGTCTGTCTCGCTCTCGTTCGATCTGTCTGTCTCGCTCTCGTTCGATCTGTCTGTCTCGCTCTCGTTCGATCTGTCTCTCTCGCTCTCGTTCGATCTGTCTTTCTATCTCGCTCGATCTGTGTTTCTTTCTCGTTCGATCTGTCTTTCTCTCGCTTGATCTGTCTTTCTCTCCTTCGATCTGTCTCTCTCTCGCTCGATCTGTCTTTCTCTCTTGCTCTCTTGCTCGATCTGTCTTTCTCGCTCGATCTGTCTTTTTCTCTCGCTCGATCTGTCTTTCTCTCTCGCTCGATCTGTCTTTCTCTCTCGCTCGATCTGTCTTTCTCTCTCGCGCGATCTGTCTTTCTCTCTCGCTCGATCTGTCTTTCTCTCGCGCTCGATCAGTCTTTCTCTCGCGCTCGATCTGTCTTTCTCTCTCGCTCGATCTGTCTTTCTCTCTCGATCGATCTGTCTTTCTCTCTCGCTCGATCTGTCTTTCTCTCTCGCTCGATCTGTCTTCCTCGCGCTCGATCTGTCTTCCTCGCGCTCGATCTGTCTTCCTCGCGCTCGAACGGTCTTCCTCGCGCTCGAATTGTCTTCCTCGCGCTCGACCTGTCTTCCTCGCGCTCGCTCGATCTGTCTCTCTCGCGCTCGATCTGTCTTCCTCGCGCTCGACCTGTCTTCCTCGCGCTCGACCTGTCTTCCTCGCGCTCGACCTGTCTTCCTCGCGCTCGACCTGTCTTCCTCGCGCTCGCTCGATCTGTCTCTCTCGCGCTCGCTCGATCTGTCTCTCTCGCGCTCGTTCGATCTGTCTCTCTCGCTGCCGTTCGATCTGTCTTTCTCTCTCGCTCGATCTGTATTTCTCTCTCGCTCGATCTGCTTTTCTCTCTCGCTCGATCTGCCTTTCTCGCTCGATCTGTCTTTCTCTCTCGCTCGATCTGTCTTTCTCTCTCGATCGATCTGTCTTTCTCTCTCGCTCGATCTGTCTTTCTCTCTCGCTCGATCTGTCTTTCTCTCTCGATCGATCTGTCTTTCTCTCTCGCTCGATCTGTCTTTCTCTCTCGATCGATCTGTCTTTCTCTCGCGCTCGACCTGTCTTTCACTTTCGCTCGATCTGTCTTCCTCGCGCTCGATCTGTCTTCCTCGCGCTCGATCTGTCTTCCTCGCGCTCGATCTGTCTTCCTCGCGCTCGATCTGTCTTCCTCGCGCTCGATCTGTCTTCCTCGCGCTCGATCTGTCTTCCTCGCGCTCGATCTGTCTTCCTCGCGCTCGATCTGTCTTCCTCGCGCTCGATCTGTCTTTCTCTCTCGCTCGATCTGTCTTTCTCTCTCGCGCGATCTGTCTTTCTCTCGCGCTCGATCAGTCTTTCTCTTGCGCTCGATCTGTCTTTCTCTCTCGCTCGATCTGTCTTTCTCTCTCGCTCGATCTGTCTTTCTCTCTCGCTCGATCTGTCTTTCTCTCTCGCTCGATCTGTCTTTCTCTCTCGCTCGATCTGTCTTTCTCTCTCGCTCGATCTGTCTTTCTCTCTCGCTCGATCTGTCTTCCTCGCGCTCGATCTGTCTTCCTCGCGCTCGATCTGTCTTTCTCTCTCGCTCGATCTGTCTTTCTCTCTCGCTCGATCTGTCTTTCTCTCTCGCTCGATCTGTCTTTCTCTCTCGCTCGATCTGTCTTCCTCGCGCTCGACCTGTCTTCCTCGCGCTCGACCTGTCTTCCTCGCGCTCGCTCGATCTGTCTCTCTCGCGCTCGATCTGTCTTCCTCGCGCTCGACCTGTCTTCCTCGCGCTCGACCTGTCTTCCTCACGCTCGCTCGATCTGTCTCTCTCGCGCTCGCTCGATCTGTCTCTCTCGCTGCCGTTCGATCTGTCTTTCTCTCTCGCTCGATCTGTATTTCTCTCTCGCTCGATCTGCTTTTCTCTCTCGCTCGATCTGCCTTTCTCGCTCGATCTGTCTTTCTCTCTCGCTCGATCTGTCTTTCTCTCTCGATCGATCTGTCTTTCTCTCTCGCTCGATCTGTCTTTCTCTCTCGCTCGATCTGTCTTCCTCGCGCTCGACCTGTCTTCCTCGCGCTCGATCTGTCTTCCTCGCGCTCGATCTGTCTTCCTCGCGCTCGATCTGTCTTCCTCGCGCTCGATCTGTCTTCCTCGCGCTCGATCTGTCTTCCTCGCGCTCGATCTGTCTTCCTCGCGCTCGATCTGTCTTCATCGCGCTCGATCTGTCTTCCTCGCGCTCGATCTGTCTTCCTCGCGCTCGATCTGTCTTCCTCGCGCTCGATCTGTCTTCCTCGCGCTCGATCTGTCTTCCTCGCGCTCGATCTGTCTTCCTCGCGCTCGATCTGTCTTCCTCGCGCTCGATCTGTCTTCCTCGCGCTCGATCTGTCTTCCTCGCGCTCGATCTGTCTTCCTCGCGCTCGATCTGTCTTCCTCGCGCTCGATCTGTCTTCCTCGCGCTCGATCTGTCTTCCTCGCGCTCGATCTGTCTTCCTCGCGCTCGATCTGTCTTCCTCGCGCTCGATCTGTCTTCCTCGCGCTCGATCTGTCTTCCTCGCTCTCGATCTGTCTTCCTCGCGCTCGATCTGTCTTCCTCGCGCTCGATCTGTCTTCCTCGCGCTCGATCTGTCTTCCTCGCGCTCGATCTGTCTTCCTCGCGCTCGATCTGTCTTCCTCGCGCTCGATCTGTCTTCCTCGCGCTCGATCTGTCTTCCTCGCGCTCGATCTGTCTTTCTCTCTCGCTCGATCTGTCTTTTTCTCTCGCTCGATCTGTCTTTCTCTCTCGCTCGATCTGTCTCTCTCGCTCTCTTTCGATCTGTCCTTCTCTCTCGCTCGATCTGTCCTTCTCTCTCGCTCGACCTGTCTGTCTCGCTCGCTCGACCTGTCTGTCTCGCTCGCTCGATCTGTCTTTCACTTTCGCTCGATCTGTTTGTCGCTCCCGCTCGATCTGTCTCTCTCGCTCTCGTTCGATCTGTCTCTCTCGCTCTCGTTCGATCTGTCTGTCTCGCTCTCGTTCGATCTGTCTGTCTCGCTCTCGTTCGATCTGTCTGTCTCGCTCTCGTTCGATCTGTCTGTCTCGCTCTCGTTCGATCTGTCTGTCTTTCTCTCTCGCTCGATCTGTCTTTCTCTCTCGCTCGATCTGTCTTTCTCTCGCGCTCGATCTGTCTTTCTCTCGCGCTCGATCTGTCTTTCTCTCGCGCTCGATCTGTCTTTCTCTCTCGCTCGATCTGTCTTTCTCGCTCGATCTGTCTTTCTCTCTCGATCGATCTGTCTTTCTCTCTCGCTCGATCTGTCTTTCTCTCTCGCTCGATCTGTCTTTCTCTCTCGCTCGATCTGTCTTTCTCTCTCGCTCGATCTGTCTTCCTCGCGCTCGATCTGTCTTCCACGCGCTCGATCTGTCTTCCACGCGCTCGATCTGTCTTCCTCGCGCTCGATCTGTCTTCCTCGCGCTCGATCTGTCTTCCTCGCGCTCGATCTGTCTTCCTCGCGCTCGAACTGTCTTCCTCGCGCTCGACCTGTCTTCCTCGCGCTCGACCTGTCTTCCTCGCGCTCGCTCGATCTGTCTCTCTCGCGCTCGCTCGATCTGTCTCTCTCGTTCTCGCTCGATCTGTCTTTCTCTCTCGCTCGATCTGTCTCTCTCGCTGCCGTTCGATCTGTCTCTCTCGCTCTCGTTCGATCTGTCTCTCTCGCTGCCGTTCGATCTGTCTTTCTCTCTCGCTCGATCTGTATTTCTCTCTCGCTCGATCTGCTTTTCTCTCTCGCTCGATCTGCCTTTCTCGCTCGATCTGTCTTTCTCTCTCGCTCGATCTGTCTTTCTCTCTCGCTCGATCTGTCTTTCTCGCTCGACCTGTCTGTCTCTCTCGCTCGACCTGTCTGTCTCTCGCTCGACCTGTCTTTCACTTTCGCTCGATCTGTCTTCCTCGCGCTCGATCTGTCTTCCTCGCGCTCGATCTGTCTTCCTCGCGCTCGATCTGTCTTCCTCGCGCTCGATCTGTCTTCCTCGCGCTCGATCTGTCTTCCTCGCGCTCGATCTGTCTTCCTCGCGCTCGATCTGTCTTCCTCGCGCTCGATCTGTCTTCCTCGCGCTCGATCTGTCTTCATCGCGCTCGATCTGTCTTCCTCGCGCTCGATCTGTCTTACTCGCGCTCGATCTGTCTTACTCGCGCTCGATCTGTCTTCCTCGCGCTCGATCTGTCTTCCTCGCGCTCGATCTGTCTTCCTCGCGCTCGATCTGTCTTCCTCGCGCTCGATCTGTCTTCCTCGCGCTCGATCTGTCTTCCTCGCGCTCGATCTGTCTTCCTCGCGCTCGATCTGTCTTCCTCGCGCTCGATCTGTCTTCCTCGCGCTCGATCTGTCTTCCTCGCGCTCGATCTGTCTTCCTCGCGCTCGATCTGTCTTCCTCGCGCTCGATCTGTCTTTCTCTCTCGCTCGATCTGTCTTTCTCTCTCGCTCGATCTGTCTCTCTCGCTCTCTTTCGATCTGTCCTTCTCTCTCGCTCGATCTGTCCTTCTCTCTTGCTCGACCTGTCTGTCTCGCTCGCTCGACCTGTCTGTCTCGCTCGCTCGATCTGTCTTTCACTTTCGCTCGATCTGTTTGTCGCTCCCGCTCGATCTGTCTCTCTCGCTCTCGTTCGATCTGTCTCTCTCGCTCTCGTTCGATCTGTCTGTCTCGCTCTCGTTCGATCTGTCTGTCTCGCTCTCGTTCGATCTGTCTGTCTCGCTCTCGTTCGATCTGTCTGTCTCGCTCTCGTTCGATCTGTCTGTCTCGCTCTCGTTCGATCTGTCTGTCTCGCTCTCGTTTGATCTGTCTTTCTCTCTCGCTCGATCTGTCTTTCTCTCTCGCTCGATCTGTCTCTCTCGCTCTCGTTCGATCTGTCTCTCTCGCTCTCGTTCGATCTGTCTGTCTCGCTCTCGTTCGATCTGTCTGTCTCGCTCTCGTTCGATCTGTCTGTCTCGCTCTCGTTCGATCTGTCTGTCTCGCTCTCGTTCGATCTGTCTGTCTCGCTCTCGTTCGATCTGTCTGTCTCGCTCTCGTTCGATCTGTCTGTCTCGCTCTCGTTCGATCTGTCTGTCTCGCTCTCGTTCGATCTGTCTCTCTCGCTCTCGTTCGATCTGTCTCTCTCGCTCTCGTTCGATCTGTCTTTCTATCTCGCTCGATCTGTGTTTCTTTCTCGTTCGATCTGTCTTTCTCTCGCTTGATCTGTCTTTCTCTCCTTCGATCTGTCTCTCTCTCGCTCGATCTGTCTTTCTCTCTCGCTCGATCTGTCTTTCTCTCTCGCTCGATCTGTCTTTCTCTCTCGCTCGATCTGTCTTTCTCTCTCGATCGATCTGTCTTTCTCTCTCGCTCGATCTGTCTTTCTCTCTCGCTCGATCTGTCTTTCTCTCTCGCTCGATCTGTCTTTCTCTCTCGCTCGATCTGTCTTTCTCTCGCGCTCGATCTGTCTTCCACGCGCTCGATCTGTCTTCCTCGCGCTCGATCTGTCTTCCTCGCGCTCGATCTGTCTTCCTCGCGCTCGATCTGTCTTCCTCGCGCTCGAACTGTCTTCCTCGCGCTCGAACTGTCTTCCTCGCGCTCGACCTGTCTTCCTTCGCGCTCGACCTGTCTTCTTCGCGCTCGACCTGTCTTCCACGCGCTCGATCTGTCTTCCACGCGCTCGATCTGTCTTCCTCGCGCTCGATCTGTCTTCCTCGCGCTCGATCTGTCTTCCTCGCGCTCGAACTGTCTTCCTCGCGCTCGATCTGTCTTTCTCTCTCGCTCGGTCTGTCTTTCTCTCTCGCTCGATCTGTCTCTCTCGCTCTCTTTCGATCTGTCTCTCTCGCTGCCTTTCTCGCTCGATCTGTCCTCTCTCGCTCGATCTGTCCTTCTCTCTCGCACGAACTGTCCTTCTCTCTCGCTCGATCTGTCTTTCCCTCTCGTTCGATCTGTCTGTCTCGCTCTCGTTCGATCTGTCTGTCTCGCTCTCGTTCGATCTGTCTGTCTCGCTCTCGTTCGATCTGTCTGTCTCGCTCTCGTTCGATCTGTCTGTCTCGCTCTCGTTCGATCTGTCTGTCTCGCTCTCGTTCGATCTGTCTGTCTCGCTCTCGTTCGATCTGTCTGTCTCGCTCTCGTTCGATCTGTCTGTCTCGCTCTCGTTCGATCTGTCTCTCTCGCTCTCGTTCGATCTGTCTCTCTCGCTCTCGTTCGATCTGTCTTTCTATCTCGCTCGATCTGTCTTTCTCTCTCGTTCGATCTGTCTTTCTCTCGCTTGATCTGTCTTTCTCTCCTTCGATCTGTCTCTCTCTCTCTCGCTCGATCTGTCTTTCTCTCTTGCTCGATCTGTCTTTTTCTCTCGCTCGATCTGTCTTTTTCTCTCGCTCGATCTGTCTTTCTCTCTCGCTCGATCTGTCTTTCTCTCTCGCTCGATCTGTCTTTCTCTCTCGCTCGATCTGTCTTTCTCGCTCGATCTGTCTTTCTCTCTCGCTCGATCTGTCTTTCTCTCTCGCTCGATCTGTCTTTCTCTCTCGCTCGATCTGTCTTTCTCTCTCGCTCGATCTGTCTTCCACGCGCTCGATCTGTCTTCCTCGCGCTCGATCTGTCTTCCTCGCGCTCGATCTGTCTTCCTCGCGCTCGATCTGTCTTCCTCGCGCTCGATCTGTCTTCCTCGCGCTCGATCTGTCTTCCTCGCGCTCGAACTGTCTTCCTCGCGCTCGACCTGTCTTCCACGCGCTCGATCTGTCTTCCTCGCGCTCGATCTGTCTTCCTCGCGCTCGATCTGTCTTCCTCGCGCTCAATCTGTCTTCCTCGCGCTCGATCTGTCTTCCTCGCGCCTGATCTGTCTTCCTCGCGCTCGACCTGTCTTCCTCGCGCTCGACCTGTCTTCCTCGCGCTCGACCTGTCTTCCTCGCGCTCGACCTGTCTTCCTCGCGCTCGACCTGTCTTCCTCGCGCTCGCTCGATCTGTCTCTCTCGCTCTTGCTCGATCTGTCTTTCTCTCTCGCTCGATCTGTCTCTCTCGCTCTCGTTCGATCTGTCTCTCTCGCTCGATCTGTTTTTCGCTCCCGCTCGATCTGTCTCTCTCGCTCTCGTTCGATCTGTCTCTCTCGCTCTCGTTCGATCTGTCTTTCTCTCTCGCTCGATCTGTCTTTCTCTCTCGCTCGATCTGCCTTTTTCTCTCGCTTGATCTGTCTTTCTTCCTCGCTCGACCTGCCTTTCTCTCTCTCTCCCTCTGGCTTTCTCCCTCGATCTGTCTGTCTGTCTCTCTCGCTCGATCTGTCTGTCTTTCTCTCTCGCTCGATCTGCCTTTCTCGCTCGATCTGTCTTTCTCTCTCGCTCGATCTGTCTTTCTCTCTCGCTCGATCTGTCATTCTCTCTCGCTCGATCTGTCTTTCTCGCTCGATCTGTCTTTCTCTCTCGCTCGATCTGTCTTTCTCTCTCGCTCGATCTGTCTTTCTCTCGCTCGATCTGTCTTTCTCTCTCGCTCGATCTGTCTTTCTCTCTCGCTCGATCTGTCTTTCTCGCTCGCTCGATCTGTCTTTCTCGCTCGCTCGATCTGCCTTTCTCTCTCGCTCGATCTGTATTTCTCTCTCGCTCGTCTGCTTTTCTCTCTCACTCGATCTGCCTTTCTCGCTCGATCTATCCTTCTCTCTCTCGATCTGCCTTTTGCTCTCGCTCGATCTGCTTTTCTCTCTCGCTCGATCTGCCTTTCTCGCTCGCTCGATCTGTATTTCTCTCTCGCTCGATCTGCCTTTCTCGCTCGCTCGATCTGCCTTTCTCGCTCGATCTATCCTTCTCTCTCGCTCGATCTGCCTTTCCCGCTCGCTCGATCTGTATTTCTCTCTCGCTCGATCTGCCTTTCTCGCTCGATCTATCCTTCTCTCTCGCTCAATCTGTCTTTCTCTCTCGCTCGATCTGCTTTTCTCTCTCGCTCGATCTGCCTTTCTCGCTCGATCTATCCTTCTCTCTCGCTCGATCTGTCTTTCTCTCTCGCTCGATCTGTCTTTCTCTCTCGCTCGAACTGTCCTTCTCTCTCGCTCGATCTGTCTTTCCCTCTTGCTCGATCTGTCTTTCCCTCTTGCTCGATCTGTCTTTCTCTCTCGCTCGATCTGTCTTTCTCTCTCGCTCGATCTGTCTTTCTCTCTCGCTCGATCTGTCTTTCTCTCTCGCTCGATCTGTCTTTCTCTCTCGCTCGATCTGTCTTTCTCTCTCGCTCGATCTGTCTTTCTCTCTCGCTCGATCTGTCTCTCTCGCTCGACCTGTCTGTCTCTCTCGCTCGACCTGTCTGTCTCTCTCGCTCGATCTGTCTGTCTCGCTCGCTCGATCTGTCTTTCACTTTCGCTCGATCTGTTTTTCGCTCCCGCTCGATCTGTCTCTCTCGCTCTCGTTCGATCTGTCTCTCTCGCTCTCGTTCGATCTGTCTTTGTCTCTCGCTCGATCTGTCTTTCTCTCTCGCTCGATCTGTCTTTCTCTCTCGCTCGATCTGTCTTTCTCTCTCGCTCGATCTGTCTTCCTCGCGCTCGATCTGTCTTCCTCGCGCTCGAACTGTCTTCCTCGCGCTCGATCTGTCTTTCTCTCTCGCTCGCTCTGTCTTTCTCTCTCGCTCGATCTGTCTCTCTCGCTCTCTTTCGATCTGTCTCTCTCGCTGCCGCTCGATCTGTCCTTCTCTTTCGCTCGATCTGTCCTTCTCTCTCGCTCGACCTGTCTGTCTCGCTCGCTCGACCTGTCTATCTCGCTCGCTCGATCTGTCTTTCACTTTCGCTCGATCTGTTTGTCGCTCCCGCTCGATCTGTCTCTCTCGCTCTCGTTCGATCTGTCTCTCTCGCTCTCGTTCGATCTGTCTCTCTCGCTCTCGTTCGATCTGTCTGTCTCGCTCTCGTTCGATCTGTCTGTCTCGCTCTCGTTCGATCTGTCTGTCTCGCTCTCGTTCGATCTGTCTGTCTCGCTCTCGTTCGATCTGTCTGTCTCGCTCTCGTTCGATCTGTCTGTCTCGCTCTCGTTCGATCTGTCTGTCTCGCTCTCGTTCGATCTGTCTGTCTCGCTCTCGTTCGATCTGTCTGTCTCGCTCTCGTTCGATCTGTCTGTCTCGCTCTCGTTCGATCTGTCTGTCTTGCTCTCGTTCGATCTGTCTCTCTCGCTCTCGGTCGATCTGTCTCTCTCGCTCTCGTTCGATCTGTCTTTCTATCTCGCTCGATCTGTCTTTCTCTCTCGTTCGATCTGTCTTTCTCTCGCTTGATCTGTCTTTCTCTCCTTCGATCTGTCTCTCTCTCTCGCTCGATCTGTCTTTCTCTCTTGCTCGATCTGTCTTTCTCGCTCGATCTGTCTTTTTCTCTCGCTCGATCTGTCTTTCTCTCTCGCTCGATCTGTCTTTCTCTCTCGCTCGATCTGTCTTTCTCTCTCGCTCGATCTGTCTTTCTCTCTCGCTCGATCTGTCTTTCTCGCTCGATCTGTCTTTCTCTCTCGCTCGATCTGTCTTTCTCTCTCGCTCGATCTGTCTTTCTCTCTCGCTCGATCTGTCTTTCTCTCTCGCTCGATCTGTCTTTCTCTCTCGCTCGATCTGTCTTTCTCTCTCGCTCGATCTGTCTTCCACGCGCTCGATCTGTCTTCCTCGCGCTCGATCTGTCTTCCTCGCGCTCGATCTGTCTTCCTCGCGCTCGATCTGTCTTCCTCGCGCTCGAACTGTCTTCCTCGCGCTCGACCTGGCTTCCACGCGCTCGATCTGTCTTCCTCGCGCTCGATCTGTCTTCCTCGCGCTCGATCTGTCTTCCTCGCGCTCGATCTGTCTTCCTCGCGCTCGATCTGTCTTCCTCGCGCTCGATCTGTCTTCCTCGCGCTCGATCTGTCTTCCTCGCGCTCGATCTGTCTTCCTCGCGCCCGATCTGTCTTCCTCGCGCCAGATCTGTCTTCCTCGCGCCAGATCTGTCTTCCTCGCGCTCGAACTGTCTTCCTCGCGCTCGACCTGTCTTCCTCGCGCTCGACCTGTCTTCCTCGCGCTCGACCTGTCTTCCTCGCGCTCGACCTGTCTTCCTCGCGCTCGACCTGTCTTCCTCGCGCTCGACCTGTCTTCCTCGCGCTCGCTCGATCTGTCTTTCTCTCTCGCTCGATCTGTCTCTCTCGCTCTCGTTCGATCTGTCTCTCTCGCTCGATCTGTATTTCTCTCTCGCTCGATCTGCTTTTCTCTCTCGTTCGATCTGCCTTTCTCGCTCGATCTATCCTTCTCTCTCGCTCGATCTGTCTGTCTCTCTCGCTCGACCTGTCTGTCTCTCTCGCTCGACCTGTCTTTCACTTTCGCTCGATCTGTTTTTCGCTCCCGCTCGATCTGTCTCTCTCGCTCTCGTTCGATCTGTCTCTCTCGCTCTCGTTCGATCTGTCTTTCTCTCTCGCTCGATCTGTCTTTCTCTCTCGCTCGATCTGCCTGTTTCTCTCGCTCGATCTGCCTTTTTCTCTCGCTTGATCTGTCTTTCTTCCTCGCTCGACCTGCCTTTCTCTCTCTCTCCCTCTGGCTTTCTCCCTCGATCTGTCTGTCTGTCTCTCTCGCTCGATCTGTCTGTCTTTCTCTCTCGCTCGATCTGCCTTTCTCGTTCGATCTGTCTTTCTCTCTCGCTCGATCTGTCTGTCTCGCTCTCGCTCGATCTGTCTGTCTTTCTCGCTCGATCTGCCTTTCTCGCTCGATCTGTCTTTCTCTCTCGCTCGATCTGTCTGTCTCGCTCGATCTGTCTGTCTCGCTCGCTCGATCTGTCTTTCTCTCTCGCTCGATCTGTCTTTCTCTCTCGCTCGATCTGTCTTTCTCGCTCGATCTGTCTTTCTCTCTTGCTTGATCTGTCTTTCTCGCTCGATCTGTCTTTCTCGCTCGATCTGTCTTTCTCGCTCGATCTGTCTTTCTCGCTCGATCTGTCTTTCTCTCGCTCGATCTGTCTTTCTCGCTCGATCTGTCTTTCTCTCTCGCTCGATCTGTCTTTCTCTCTCGCTCGATCTGTCTTTCTCTCTCGCTCGATCTGTCTTCCTCGCGCTCGATCTGTCTTCCTCGCGCTCGATCTGTCTTCCTCGCGCTCAATCTGTGTTCCTCGCGCTCGATCTGTCTTCCTCGCGCCTGATCTGTCTTCCTCGCGCTCGACCTGTCTTCCTCGCGCTCGACCTGTCTTCCTCGCGCTCGACCTGTCTTCCTCGCGCTCGACCTGTCTTCCTCGCGCTCGACCTGTCTTCCTCGCGCTCGACCTGTCTTCCTCGCGCTCGCTCGATCTGTCTCTCTCGCTCTTGCTCGATCTGTCTTTCTCTCTCGCTCGATCTGTCTCTCTCGCTCTCGTTCGATCTGTCTCTCTCGCTCGATCTGTATTTCTCTCTCGCTCGATCTGCTTTTCTCTCTCGTTCGATCTGCCTTTCTCGCTCGATCTATCCTTCTCTCTCGCTCGATCTGTCTTTCTCTCTCGCTCGATCTGTCTTTCTCTCTCGCTCGATCTGCTTTTCTCTCTCGCTCGATCTGTCTGTCTCTCTCGCTCGACCTGTCTGTCTCTCTCGCTCGACCTGTCTTTCACTTTCGCTCGATCTGTTTTTCGCTCCCGCTCGATCTGTCTCTCTCGCTCTCGTTCGATCTGTCTCTCTCGCTCTCGTTCGATCTGTCTTTCTCTCTCGCTCGATCTGTCTTTCTCTCTCGCTCGATCTGCCTTTTTCTCTCGCTTGATCTGTCTTTCTTCCTCGCTCGACCTGCCTTTCTCTCTCTCTCCCTCTGGCTTTCTCCCTCGATCTGTCTGTCTGTCTCTCTCGCTCGATCTGTCTGTCTTTCTCTCTCGCTCGATCTGCCTTTCTCGCTCGATCTGTCTTTCTCTCTCGCTCGATCTGTCTTTCTCTCTCGCTCGATCTGTCTTTCTCGCTCGATCTGTCTTTCTCTCTCGCTCGATCTGTCTTTCTCTCTCGCTCGATCTGTCTTTCTCTCGCTCGATCTGTCTTTCTCTCTCGCTCGATCTGTCTTTCTCTCTCGCTCGATCTGTCTTTCTCGCTCGCTCGATCTGTCTTTCTCGCTCGCTCGATCTGCCTTTCTCTCTCGCTCGATCTGTATTTCTCTCTCGCTCGTCTGCTTTTCTCTCTCACTCGATCTGCCTTTCTCGCTCGATCTATCCTTCTCTCTCTCGATCTGCCTTTTGCTCTCGCTCGATCTGCTTTTCTCTCTCGCTCGATCTGCCTTTCTCGCTCGCTCGATCTGTATTTCTCTCTCGCTCGATCTGCCTTTCTCGCTCGCTCGATCTGCCTTTCTCGCTCGATCTATCCTTCTCTCTCGCTCGATCTGCCTTTCCCGCTCGCTCGATCTGTATTTCTCTCTCGCTCGATCTGCCTTTCTCGCTCGATCTATCCTTCTCTCTCGCTCAATCTGTCTTTCTCTCTCGCTCGATCTGCTTTTCTCTCTCGCTCGATCTGCCTTTCTCGCTCGATCTATCCTTCTCTCTCGCTCGATCTATCTTTCTCTCTCGCTCAATCTGTCTTTCCCTCTCGCTCGATCTGTCTTTCCCTCTCGCTCGATCTGTCTTTCTCTCTCGCTCGATCTGTCTTTCTCTCTCGCTCGAACTGTCCTTCTCTCTCGCTCGATCTGTCTTTCCCTCTTGCTCGATCTGTCTTTCTCTCTCGCTCGATCTGTCTTTCTCTCTCGCTCGATCTGTCTTTCTCTCTCGCTCGATCTGTCTTTCTCTATCGCTCGATCTGTCTTTCTCTCTCGCTCGATCTGTCTTTCTCTCTCGCTCGATCTGTCTTTCTCTCTCGCTCGATCTGTCTCTCTCGCTCGACCTGTCTGTCTCTCTCGCTCGACCTGTCTGTCTCTCTCGCTCGATCTGTCTGTCTCGCTCGCTCGATCTGTCTTTCACTTTCGCTCGATCTGTTTTTCGCTCCCGCTCGATCTGTCTCTCTCGCTCTCGTTCGATCTGTCTCTCTCGCTCTCGTTCGATCTGTCTTTGTCTCTCGCTCGATCTGTCTTTCTCTCTCGCTCGATCTGTCTTTCTCTCTCGCTCGATCTGTCTTTCTCTCTCGCTCGATCTGTCTTCCTCGCGCTCGATCTGTCTTCCTCGCGCTCGATCTGTCTTCCTCGCGCTCGAACTGTCTTCCTCGCGCTCGATCTGTCTTTCTCTCTCGCTCGCTCTGTCTTTCTCTCTCGCTCGATCTGTCTCTCTCGCTCTCTTTCGATCTGTCTCTCTCGCTGCCGCTCGATCTGTCCTTCTCTTTCGCTCGATCTGTCCTTCTCTCTCGCTCGACCTGTCTGTCTCGCTCGCTCGACCTGTCTATCTCGCTCGCTCGATCTGTCTTTCACTTTCGCTCGATCTGTTTGTCGCTCCCGCTCGATCTGTCTCTCTCGCTCTCGTTCGATCTGTCTCTCTCGCTCTCGTTCGATCTGTCTCTCTCGCTCTCGTTCGATCTGTCTGTCTCGCTCTCGTTCGATCTGTCTGTCTCGCTCTCGTTCGATCTGTCTGTCTCGCTCTCGTTCGATCTGTCTGTCTCGCTCTCGTTCGATCTGTCTGTCTCGCTCTCGTTCGATCTGTCTGTCTCGCTCTCGTTCGATCTGTCTGTCTCGCTCTCGTTCGATCTGTCTGTCTCGCTCTCGTTCGATCTGTCTGTCTCGCTCTCGTTCGATCTGTCTGTCTCGCTCTCGTTCGATCTGTCTGTCTTGCTCTCGTTCGATCTGTCTCTCTCGCTCTCGGTCGATCTGTCTCTCTCGCTCTCGTTCGATCTGTCTTTCTATCTCGCTCGATCTGTCTTTCTCTCTCGTTCGATCTGCCTTTCTCGCTCGATCTATCCTTCTCTCTCGCTCGATCTGTCTTTCTCTCTCGCTCGATCTGTCTTTCTCTCTCGCTCGATCTGCTTTTCTCTCTCGCTCGATCTGTCTGTCTCTCTCGCTCGACCTGTCTGTCTCTCTCGCTCGACCTGTCTTTCACTTTCGCTCGATCTGTTTTTCGCTCCCGCTCGATCTGTCTCTCTCGCTCTCGTTCGATCTGTCTCTCTCGCTCTCGTTCGATCTGTCTTTCTCTCTCGCTCGATCTGTCTTTCTCTCTCGCTCGATCTGCCTTTTTCTCTCGCTTGATCTGTCTTTCTTCCTCGCTCGACCTGCCTTTCTCTCTCTCTCCCTCTGGCTTTCTCCCTCGATCTGTCTGTCTGTCTCTCTCGCTCGATCTGTCTGTCTTTCTCTCTCGCTCGATCTGCCTTTCTCGCTCGATCTGTCTTTCTCTCTCGCTCGATCTGTCTTTCTCTCTCGCTCGATCTGTCTTTCTCGCTCGATCTGTCTTTCTCTCTCGCTCGATCTGTCTTTCTCTCTCGCTCGATCTGTCTTTCTCTCGCTCGATCTGTCTTTCTCTCTCGCTCGATCTGTCTTTCTCTCTCGCTCGATCTGTCTTTCTCGCTCGCTCGATCTGTCTTTCTCGCTCGCTCGATCTGCCTTTCTCTCTCGCTCGATCTGTATTTCTCTCTCGCTCGTCTGCTTTTCTCTCTCACTCGATCTGCCTTTCTCGCTCGATCTATCCTTCTCTCTCTCGATCTGCCTTTTGCTCTCGCTCGATCTGCTTTTCTCTCTCGCTCGATCTGCCTTTCTCGCTCGCTCGATCTGTATTTCTCTCTCGCTCGATCTGCCTTTCTCGCTCGCTCGATCTGCCTTTCTCGCTCGATCTATCCTTCTCTCTCGCTCGATCTGCCTTTCCCGCTCGCTCGATCTGTATTTCTCTCTCGCTCGATCTGCCTTTCTCGCTCGATCTATCCTTCTCTCTCGCTCAATCTGTCTTTCTCTCTCGCTCGATCTGCTTTTCTCTCTCGCTCGATCTGCCTTTCTCGCTCGATCTATCCTTCTCTCTCGCTC